>NC_137933.1:24923203-25030703 GCF_963969265.1 Rhamphochromis sp. 'chilingali'
GATGATTCATATCTTGCACTTGCCTTTACCTTTGTGTTTCTTGTGAATACTGCTGGTTGTACATCAAAACCTTCAGTAGATGAATTTCCCAGTTCAGGAAATGGTGACGCGTGCATACTTCACTCTTTTTCTAAAGCACAATGAATATCAAGACCTTCACATATATATAGCTTTTTAAACATCTTATCTGTGACAGTTAAATCCCAGATACATTTTTGCACACATGTCCCAAGACAGCTGAGGAATTAATTCTTCAACCATCTCTGGGTATATTGTTGTATCATTGTAGGGTCTTTTCCCCACAGTGCAAAGTGCCTTGTAATTTGGTGCTGTATAAATCAAATTGAATTGAACAATGCTAAAGTGGTCCTGTGGTTGGCAATGTTTCCTCACAGCAGGAAGGTCTTGGGTTCGAACTCAACAACTCATCGCATCAAAAACCATGCTATGGCAATGCTGCCTATCTGGACCCACAAAGCTCTTTTAAAAAGTCTGAATTATTTTTACTTGGTGGTTAAATAAAGGTTAATAATTGAAGGTATTTTTTTGCGGTCAGCCATCATCCAATGAACCTTGTTTCATTTCTGAGAATATTTTCATGAATGCGTATCTCAGACATTTTCCCTACAGCACCTGCTGGTTGTAGTTGTGCTCAGGATGAGCTAATTTTTAGCGTGTTATCTGACTTCATCCTGAGGACAGCTTTCAGTGTCTCACAGTAAGTCTTCAGTATTCAGCCAGAACATTCTGGCATTTTTTTTTTTTTTTCTCCTTTCACTTTTTCAGACATTTGTTTTTAATGTGTGACCATGGAGACACTCGAGGAAACAATGTGATTCACAAATGGGGCTAAATACCTAAAGGGGTGTGTGTGTGTGTGTGTGTGTGTGTGTGTACATACACATATATATCTCCATATATCATAACACGATTGCACAGATGGATTGGATTTCTACTGCTCAGATGTATTGGCTTTTCTATAATTGATTATGTTAGTCTGTACAAACTCAGTGCAGCTGGGACTTGGGGTGTTAGAGCAGCTGTGTATGTGTCTTGTCCTGCGCTTCTGACTTTACCTTCACAGCACCATAAAGACACTGCAAGGAGTTAGTCATCTGAGAACAGCATGCATCGACCCGTGAGCTACCAGCCCTGCAGCACTCCTGCAATGACACTGTAAACTTTTTACACGCTCATCCTCTCTATAAAGTTGAGGTTGTGCTGCAGTGGCCGAGATGCTGAGTCCGTCATTTCTGCAGGGACTCAATAAGAAAGGAGCATATAATGAGCTAATATTTCTTTGTTTTTTATTAAGTAATTTAGAAGGCAAACAATAGTTGCCTCTTTTGTTTTATTGCATTGTTATTATAGAGGCTTGCCATAAATTTAAGGTGCGAGAATCAGTATTTTATTTGACTGCATCAGTGTAAATATTATTTATTTTAGTCAATAAAAAAATTGGCATTTACTGTGTAGTCAATGGTTAACAAGAAGTAAAAATGTGACGAGGATTTCAAGTATTGCATTACATTACTGAACAGAATCTGCCAACATCCACCTGCTGTGTTGCCAGCAGGTGGATGTAGGTGTTTGGGTTCATCAGAGGTCCCCAACTAGCCAACAAAAGCCAAGTGGCAGACCCCTGAGAAGGTTAATCATCTGCTAAAGGAGGGCATCCTGACCTTTTTGTTTTGCACATTAACCCATCCAGACACATAATACAAAATGAGCTTAATCATTAAATCATTAGCACTTAAACTTAGGCTCTCTTAACTCTGTGGGTCATTTTCTTTTCTTTCAAGTGTAGATATTGAAACTGCCTATATCAGCCTGTCCTCTGTACAGAAATGTCAATTCTGTATTTAATCCATTTTCTTTTTTTTGTTCAACATTAAATGAGCTAATCAGAGTTCTTCAAAACAGTTTGTGTAGACTGAATGGTCGACTGTGCCAAGAATTATAATCTCTGTTTACAGTATAAACAGAGCTGAGGAATGAGGGCGGTAGCTTGTTGAGAATGGATTGGTTGTTGATAAATAAGGTAGCTTGCTTTTACCTTGTAAGGCTTCATATGTTTAACAGTTTGTTCCAGTTTGTATTATATTAATTTAGACATTTTTTGTTTGTCAAATTACCCACTGCTTAATTTACAGCTCTTCAACAGAAAACAAAAAATGTTAAATTGAAGTTTGAAGCAAGTGTTGTTGTTTTTTTGTTTGTTTGTTTGTTTTTGTTTTTTTGAGTAATTTTCTTTAACTTGTGCAAAATGTTTGCTGTCTGCATTTAGATCCTCATAGGATGGGTTAAAACTGGAGGCAGTTTATGCAAACACAGAGCACATACAAATCTTATACAAAACAGCCTTGTTGTGGCTAGGTTTCAAAACACTGTTCTTCCTGTGGGGCAACAGTGCCATTGAGCCACTGTGGTGATGATTTAGCTTGCGTTCTTATTAAGTAAATGCATAGCATAGTTGCCAAATAAAACTAAAGGTTAATGAGTAACTAGAGACGCCGTGTGCTAGGAAAATAATTAAGGGGGCAAACAATGAGGAGAGAACATGTAATGACTAAATGCGGTTTGGCAGAAACATAGACCAGCTGTGAAAGCCCATTTTCAGGTGTGTGCGGGGAGCTCGGGTTGGTCTGTCTACTCTGTTGTTGTCTTTATTTTATTTCATTTATTTTTTTTTTAAGAAACAGTTTGTTATATCCAGCTGCCACTGTGGCCATCTGTGCCCTGTTCTGCCCATTCACCGCAGCGAGTAATTGGACTTCGGCCTCATTAAATAAACAAGTTGCTGAACTATTTTAGGATGATTACTTGTCCTATGAAAGTCTAATTTTTTTTCAATTTATCTCTGCTCACTGATGCACGAGCAAAATATGGTAATGTCCTACATTGTGATTCTCTTAAACGCAATCCAAATGAAAATGAAGTGTGGGGTGGTTTGATGTGTCCATAGTTGAACCACAATGATGGCTCCCCCTTGAATGGGATTTTCAAAAATCCACAGGCTCGATGTTCACAGCATCCGAAACTGTTTGCTATCGTCTTATTGCAGCCCCAAACCTCTTTCCCAATTTGTCTCCAGACATTGTTTGGCTCTTTGTAAAATGTAATTGTGTCAACAGCCTCTGGAGATGAGATACCAAACCTTTCAATAAGTGCTTTGCCCAAAAGGTAAATTTGGCAGCTGAGGAGGGAGCCAACGTGCAAACAAAGCAGCAGACAGTAATTTTCCACTGTCTGTTACTATGCATATTAATGAGGTTGATGGATTAATGCCTCACTTTAGTAACAGGCCACTAGGTGAGCACTGGTTAAGTCTGTCGTGCTCCAGCGGTGCCCAGCTTATCGCATCAGAAGTTGTGGACCAGATCAGTTTTCCACGTGAGTGTCTTTGCTGTAAATGGCCCTTTCTCTCTCAGTGGAAAGCAGTTAAAACCCCACAGAAACAGTGTGATCCTGAGATAAATTGTTAAACACAAGCTCTTAAGATTTGTTGCTGATTGCCTGATGATGATGATTAAGCTGCAGGGTAGACATTTAACAGGACTGGAATGGATTTCCTTTGGTTAAGTGTGGGTGAGTGTATGTGTGCGCATACATTTGTAACAGTTGAGATGTTTTCAGGGGAATTGACCTTTTTGTCCCTGCTCGAGTATGTGTGTGCATGCAAGGTGTTTTTGTCCAAAAACTAATCACAGGCCAGATTGGCGTTCTTTTGTTTTTCCTTTTTTTGTAGGGAGGTTGGCATAACTTTGCAAATTTCCTAAAAATCTGATGACAAGATGCCTTAAAGTGAAATAATTATGACCTATGGAAATAAAAATTTCAGACACATATATTTAATTAAAAGGTTTCCCAAGTTGGATAACAGTGACTTTTTCTTTTGTTTTGTTTTTAACCTTGTTTATCTTCTTTGACCATCATTGCAATGAGTTTCAATTATTCCATTCAGCCAGTCTTTTCACTGATGTTGGTGTTATTTAAGGTTGCTTAATGAATCCTGCCACTCTTTGCCCATGTCTTTGATCAGTGTCCAGCCTCCCAGGCTCTTATCTTGGCAAACACAATGGACACGCTACCTGCTTTCATTCTTTTATTCAGAAAAGGGTTGGTTGGCTCGGCTAATGCCTTTTGGTTGTCAGTGTTCTCTCCCCTTTTATATCCAGACTTGTTCTTTAATGATTTTTGCACACAGAGACTTGTGGTTTTGGTAGTCCCACCTCTGAGCTAAATATCACTGTAAAGTGTGTCCTCCCTCTCGCTTATTGCCTCCCTATTGTCCTTTGGTTTTTGTGTGCAGGAGCTTTTTGTGTCAGCCAGGCTGAATTGGCCTGTTTACTGTGATTAAATGGGAGCAGAGGAGGTTGGTAGGCTGAGCCGTATCTGTTTTAGAGTTGAGGAGTGTTGCACTACCTTAGCTCAACACCAATCTCTACTGGGACACACAACACACACAAAAAAATGTGTAAGTATGTTTTAGTTAACGGTTCAGAATATAAAGAAGCCGAATGAGAACCAAAAGCAGGACTCCAGCAGAATGAGCAGTTGAACTGAATTTGTTGTACAGTACCATTGCCAGGATGAGCATGAGGAAGGAAACTGCTTAAGGTGGAGCGAGCAGGAAGGAGAGCGTAGCTGGCCCTTGGGCTTATGAGTGGATGTGGAAGAGGGGGCAGGGCTGGCAGGCTTGGTAGCACAAGAAAAAAACTGAACTAGAAGCTGTCCGTTGTATTTGGAACACATTGGCTAACTGCACAATGTGTGAGATAATCGAGTGAAGAGCCGGAATGTATCCAGCCGGAGGTTGATTAGTGGATCAGTGCAAGAGTGTGCAAGTGGCAGCTGGAGAGAAATCACACAAATGCCGAGCGGGAACAAGCAGGGAAACTGAGGAGAAACATAAGGAAGGGGAAAATCAGCTGCTACTCAATACATTTTTTGATTGTTTGATTAGTTGGAACATAAATGGTTTTTTTTTTTTTTCCTCCAAAACTCATTGGTAATTTTTGCTCTAACTGATGAGTACATTTGCTTTAATAATTGATCAGAAAGTCAAAACACCAGTAGAGAACTAGTACAAAAGCAAGCTAAACCTCCCCCTTGAGTCAGTTTCTTTTTATTGAAAGATGATTTAAATTGGTAATGGACTATAAAATTGGATTCAGTGTCAATTAATTTATTTTTGGGATGTGTAGATTCTCACCATTAATTCATTTAGTTAGTTTATTTAGTCATCACTCATTAGACTGTATCAACAGTCCATGTAGCGCGCAGTGACTAACGGGCTCAGGCAGACACATTGATTATATATGGTTGTTCTCCACTCCTAATTAAGGCTACCCATCAACATTTTTAACACTCAAAACTGGCTTTGGAAATCCTTCTTTGAAAACAAAAAGTCAAACTAAACTTTAAAAAAAAAAAAAAAAAGCTTAATTACAGGCACCGCCTCATTACCACCACCCGAGAACATTTTACTTTCATTACTAAATATAGCCCTTTTTAAAAAATGTTTAATTGCATTGTTTCTATAACATACTGAATCATTTCATAATGCGGGGCTTTGAAAACAAGGATCAGTGTGATAATGGGTTATTATAGTGTTTTTTTTTTTTTTTTTTCTTCTTTTCTTTCTTTTTTTTTTTTTAAAATATATACCTTTTTTAAAAAAATAAAGTAAAACAAAGCCACCATGTTTCTTTCCCTCTGAAACTGCTCTGCTGTGATGTGAAGTGTTTTTCATTTGCTTAGACAACTTGTTCTCCCAAGTGTGCTGCTGCTCAATATTAATAACCTAGGTTCATACTGTATTAATGGACTGATTACAGAGGAATATGGGTCACGTATAGGATTTCCCAATGAGTAATGTGTAAGTCAAGTTTGTGGTACCATGAGTGGGGTGCGGTAGGTTTACACAAACAATGCGAGTACATCGTGTCATGCATTGCTGGCAGCCCATTAGCCTAATTAGGTGCTGCAAAATGTGGAGAGAAATGGTTGCAAAGATGGGAGAGATAAGCCAGGCCAAAATGGGTTTATAGATGGACTGTAGTAAATAGAAACATTTTTTTTTTTTGTTTGTTTTTTTTTTTTTTAAATCATCTGTTATGTTGCATTTTTCTTTAAGAATTTTATGTAACCACGTGTACTCTTTATATGAGCATATGTTTATATTTATGAAATATTTCTATAACTGGTCTGAAGGTCATACCAATACCTGTGTATTTTATAAATTAACTGCCAGCTGCGTGTTGCCTGACTTTGCACTGGCTCTGTACACACAGTTGTGATCTTCCTGAAAATATTGATTTATTGGTCGAGAATATGAAAGGATAGAGACTACAGTGATTTCATACTTTATTGAACCTATTATCATATGAAGAGCTGTTATCAGACTACAGAGAGACTTAAATGGCTCTGATGTGATAATGGATCATATCTCCTCATCTCTGCAGGTATTTGGCGATTATTATCACTTTCGGCATCGCACAGTGGTGAAGAGATCACTGTCGGATCACAGGGGGACGCACGTCCGTCTACTAAACGATCCCAAGGTAAGACATTTGTTTTTGGTGCTAAAGTCATGCATGCAAAGGAAGTCTGTTGGTTTCTAATGTAATGGTGACTGACTAGGTGTGAAGTGTTGAAACTGCTGCTTTATGCTAGAGCGCTCTTTGTGTGATGGATTTTTGCAGTGTTGGGGTTTATTTTTTGGCATTTTGGAAGAACTTTGTAGTGAATCGGGCTTTAGAATTGTGTTTGACCTAGTAAACCGCACTCTCTGGGCTCCTTTTAAAGCTTATAAATCCTACTTTGGATGTAGTTTTTTTTTAAAATTTATTTATTTATTTTCAAATATAAAGCCATCTCTTAAAATCATTTGCTGTGGGTTGTCATCTAAAATGTCAGA
Organism: Rhamphochromis sp. 'chilingali'; assembly: GCF_963969265.1. Taxonomy (NCBI): domain Eukaryota; kingdom Metazoa; phylum Chordata; class Actinopteri; order Cichliformes; family Cichlidae; genus Rhamphochromis; species Rhamphochromis sp. 'chilingali'. The sequence continues at coordinate 24,930,126 of NC_137933.1, forward strand.
AATGGGGGAACATAAACTCTTGCTAAGTTCATAAGAACATAAACAGATAAACAAATGCTTTTAAGACAAACACAAATATTACACTAGTTTTATTTCCATACACAAACCTAAATAATGGCACTGGTGCTTTTGTTTGTTTGTTTTTTAATAAGATTAGTGCCTTGTGTGGGCTCACCAACCATTTTGTTAGGTACATCTCTTCAACTGCTTGTTCATACAAATACCTAATCAGAAAGTCCAATGGCAACAACTCGGTGCATTTAGTCATGTCGGTACGATCAAGACAAAGGTTAAACTGAGCGTCATAATGAGGGAGAAAATTCATTTAAGTGACTTTTGGATCATTGTTGGTGTCAGTCAGGCCAGTCTGACTATTTCAGAAAGGCTGGGATTTTCCCACACAACCGAAAGAGAATCACATCTGCTGGCGTGAACAAACTGTGCTTTGGTGTCAATTTCGGTTGGTTTTGCACATTGATTTTGTCTAACCTCAGAAACGTTTCCAGCAACCTTGTTGAAACGATGCTATGAAGAATTAAAGCAGTTCCGTAGGCAAACCACTGTGTACCAAATAAAGTAGCTGTTCAGTGTACATGGGCTGGGATAATGGGGAAGAAACGTGTTTAACATATTGAACAATTAGGTTGATAAAACGGATGACAACCCCATTATGTTGTGCAGGCAGATTTTCTTGCATTTTATTACCATATGTTCAATATTAAAGTCATTCTGTTTTTATTGTTTGGCATTGTAATAATAATCTAACTTAAAAAAATGTAAGATCTTTATTCTGGTTCTGGTTTGTCAGTCCAAACAATTTCCTCTCCTCCCCCCCCCCCCCCCCCCCCCCCCTTTTTTTTTTTTTCCTCCCTCATTTACTCAAGGGCTTGGAAGGTGAACATGCACTTCTCTATCGACCTGATTCTTCCTCCTCCTTAACTGATGTAATTTGTAAATTCACATGTCTGTGTTTTCTTGCTTTTTTTGTAGGAGTTTGAGGTTAGTGTGAAAATGAGTCAGTGTCCTACCCCCCACTGGAAGGGACAAAGGGAAGGGTGTGAAATTAGCATTCATGGCTGTGGGAAAGCAAGTGAGAAAGAGAATGTTTGAAGGATTGTTTTTAATGCTTCTAAATAAAAGAAAATCGTTCATTTTGAAAATAGACACTTAAAACTAGAGATGGACCAATCCGATATTACGTATCAGTCCGATACTGACCTAAATTACTGGATCGGATATCGGAGAGAAATAAAAAATGTAATCTGATCCGAAGTATCACAAAATCACCTCACAAAACACGTTACTTGGCGTATCCCAGATCGGTGCATCGGAGCAGTAAGTGTCACGTGATAGAGCGGCTGTTGGCGGTCTGTTGGAGCATTTGGAGCCTCGCTACATGCTTCCTAACCGCGGCAATTCATCTTGGCGAAAACTGTCCCAGAGAAGTAAAGCAAGTGTGTAAGTTCATCCCTGAATGTTTGCATAGTATTTCCACGTTAAGCTTAACAACTGATATATTGAGCCACAGCTAGACTGGCCATTGGAGTTCCATATTGAGGTGAAAAGGAAGCGATTTGTCCCGTACTTCAGCTAGAATTAAGACACAAAGCTGGAGTTATTCTGTCTTTGCTGTGCAGTTGCATCTACTTCTCTCATTCACTCCTCCTTCCTCTCCTGTTATTACTTCAAACATGAAACTGATCAATGATCAGCTGATCGGCTCTTCTGCCGTAAGTCCCGTCTCTTGTTTGTTTATCACAAACAAGAGACGTTTATCACCCATTTTATCACCCATTTTGCACCAGAAAGAGTAGAACAGCGTATAAACAACAGCAGCATGTTTAAGCTTGATAAGCTGTTAGAATGTATTTAATATTACTTTCTAGTATCAGCTGATGTTTGCTGGAGCCACAGCTGTAAAAGCTGCTGGTCATGACATCGGTTTGGATATGAGAGGGAAACATGAAGATGAAACCAGGAGATGTCCTTACTGAATCATCAGAGCTGAACAGGTGATGGAGAAACAGGTTTACCTTTTAGGTGACATGAATGAGTTGAAGGGAAGTTATGAACTGTTTCTGAGAGACAAATAACAGCAGGATCCTTTTCTACATAGCTGACGGCTGGTAACTGTGCAGGGGCGGGTCTAGCAAAGTTTTGTCGGGGGCCAGTTTGGGCATTAACAGAGAAAGGGGGGCACAAATAAATATTTTTCTTTATGTCATTTAAAAACTTAATAAATAAATAATTATCTGAATCTTACAACAAAAGTGGCCAACTGATTAAATGTATAGAAATCCATTATTGTATATAGTAACTAATAAGTCTAATATACACCCTAGTAAGCTATAGTACTTTTTCCTGAGATGTTGAATCTATTTAAATATTGTAGAAAAATAATTGATTTCTGTGCATTTGTTTTACACTTGCATTAAATTAAAGTTGATTACATCCATTGTTAGCCCTGCGACAAACTGGCGACCTGTCCAGGGTGTACCCCGCCTCTCGCCCTATGACAGCTGGGATAGGCTCCAGCGACCCTGAAAAGGATAAGCGGAAGCGAATGGATGGATGGATACATCCATTAAGGGCGGGGGTGGTTCCCTAATATTTTTGCTGGGAGTTGGCAACCCTATTAGTTAGGTTGCTTAATATTTCCACTAAGTACTCTTTAAAATACCAGAATAGGGAGGACGGTGTAGGTTTAAATTTATTAGATTGATCAGTGTTGCTGAACTATAAAATGTTTTGGGTAGTGTATTTTTTGCATACAGGTATAACAGAATAGCTTCAATCTCTTGTTTTTTTTTAAAACTCGAGTATGAACTTATACAAAATGCAGCAAGATATTTATAAAAAACTGTTTTATTGATTACTAAATGCGCTATATCGGATTCATATCGATATCTGCAGATATCCAAATTTATGATATCGGTATCGGACATTAAAAAGTGGTATCGTGCCATCTCTACTTAAAACCAAATCAATATAAAAAAAATAAATAAATACAAAAACTCGTCAAACATGGCAGCTTTGTAGTAAACTTTCTTTTTGTCTGTATCTGCTAACTACTAAAGTTGCTAAATTACTGACCCCATAAGCATAAATGCAAACATCAACTAGTGTACCAATCAATTTGGATTATAGATATATGACATGCCTCAACTTCACATGTAGCTAAAGCAGCAGGTTATTGTGCGACATGCTGGGGTGACCATCCGAAGCCAGTTTCAGTGTCTGGCCTGAGGGGTGCATAAAAAGGGAGCCGGAACTGAACCACCAACCCTGTAATTAATGAGCGACCCATTTTACCTCCTGAGATAATCCTTTGATCCATTAATTAAGCAATTATTACAGCTCTCAGCTCAGTGGGTTTCCTATAGTATTTTATGTTAATTTTTTTGCCCCGTTGTTGTGTAATCTTTGAAGGAGCTGGAAATGACCTTCTGTTTTTGTGACAGGAGAGTTTAGGGTGACTTTCAGACCGAATCACATGCAGGAATCAAGAGTTGAATCATAACTTCCAGCTGATTGCAGTGGATTCTAAATTATGCAGAAAAGGAAAAAAACTATAATATTATATAGAATATAATATTATACTTGCATATATTTTATTCTATTCATTTAAACGCTGATGGGTTTTTGTTTGTTTGTTTGTTTTTTTTCTCCCTGACACTGGATCACAGTGATCTGTGTGCACTGGGTTTCACTGAAAAAAACTGACTAAAAAAACATGATACATAACTGTGAATAATACTACTTTTATAATCTGGCTCCAGCTTCTCAACACTGTTCCTGTCCTCGTAAGTTGTATGAAAGCAAAGAGGAGCTTTTTTTTACAAGTCTCTGGAAACGATATAAATGTATTTGCATTTAAATTGTGTCCTGTCTATTCTGTAAACCTCAAAATTTAATGCCCGTTACCGTAATCTCGACAGGTGCATCTGCAGAATCATTATGTGCATCAAAACTACTCCTGCCTCGGAAGAAATGAAATGAAATCTGCCTTGAAGTATCTCTGGCCACACACTGCATCTCTGCAGTACAGGTGCACACTGGGAGTAGAACAACTTCTGCTGGGTTTGTTTGCGTACATGTTAGAAGTGGTCCACCTCCCTCTTTGGGATTTCCTTTAACGCTGGTGTTCCATTTCCTGTTTTTGAATCCTTTTTTCCCCCACAGCAACTCAGAGAAAGTGGAGCCTTACAGTTTCATGTCCTCCAGTCTAGTTCACGATGGTCAGATTAGTATTCATGAGTTTATTTTATCAGTAGAGCTTTGCACAATTATCATTAACTTGCAAACGTATTAGTATTGCTACACATTTTAAACTTTCCTGTAATGAATAGTTTGATTAGAGCTTGAAAACCGGCAGGTCAGACTTGCATTTGCATCAGCCCAAGTGTTTTTCCATAAAATATTGCAGAAATGCTTCAAATAAAAGGAATTTTAAATCTTAGCAAGGCCCTCTGCAGCTTTTAAACTGATTGAGATGAAGCCTGAACAAAAGGCTCAGTAAACTCTCTTTGAAGAGCATCTAATTACTTACAAAAGCACCTGGACCTATGCCAGATCTCATAGAATGACGACGGAGCTGAGAGCACTGTTAATAGGGTCTGTTCAAGATTTAAAGCTTGGGTCTATCTACTACCTCCACGACTTCAGCTTTCCCGTTTTATGCCGTCTGTGCTTTTCCTTTTGGTTTGTTTGGGAAGTTTACTTCTATTCAACAAAATAATGAAATGAAGAAAAAGAAGATGCGCGCATACACAGTAGGGCTGCCACAAACGATTATTTTGATAGTCGACTAGTCACCGATTATTTTTGCGATTAGTCGACTAATCAGATCATCATCCATTAGACGTAAAACTACAGCTTATTGCACCAGCAGCATCTGCTCTTATATAACTATCATTAGCTTACAGCTTTAAGTGTTTAAGGTCTGTGCTAACTAAAAATAAAGACAAGATGATAGTTTATTAAATTTTAATGAAATTTGCAGATTGTTTCGGTGAAGTTTAATAAACTCCTTGCTATCTAAAATATAACAGGACACTGGAGTAAATTCTGGAGCATCTCACACTTCTGGTAATCAGCTGTCTGCTTGACGTTTATTCAGCTGTGTAAAAACTATAACTTTAATCTCAGACAAACTGATTTACTCAGGAACAAATAAAATACTAAAAAAAAAAAGCCAAACAATAACATTTTAAGTTATCTAAGTGACTCATATATATTTAACCTGAGTAGCGAAAGACGGCGGTGGGTTTGAAAACGATTTGCGGGGAGTCCGGTGTTCTCACGGCGCTAGTGAGCCTAGCCCCCGGCTCGCTAACGAGCTAGTGGGTAACAGATGTCTCCGAAAACGTCGGAGCGCTTTTGAAAATATGTGGTGTCCTGATAAACTGAGCAGATATTTGAGGTTTACACAGCTACATTCTCGCCTGAAAATATGTTAAACGTTTATTTTGTGACCCAGAAAGAATAATAAGAGTAACATTAAAACTAACTAGCTGCCGCCATTGTTGGAAACTGCGCTGGGTCGCGCTATGAATTCTGGGACACAGCTGCTTCTGCTTCTTCTTCTTCTTCTTCTTCGGGGTTTAACGGTAGCTGACATCCTTGTACATGCAATGCTGCCATCTTCTGTTTCAGTCCGTTATTACACTCTTAAATCCTGCCACTTATTCCTGCGTCTTTTGTGATCGTACAAAGTTTCAAACGACGCGTCGACTATTAAATCAGTCGTCGACGATTTTGATAGTCGACGTAATCGTGACTAGTCGACAAATCGTGGCAGCCCTAATACACAGAGCACTGTAAGCTGGATTTGCTGTAATAGGTTTGGCTGGTTGAGGCTTTTTATGTCAAGAATAATAAAAGCTCTGTAAACATAAATGACATTGTGACTGAGGTGTGATACGAATGGCACTCTACTGTATTCCTTTACAGGAATGATTCCTCATTTGAGGCTCCAACTTGGTCCCTGTGGGAGGATGCTGTGTTTGTATAATGAAGGGCAAAGCAGTGGTTGGGTAAGATGGGAAGGGTGGGGAGCCTATGTGTTGCAGAGATAGGACTCTCCACCTAAACATGAGCCAAGGCAGTCTGTTTGTAAACATTAGTTGTGTGTTGGCCGGTCTGGGCGTATGAGATAGACAGTTTTTAATTTTCAAAGCCTGCTTTTAATAAAAGTGCCCATTTGACAACTTCATAGATACTTTGTGTTCTGTCACAGACTATTGAAGGTTTTCAAAAGACTCTTTTTAAAAGGTAGAAAGTGGAAATGCTTGCTACACTCCAGGAAAAAGTAGGAATCTGTTCAAGTTTGGTTTTGAAAAAGTATATAACTTACACCATTTCTGTTCACTGTTTACTTAAGTATGGAGATGCTCAATTTATAGAAAAGACATGCTATTAAAAATGATTGGTAAATAATGTAAGGTGTCAGCGGGGAGGTGCATTTCTAAAACTCTGCATCCTCATTGCGTGCATAGTTTATGGACACGCCTGGGCCACTAATCTCTGCTGTCAGTTCCTTGTGACTAGAACTAAAGTACTCCTCTCTAATACATTAATTAGTGGAAAATTATGTCTTTGTTCAGTTTGATGGACATTTCCAAGAACTGTGTGTGACATTAAGATGACTGACTGCACAAATTAGCTGGAAATAACTGGTGTCACTGAGATGCCTGAAGCTGAAAGGAGCAGGAACTGTAACGACTGCAGGGAAGCTATTCTGCATGTTTGCTGGAAGTCGAGTGTGTATGACTTGGCAGTCATCTATTATGACTAACATAGGAAAGATTAACCCTGTGTTTTAACCAAACTTAACAGCTAATGGGACAAGTACTGATTTCTAAACTGCAGTGGCTGCTGTTTGTATCAAACATAGTGTTTTCTTTTAGTCATGCAAAGATGAAAAAGACCCTAAAAGGATCATTAATTTTATATTGGTTTTAATGAATAGAGTGTGATAAAGGTGGCATGCCTTCTCTGGCATGCCAGATATTGCTTTTGCATGGTTTTGTGTATGTGAATAGCTTTCAAGGGCACCAAAGGCATACACTTGAACTATGACTTGCATTAATTGATGAGATTAGATCTAGTAGTATACACTCCACACACCATGTTTATAGTGAAAATCCTCTGTTGCAAATTTTAGAATTTCCTGTGTTGCATCAGACTTTGCAAACATTTTCTGTCTTCCAAGAATCTTGATCTGTTTGAAGAGAATCATTGTGGAAATGTTGCACAACAACCACCGACCCTGCATAGGTGTGAAACCAAGATTAAGGTGTGATAAAAACATTGCAGAAAACGAAGAAGGGAAAGTCACATAGAACCACGTGATGACGCAGGAGAAAATGTCATTTTTTTTTTTTTATGACTGAAAATTACAAATTGGTCACGATGTACAACTGACTGTAGACATCCTTTTTTGTCAGTTGTGCCCTTTTCCTTAGGAAGCCAATATTAGAGTGACTGAGAGATGTTGCATATCATCAGCTGGCTTTATTTCTCTAAACTGTACTGTTATCTGCCCTTTTTGGAGTAATTAGGGTACTTGTTAAATCTCCTGCCTAGAGATGAGCAGTTTATTTGCTTCTAGACATCTTTTTTTTTTTTTTTTTTTTTTAAGGCTTCAAACCAACCCAACACTAGACTAACACAAAAAACAAAAGCAAGACAGTTCTCTAACCTAAGGTCAAAAACGGTATAAAACCAAATATCTACTAACTGCTACTAAGTCAAATTACAAGCATTAGCCAATAGCTCATATCAATAGGCAACTTCTAGTACTTCTTCTCTCTCAGGGCAAAACTAAATGTTGGCTCTTTGTTGTGAGAGAGAGAAGAGATGGTTGTCAGGTGGACTTTACAAAGCTGCTAACTCTACATAGCTTGGATTGAGGAGAGATCAGCATCAAGTGTTAGCAAATAGCACACATGATACAGGCAGGGATGGCTCCTGAATTTTTACATAGGGGTGGCCAAATGGGGGCCACTAAAAAGTACAGTTTGTTTGTTTTGTTTTGGGTTTTTTTCTATGTCTAAGTTCTTTGGATGCATCTGGGCAACTCAAGGTTCAGTATCTTGCCTGAGGATACTTTAACATTCAGAACTACCAACCCTCCAGTTTGCAGACAATCCCCTCGACCCCCTGAGCCACAGCTGCCCTGGACATAACCTGCTGTGTGAGTCTTGCAAAATGAATGGTTCGTTTGATTGGCTTCTTTTTTTTAGATTTGATAGAATTTGATTCAGTGCTGAGAAGCAATATTTAATATACTTTATTATGTTGTCTCTGTGTAGAACATGACATTTGCTGTTAAGATATAAATAACAGTCTTGGAGAGAGAGAATCATGGTAACCTTTTAGTCTGAGATGTTGCACCACCTTGATCTCACTTCAAGAGAATTGAAAATGGAAAGGAAGTAAGCGTAGACATTTATTTTTCTGTGTATGGTAACACTTTTTTTTTTTTTTTTTTTTTTGGTAATAAATATGCGTGCTTATTTTCAGTCTGGTGTAAACTGCCACAGTAACACTTCACCCCCGTTGACCCCGGATGAATCTGGATGTTAACATTTCCGCTTGAATAGATTGACCTCACGTACATACCTTAAGCGAAATACCTCCCTTTTGTCACTTTTTGAACTGGCATTGCTTCAGTGTAGCTGTTGAAGTGACCTTCATTTACTTCTTGCTTCTCTCAGCCTTGTGTCTCTAGTGATCTGTAGAGGCGGGGAGAGGGGTGTGCTGCGATTTAGTCGTCCTTCAAATCAGGTGCTCGTCCTTGCAGCAGGCACTTCTCTGTCTTCCTCCTCTGACACATTTTTTCCCCCTCTCCTGTTCCCGTGTAACCAGCCGTTTTGCAGTACAGCAAGAACAATTCTGCAGAGGGTGTAAAAAGGCAGGCTTATATTCACTGTATTCTGCTTCTGTCAACAATTCCTGATAGAGCTCCCATGTTTTGAAAACCCAGTGCAGACTTGGTTACTGTTCTGTTTGGCGTTGGCTCAAAATCTGCCTCCGTTTGTCTGAGACAGAAATTTTTAATTAGTCCTGAGCTGCTCTGGAATTCAGTGAGTCTCATTAGTGAGGAGTCCATAGTGCTCCTGTGCCTCTAATCTCACCATGTCTGCTGTTGTCCTGCTGAGGACTTTCTATTAATTTATGTGACATGGTGACACTCGTGGCCAGTTCATTTAAATTTCTTGTACTGTTTTCTGAGTGTGGTTAAAATGTTTTTTATTTTATTTTTCAAGAATCACCATTGTTAAACTCCTAATGTGTCCTTTCTCTGTTTAGGTGACCTGGGCAGAGCAACAGGTGGTAAAACAGAGGAAAAAGAGGGATGTTTTTGAAGAGCCTTTAGATCCCAAGTTCAGAGACCAGTGGTACCTGGTAAGTATAAACAAGAGGCCATGGGTTTTTTCCTTTTCTTTTTCTGTCTGTCTTTGAAAAATAATAAATAAATAATAAATAAGAATTCTGTGCTGCAGCCTAGTAGAGTTTTTTATCTGTCTAAAGTCAATATAGGTAATTACATTTAGAGCTGTGATATTTCCTCAGGGTCTGAAAATAAACCTGTATGAATCCAATATACTTTTTGTGTGTGTTTTCGGGGAGGGTGCTGTTTGTCTGGCTTGTTTGTAGAACAAGACACTCTAGTGTGACTTTACCTAAAGGACTCAGCTTTAACAATAGCATACTTTCGCACACCGAGCTCCCCTCAGCTCTGAATGGCATGTTTCTTGAAATTGATGGTTTACTTTGGTCCATAAACGGCACAGCAACAAAGAGCAAAAAGCGGAGTGAGAGAGGGGTGATTCATCTCGAAGTGCGCTTGTTTTCAGTCGATTGATTTTCACATTCGACTTGAAGAATGCCACTGATACACTGGCCTGTTAAAAGCAGCAGTAACAACTCTGGAGATTTTCTGTTCAGCCTCACTCTTCCTGCAATTACTGTGAGGTTGCTTGAGGCAGAAGATTATTCATGGTGATGCAAAGCACGCTTGTTTCACCACTTGTTCAAAATGTCTTCGCTTTAACGCACTCTGTTCTCCACTGTGCTTGAACATTTAGTGGCACTTTGATAAGTAAATGTGCCAAGTTCACAGCATTTAAGAGTTGAACTGTTTAGTAAAAACCTGTCTGTGATACATGTAGATATGTTTTATGTGAAAGTTGGGGGAGTGCTTTTAGTGTCTTTCGAGGGCTGCAGCTAATGATTCTAATCATTCCTTTTGTCCAGCTAATCCACTGGAGAGCACAGAAGAGGATTATACTTCTGTCTGTTTCAGCCTTGCAGAAATAAAATGAAGAAAATAAGTAAATGGTTGTCATTATGCAAAATGCATTGGGTGGATTTGAATAATATTGGTGATACTCAATTGTCCAAAGAGGTCGTGAGCATCAGTAATGTGCTGCTCTTCTCTCAATGCACTAAATAAGTCTGATTCTCATTAAAACTGAACCAGACTGACCACAGGAGGGTGTGCGTGGGTCTGTTGGCAGGGTTTCCAGCATCTGCTGTTACAATGAATATTTAATAATGCTTATATTTATCAAGGAGGGAAAAAAGTCCGATTAGACTCATTTTTGTACAATTGATAAATCATGGGCAGATCTCATGCTCAGCTCTACATTTGCTCGAAATATTCTAAAATTAAGAGAGATGGGAAAGATTTGGTGAACAATATCCAAAGTGAAACCTTGGACATGCCTCTCAGATTTATTATTCAGCAAGTGTGTCAGCCACAAAAGACCTTTCCAGTCTGAATCAGCATTGCAGATCGCAGCGTTTACGTTTTAATTTATTTTCCTGTCGATGGTTTAAAGGTGTCAATGGCAGTACAAGCTTGAGGAATAAAAATAATTCTGTCTGGTATACTGCACTCACAAGGGCTTGAAATTTAAGAGGAAAATACAGTAAACGCTACACTAGACACATTATATTTTAATGATGCACTTTGAAAATAAAAAGGGCTTTGAAGTAGTTGAAAGCAAGACGTGGCTTTTGACCAAAGGTCAAGCTGAATGTTGAAAGCCCATCAAAAAGCATACTGAATGATCATTGCTATTTTCCACTTCACTATATCTCTGGCTTACCAGGTATTAATAAAACATGGTTTAAAAAAAAAAACAACTTTGCAAAAAGCTCAGCCTTCACCTAAACATGTTAAATTGCTCTTATTTTATTAATTTGTTTTTATTAAAGGTGTCCTTTTCACATCTGGTTAAAACTGATTGTCATCCCACTGATATTTTTCTCATGGCTAAATTCTGTGTATTTCATTGCTCTCTGCCCCTCAGTACAACAGCAACCGCCATGACTTGAATGCTAAAGTTGCATGGCAGTTGGGCTACACAGGCAAAGGTGTGGTGGTGTCAATCTTGGATGATGGAATCGAGAAGAACCATCCTGACCTGATGCAGAACTATGTGAGTAGCACTTCCTGAGTAGCACCTGCTAAGGTTTTGTTTTTTTTCCATTCTACTTGTACAATTACAATAGAGGGCTATTCTAAGGATTTTCAAATTAATTCTGCAGTGGTGCCGTGCTTTTATTTTTCTGTAGTAACGTTTCTAACACTTACATGCTTTTTAAGTTCATAAAAATGTCAGTAAACAATCTGTCCTTTCTAAGGACCCGGATGCCAGCTACGATGTGAACGATGGTGATCCAGATCCCCAGCCTCGATACACACAGCTTAATGACAACAGGTAAAACTCTACTCGGATAAGAACTTAATTTACTCTTGGCCTTCCCTGAAACCACCCTCTTGTTCTTCTTTGTCAAGATAAAACTGAACTTGTTTATTAATTTGTCCACCTCCCTGTGTAATAGCTCACAACTGAAATCTAGATAAGTCTGCAGCTGTTTCCCATCCTCTGCTAAGCCTGGAGGCATAAATTCTGAGGGCAGATACAATTAAATGTAAAAGGCTGTAGGTTTTGTTTTATCAAACAGCTTCTTTATTTTTCCCCTCTCTCTCGCTTTTTGGTATTTATGATATTTGATATTTCCGAAAATGTGCCGCTGCCTTCTAAAGTAAACCTTACTCCTGTCATATCCACAACATAAGTCTCTGAATTGATTTGGCCTTTAAAAGTCGAGCGTTTCTTTAGCCCAGATAAATCTGCAGGAGGATTAAGGTAGTGTGCGAAGAAAACTACTTTCTTGCAGTGGCATCTGCAGATGGCATTAGGAGTTGTTTACCATCACAGTGACGTCTTGCAGAGAATTGATTGAATTAAGTTCATCAGCATTAATGAAACAGCAAAGCTCTTAGCTCTGGAGGGTCTCTGCTTGCTTCTCTTCATTCTCAGTGCCTGCCTTCTTTCTGGGTTTAATTTCTGATTTGCTGTAATCTGCTGCTTGTGGGCCACTGGCCTGAGAGGCTTTTTTAACTTGAGGCTCACCATGATTACTGGTGAGAAGATTATACTTGGGCATGGATGAAAACGCAACAGGGCCCTGGAGCAGGCACCATCAGTATGGAGGCCAGAGGGATACAATCAGAGTGGCAGCATGGCCCAAACATATTGTAACTATGCTAATGCTGAATCAGCACCTTAAAGGCTTTGTCGAACATACAGGGGTTTGGGGCTGATTGTAGTAGTTAATTGCTTTCAAATGAAACATAGTTCACCATAATTTAAAGCAGAAACACAAACAGTTATCAGCAAACGCTTGGAACGGTGAGACAATGCAAACAGTATGTGCCATGCTTTCTGATTTAGCTCAGTTAAGTGTTTTTAACAGCGACATCAAGATTTTCTTGTGAAAGAATGTGGAAAAACATCCCTCTGGTGCGGCTCCATATATCCAAAATCTATGCCAAGGCACGCTTAAGCTCTTCTAGCTGCTCGTAGTGGCCCAGAGCCCAGCTAAGACACTTACTATTGATGTTTACTTCATTTTTGGTTGCACCTCTTTCCAACCCTCGCTCACCTCGGCCCTTATCTCCTGCCACCCAGCTCCCTGTGTCTGTCTTATTGCTGGAACAATTGAGTGTGTCTGTGTGTGTCTGTGTCTGCACGATGTGTGTTTGCCTGTTATCCTTGCTCTACTGTGAGGTTGGTGCAGATGCATGTGTAAACAGCCTGTGGGCAGGCATGAAACTGCGTAACGTTGTGTTAAACTGTAAGTGTCTGTTCCCTGAAGAAAGCTCAACTCTGTTCACCTACATAAGGCAGTCTTTCTCTCGCAGCATACAAGCAGCAATAAGGACCATTCACCGTCATGTTTATCTAAAACACCATGTGATCTAGAGGTTTCTTTTTCCAAGGTTTCTCTCAGTTCTATCAGAACGGTTTCCAAATCTGCATTTCTTGATTAATGTTAAACTGACAGTCTACAGGGATACTTAAAAAAAATAAATAAATTTGAGCCTGTGAGCTTTTAGTGCTGCTGTAGCACAAAAACCATAGTCATGATTATTTTGCTCAATAGTTGGAATCTCAGTAATTTAGCAGAATTATTCATTAACTTAATAAACATGCAGCAGGGAATTTCCTTGAACTTTATATATAATTCATATGGAAGAAAATTGTGATAGGGGACACAGGGTGTCCAGTTGGCACTCGATCCCAGACTGGTGTGTTTTTGAATAAAAAGCACTGTTACAGCACTGCCTTGCCTTAGGTAGCTGCTACAAACTGGAGCAGACATGTACAGTAGCCACGGGGAGAGTGACTGAGAGCAAAAGCCAATAACTAACTGACACATTGGTTTTCAGTAGAGTGTGACCAACCAGCTGAGAGATCCTTAAATTCTCGGCAGCTACGAGCCTTTCACAGAATCTCCACCACAAATCTTGCTGCTACTATCTTACTGTTTATGACTCAAGCTTAACTAAACTGAATTTAGGCTTTTTGTTGGGTGAAAGTGTGCTTCATGTATGACACAAGTTGATATGAATGCTTTGTTAATAGCCCATCTGTATCCGTACACAGGACTGACTAAACATGTGACCTCAAAAGAATTCACTGCACAGCAATGGATAAAACGCCTGCTAACAGTAACCTTGTGAATACTTTTCCAGACCTTACGTTGATCTCTCAGGACAATTTACCTCACATTCCTTACTTCACTTTCCTCTGCAAACATAAGCAGACACTTTGACCTGTGGGTCTGATTGTTTGTTAACTGGTAAACCATCAATAGACTAAAGAATGAACAGAGAAGGTGGTTGTTCAGAGACCAGCCAGCGAGTATTCCTCGAGTTTGAGGACGACAATATCATGTCTGAGTGAAGCAGTTTAGGTTTTAGACAAAGCTGATTGTTCTGCCAGCTGTGGGTCTGAATACTGATTGTGTGTTGGCCTTGGGCCTGCAGCCAGCTGTAGTTGCTGTAACCCAAGTCAGTCCTTGTGCCTCGAGTCTGCCATAGGGCTTGTTCCTGCTGTAATCAGAACAGAGCTTTGTTGAAACTGCTCTTTGTTCACCATCATTTTTTTGTTAGAAACAAAGAATCCAGTTATTGAACAGTGTATCACATACAAAAGGTGTTTCAGCGTTTCTATGGAGTTTTTTTTTGTTTTTTGTTTTTTTCCTTTTCCAGGAAAAGGGAGATTTTATGGCAGCTCAGCAGAGAATGATAATTAAAGGTCTTTATTTATTTATTTATTTATTTATTTATTTATTTATTTATTTATGAGAATGTTTTCATACTGTAACTGCTAATGATTGTAATTGCTAATTTAAGCAGCATAGCTATAAACCCACCAGTCAAAAAGTAAAGTTGGTAAAGTGGGAGGCATTTAATGACATTAATGTATACAGAAATCAGATTTAATTGTCCACATGATGATGGATAACGGTGCTTTTATTTCTGTTTTCTTTGTACTGTATTCCATATAATAAGGGCTTTCTGACGCACTTGCCAAACTACATCAGAATGGGAAATGTATTTCGGTGGAAGGACACAGAAACAAGGCAAACAAGTTTTGTCCTGTGTAAATGTAGCATGATCAGTTTAAGAAGTGTGTGCAACTGAGAGTTTAGAAGACTGTTTCATATTATCTGAGAGCCTTTCAGTGTCAGGGAATTTATCAGGACGATATTAAAGCCGTGATAATTAATCTCTGGGACTTGTTAACAACTGATTGAACAGTCTTGTCAGTCAGCTCTTTGTTCCTGCTGACAATGTCTGAGTGGTTTCTCTGGAGTACTTCATGTGAAGATCTCCAGCACTGTGCTGTCAGCTCTTTAGCCTCCTGCCGGAACCCTGAGCACGAGGTTCAGTCCAGGTTTGCTTTAATGTGATGTCTTCTCAGGAACTCGAAACGGTAGAAATGAGGACAGTCAGTGAGCCAGCATTCATTCCTTCAATCACGTCTCGCTCTCATTATTAGGACTGGAAGCTCCCCGAGGCTAATCTTTGTGAATGATTATGCTGTTGACAGATGAACTCAGAGTCATAGTTTCTAATTAGATATGGAATCAATCTGCATTTGGAGATTTTGGGCAATAAACTATTAAAATCTTTCACCGGGGTTCTATTTGATATTATTATAAAGGCTTCCCTCTTATTCCTTTTTTCCTTTTTTCCCCTCTCCTCACCACCATTCATCCAATCTGCTTCACACCCAAGGAAGTGAAGTCTTATTTTGGGCTAAAAGTTGATTTCTGTTATTCTTTCACAAGAAAAACTTTTGATCACGACATCCTCAGTAGGCCACTGTCGATAGGGAGTGTTAGCAGCGTGATCACAACAGCTCATTGAATAGGGCTCAGTCTAAACTGCGAACAGTCATTGAGACAAACTTATTACCACCTGATGTGAAGATGTTGAGGAATGCTATCTTTAGTAACTATCAGCTGTCCCACCATCTGTTTTATCACCACAGTGGTTATTTAACGGCAAGCAGCTAGTGAAAGTGGAGTTTGGGACCGATTAACTATTGTGGTCCGCTCGATAGGCACAAGCTCTGCAGCTAAAGCTCGCTTCACTTGTGTTTGAGCTTGCATGCAGTGAGAGACACGTATGAACTTATAGCTGTCCTCCTTTCAAAACTCACACAGTATTTATGTGTGAGTTTTTGCACGCCGTACTTCTTATAAACACTCTGGCTGCTTGTTGTTTACTATAGCAGCACACATGCAGGGCAAGTATTAAAGCCTGTGCATATAAAATCAATCTAAATAATGTCATTTCTGGATCGCAGTCAAAGACTAATGCTGTTGGATCATTGCAGGTAAATGTTGAAAACTCAAATCAGCTGTGTATTTGCTGACATATCCCATTTCCCCCCCATGATAAATGACTGCAATAACTCAGTTGTGCTGCAAAGTGCACTGGTCCCCCTCTAAACAGGGACAATGTGAACGGGCGCTGCACCAGTTTTAGAACACTGTACTGTCTCTGCAGAGAGAGGAGGTTTTGTGGATGTGTTGCCCTCACAACCTAAAAAGCTGATACGGTAGTAAAATTTCATTTGAGTAAGGGAGTAAGCTTCTTTGCCCAATTTGGCCCAAAGATGCACCCTTCTCTCTTTCTCTCCCCCCCTTTTCTACTGACCTTAGCAACGAGTAGGAGGAGCAAAGAGATATCTTTGTGTATCAATTTCATTTCTTACAGGAAAATGATTCCCAAAACCCTGATTACGCAAGTCATTCTTGTATAATCAGGTTCAGAAGCCCAGGGCTCTCTCTGTGAATCATTTGTATCCCATGAACAGCCTAGCATGTAATTGACTTTAATGCATGTATTAGAGGAACACTTCAGGAGGGATAGGCCTGTGCATGCCTGGGATCCCATCGCGGACACCTGAGCTGTTCTTTATCATCAGTTTTCTCATCAAAAACACAGATGCTGTAGGATCTAAGACTCCAAAGTCAACAAACACACACTGCTGGGATTGCTGTGATAAAGTTCACTGGAAAATCCAGATGACGTGTGCATGCGTGTGTGAGTGTTTAACTTGGTGTCTGTAAAGATGTTTTTTATTATCCAACTGGGCCTCTGCTACCAGCTCAGTGGTAACAGAGGCCTTTAAGAGACGTGGCACTTTTGTTGCCTCTTGCATTAACATTAACCTTTGCCCTCTTATCTATTTAATGCTCATTTAGAACTACTTATGACTTGAGTAGCCGTCTACCCTAGGGCTGTGCGATATGACCAAAATCTCGTATCCCGATATAAAACAGATATCGTCCTGATAACGATATAAATCACAAAAAATTTAATATTTTCTGTAAATTCTGTGAATCTCGGGTAGGTGAAGTGTTTCCAGCTGCGCGTCATGTACCTGGAGTCCAGTGTTTTAATTGATGCATGAAACTATACTTTTTTTTTTTTTTTTTTTTTTTTTAGACCTAGGTTGTAACGGCCACCGTTTTCTTTGAGTATTTATTACACGGCGTGCTGCGGGGAAAGCCTGTTCTAACGTTTGAGTCTAAGGTTTCTTTTTTAGCACTTGACGACTCTTTTTTTGCTTCTCATCCGTCAATACTCTGCACACTTTTTCACGTGATTCAGTTTATTTCGAAAATTCTCAACAGGAACGTGAGCTTTATTGTGAAAGGTTTATGTGGAAAATAAACAAGCGGACATGCGACGGTGTTACCGTCGTTGTTGCTAACGACAACCCATAGAAACAGGCGCTTGTCTGTCTGTAGTGTGGTTATATTAAATATGAGGAAGAGAGAACTTTAAGAAATTAATATAGCCACTACAGTGACCATCAAAACGATGAAAAAATATTGCCGTAAACAGTTTATTTTGTGACACCACGAAACAAATGATAGCGTAAAATGAAACCATAGTCATTTTTATATCGTCATCCAATATATATCGTTATATCGAACAGCCCTAGTCTACCCTCAGACCATGTTCTTACATCAGATGCAGCCCATTTTATCAGGGAAGGCTGTTCACTGCTGATAGGGTGTTTTGATTATTTGGTTTGTGGTTTGGCAGGTTACCCGGAGTGCCTCAATGAAAGCCTGCTGGCCTAGATAGTTCCTTCAGTAGTGAAGGTCCACTGTATCTGTTGTTTCCTGATGAATCCAGCATTCCTGTCTAGGAATGGCTGCAATCCAATGGGGATTGCGCCATGGTTTAGAGGGCATTAAGAGTGCATGTCCATCTGGCAGGCGATGGGAATATGACTGGAATATGTTCCCAAGCCCTTCTGTTTCTGCTTTTTGTATCTGCTTGCAGCTTATCTTGCTAGAGAAGTTCAAACTTGATGAAATAGGCGTTTTGATAACAGCAGATGTGATTCTCAGTTTCTTGCCACTAGTGTTATATGGCCATTTATTTTTTTCTTTCACTTGACCGTTTCAGGCTTTAGGCTTCCTAAGGTTTACTTTTTCTACAAGGACATGGTAATGCACAGTGGTTTTCAGTCATAAACATTTTTTTCTTTAATGGTTGAATTCAGATTGTTTAAACAATCAAGGCCAAAGAGTGTGGGTGTGTTTTGTCTCAGTCTGCAGCTTAACCACAATGAAAGATGAAGTTGAGTATTTCACAAGTAACTTTTTGTTAGACAAGTGCACAACCTGCCGTGTGTGTGTTTATATATATACAGCAAAATGCTGTCATTAGGCAAGTAACATTAGGATAAGCAGTTTGTCTGACGTTCTCATTCTTTCTTTTAAGGCATGGGACCCGATGCGCAGGAGAAGTGGCGGCAGTTGCCAGCAATGGGATCTGTGGCGTTGGTGTGGCTTACAACGCAAAGATCGGAGGTATGGTGTGGATGATTGATTCAATCTCACAGAGGCAAAACTCAGTTTCATCTCAGGTCTTATTTTTTTCTTCCTTTTTTTTCCTCTGACTGCCAGAATGAGGTGAAATACTTGTTCTGCTGTGCCTGTGTTATTTTCAGCCCATTTCCCAGGCACAGCATGCCACTGAATCTCTTTGAACATCACCACAGTTGTTATGTGGATTGCCAGTGTGTTGTAAGTGTAATGGTTTTGCATGGAGTAGCAGTGCTGAAATGCACTGAAATGACACAATCATATAGCTTTTATTGAATCTCCATTAGCCATAACAGTTTGTATACACGCTACACATAAATAAAAATGGCTTTTATACTTCAGGTGTTCTCTTCAGGCAAACTGTTCAATCCCCAAACCCATAAAATTATTAGTTAAATTATCTCTTTAACATTTTGTGACAGTCCTTAGCCAAGGTCAGTGCCCTGCCTTACATTTGTAAGATTTGTATTGGCCCCTTAGTCCAGCTCTCCACATAGATGCTTGAAATTAAGCTTTTTGTGGTGTAATTTTGCTGACAGACATCAGCGCAATAAATTGCAAACTCTGAATATTTACAGGCACCTTGTTGTGCTGATGGTGTCTCAGAAGAAATGAAGGGACTCCTCAAGGTTTTAACTAATTCAGCATAAATGTGAATCTGCAATCTTTAGTTGGTCAAAAGCAAATCCTGCTTTAGGTTTTTTGTCTTCTGTTTTTTAAGCCAAGTCCCAGACAGCCAGAAGTCAGATTGCTGTTCTACACGTTTGGTAGGGTCTCGTTGGCACCCTGCTGTAATTTCAGCTCCTGCTGTTTTCAAGTGATGCAACCACAAATTGACTGTGTCACTCTAGCCAAAGAAATGCCATCACCTCGTGTCTGTGTCCATCACTGTGCACATGCAGGCTGTTGCTGGCTTTCATCTTCACTCGTTGTCTTTTTTAATTTAAGAAAGCAAGTCCAATGAAATAAATCCCAAATGCATATTTGTACTTCGTTGTTTCTGGTTTGCCTCGTTGTTCTTTGTTTTACAGATATATTTTCCATTTTCATCAACAAGGCAAACTACTAATGCAAAATTTATGTGGCAGATTGACCCAAAACAAATCGGTTGATAGAAAACAATTTTCTTAAAGTATTTCTCTTATTTCTTTTTATGAAATAAAACAAAACAATTTCCTGGTTGCAGCTTCTCAAAGATTCTTTTCTCACTTTTATCACAAGATAAATATTTCCATCACTTAAAAAGTCATATTTTTATTATTTTAAACCATTTTAGATGTTTGTTTGATCGTTTAATTAACCTATTAACGAGTTTCCTAATAATGAAAACCCTAGTCTCGGTGCTAATGCCCGTGATCATCTTGTTCTCTTGTGTTTTTTTTTTTTTTCTTAAATGCTTATTTTGCACTCCTAATGGGTTTCCTTGTTAATAAACGGTTTCAGTGAGCTAGCAGTTAAAGTGTCAAGGTGCAACTCCTCACAGATGAATAATCATATGCGGGTGTTTGGCCTTAGGGGTCGGAGTGTGCTGTGTACCACTGTTAGTTTTATCTTTAAATGATGAAGATGCGGAGCAGCAGTCAGAGCCTGCTCATTTATGAGAATATACAAAAGTGGAGAGCGTGGCAAAATATTTTGAAATATTAATTTGTTTGTTCTAAAAAGGATTTTGCACCCCGATGGGTTGTTTTGCTTCTGCCTAGAGGGAGAGAGCAGTTTTATCGTTTCTCTTCCCATCCTTCAAAAGAAACTTCAGTAGCTTTTTGACATTATAACAAATATCAGATTCGATTTGTACATCTTGAATATCAATTATTTCATCTTTAAAAAAAAAAAAAAGAAAGTGTAATTACATTTTTTTTCTCACATGCTAAAATTCCAGCCACATCAAATGGGCGGTTTGAAAAGAAGTTGCTGTGGAGCTATTGCCACTACATGTGTGCTGTGTTGATGATGATGATGATGATGATGATGATGATGGCTTAATGCTTGTTTTAGTGCAGAAGACATATTGTTTTGTCAGTGTTGTGGTGGTCTGATGACTCCAGGATGCAACCTAATGATGTTTAGTCCTTTTTTTTTAAGGACTGCACATGCTGTAGGAGCTTTTTTTTTTTTTTTTTTATCTAAGTACACGCTCTAGCTCACTATGTCTCTGCTTATCTCAATATCCTTCTGCCTACTTCCAGCTGTTATAAAGTTTGACTACTGTGTTCTTTATCTACACTTAAGGCTCTTTTCGATCAGTAAAGTCCAACCAAAACCACCATTCACAAATGACTAAAGGGAAAAAAAAAATTAAAGTATTCATCCACTTTTCACAAAGAATAACACTTTATTTTCTTATTACAGGGTACAGACATTTGCCAAAAATTTGCCTGACATATTACAACACAGTAACATGAGTCCAGATTGTGCAGATTCTTCAATAGCTCTAAAGAAATGGAAGGAAATGTGTTCGTCAAACATCAGAAACAAGCGAGGGAAACCCATTTATTGTTCATGCTGTCATTATTCCAGTAGCATAAGCTGGTAGGTAGCGGTGCAGCAGTGCAAAGTTGTTGGGGTTTTTTTGTTTTTGTTTTTGTCGTCTTTTCTTTTCTTTTTTTTTTTCCCTGCACAAGATCACCTGCCATCTTATCACCTGCAGAACTGAAGCCCATTGTTTAGCCAGAATCCTCTCCTGTGAGGTACTTTTATGGTTGTTTTTAAATTAGATTGATTGACTGACTTCAGCATTCTTAAGATTAACTGGGGTAAAGAAACAAATAATCCTCACAATTAATTAGAAAAGTCCCAGTTCTGACAAAAGTAGACGCTGATACAGTAGCTTTGACAACATTAGAAGGGTCACCACCTCAAACTCTTTAAATCTTCTCTGAAATGTTTCACTTCTTTGGGTTTATGGTAAATAGACTCAGACAATTACACTTTGATAGATGCATCTGGGGTTCAGTATCATGTTCTAAGATACTTTGACATGCATACTAGAGCAGGATGGGATTGAACCACCAACATTAAGGCTCTTGGGCCACAGCCGCTGCAGGATGAGCTCATCGTTCCTTCAGGCTGGTCAGCATATGGCACATAGAGGTGTCGGTTTGTTCACAGTTCACAAGAATTGAAACTCCTCCAACAGTGTTGGCCAGAATTTAATCAAAGCTGCACACAATTATCACCTAATGGGTCTTCACCAATTTTTTATTTTTATTTTTTTAAACCTGTTTCTCTGTGGGGGATGGTGAGACGGATGAGCTAATAATTCACTGCCGCTTTTTGTTTCCTCCAATGTGTGGCACTTGGACATTACAATCAGTTGTTTTATTTGTTCGTTTATTTTTTAAACACTTAAAAAAGATTATTGACAGAAATGCAAATAATTAATAAGATTCAGAGGCTGGAATGTGGAATCTGCTCTAGAACTGTATTGAACCTGTAGTATGGCTCTTAGCCTCTCTATCTTGGGGAGATTGTGATTCAGGATTTTGGACAGCTAGAGGAAATGCTTGAGTCTCCTCGTCGACCTACACATTCCTCTCACAAAAATGTATGCTGCCATGGAAACGCTAGTAGCAGTTTGGAGCTTTTGGAGAATTTCAAAGAGCAGCTGCTTTGTTACTTATAGCCATATATAACAACATGAAGTAACCTGACCTGTAATCGGAGCAGCAAATTAGTTTGTTATTAAAGTGCCTTGGATTCCCCCACCCCTGTCACTTTTCTTGTGGAAGAACACTTGTTTCATTGCGAGACGAGTGTCTGAAAAAAATAATTGGACTGGACAAACACCTACTCTACATAGCCATCCTGCATTATGTGTTTTGTCACTGGCACAGCATATTCTTGCTATCATTTGCCTTATAAAGAAGCTTTAGTTTAACGGATGCTATTAGCCACTGTTAGGTGTTGAAATAAGAGCAACTTTGATCAAATTTACGCTCTCACAGCTGCACTAATTTCATGTAGACACAGAAGAAGAAAAATTGTTTCCTTTCGTCTTTTTATCTGAGTTTTTAGTCACAGGAGTCTGCTTCACACTTCAGGAGGTAGTTCACCCACAAACCAGCTCAAACACCAAGGAAAATCAATAGAGATAGTGTTTGATTTACGTGATGGGCTCCGTAATCACAGCAGGTAGACATAAAACTAACGGCAGCATGCAGCACACCACTGCAGGAGCTTTACAAATACACATGAACGCTGTATCGAAAACTCGTGTAAATATGCAAATTAGACACTACAGCGGTAGTGTTCTGTGCCTACACCTTGCTGAGTACATTGTCATTTCATGCTGCGACACTATGGCAAAGAGCTACAGACGACAGTAACAGGTTTCTGCAAGATTGCCGTCAACATCAGCACTTTGCATTGTTCAGTTGTATTGAAAAACTACACTAATTTAGCATTGCATTCATTCATATGTATGTATATATGTATGTAAAATACACATTTTATTGCATATATTTTTCTTGCTTGTCATGACCGCAGGGTAGTTTGAGTGCTTATCGTTGGATTCAAGGTGAACCAAACTAAGCTGTACACTGTACAGGTTAAAAAACAAAACAAAAAAAAAAAAAAAAAAAAAACTCAAAACAACAACAAAAAATAAAAACACCAAAAACATCACAGTTAACAGACACAAAATTAAAAACTAGTCATTAAAAAAAATCTACTAAAATATTTATAACGCATGTGTGTGAGACAGATTCCCAATTCTGCTTTAGTTTTTGGTATTTGGTTGTAATGAAAAGAAGTCTGTCTAAATCTCCTTATGGGCGACCAAATCTCTCAATTTTTTTTATTTTTTATTTTTTTTTTTAAATCACTTTAGCTTTGAGATAATTTTTCTACTCCGCAGATGTAGTTGTGATCTTATGATGGCTTAAGCGTTACACCCTCTACAAAATGCCTTGTTTAGATGAGTTGGTGAAATATTGATCAGCCGTCTTGTGATAAAACATACATCCTCTTTATTGCATGAGGGTGTAATCATCGATAACCTTGCACCTGCCCATTACCAGCCATTTCATTTTATACAAATTCACTTCCAGATACAGCTTCGTACCTTATGCAGATGGTTCTGTATCTGTAAAGGCTAAATGACACGCACATTTTCAGTTAACCTAAGCATGTCAGTAAATTCTCTGGCTCCTGGAGCAATTCTCATTTTCCAAGGTGACACGCAGTGAAACTGAATTAGCATCTTTGATTTACAGTATCGTAAGAATTATGGTGTAAAAGTAGTAATAAATCCATTTCTGTTTTGCCATGCCGTCTTTGACGTAGTTGACATTTGCATTTGTGAACGTACATGCAGGTGTGCGAATGCTGGACGGTGAGGTGACTGACATGGTGGAGGCACAGTCTCTCAGTCTGAATCCCCAGCACATTGACGTCTACAGCGCCAGTTGGGGTCCGGAGGACGACGGCAAAACTGTCGATGGACCGGCCAAACTCGCCAAAGAAGCTTTTATGCGTGGAGTTACAGAGGTGTGTGTTTGTGTGATGCAGAAATTATTTACTGCCTGTGTGTCGCTTCCTTTCAGCAGTCAGTAATTGAACTGTTCAAGCATGAGAGGACACAAGCGGGAAGAACAAAGCATTTTTTGACCCTGACAATTATGAATAGAAAGGAATGTCCTCTGAAAGCCACCCAGGAAGAAAACTCCTAGAAAATGAAAAGCGGCAGCACTGGCAGAAATCAAATGTTTGTTTGTGTGTTTATGCCTCACCCCCCACCCTCCCCTTTTTGTCTAGTTGAAGGGTACTTATTAAACTCTGAGTTCGTCTTTTATCTTTGCATCTTTTTTAGATAATCAGGTTGTGCTTTCTTTAAGTGTGAATTCAGTGCTTATTTCCCACCTTCCCAAGGTTGTTTTTGAGAATTCCAATTAAATTCCATTAAGTTAGCAGAGCTTTAAATTGCTTAATGACAAGCATTTATAATCAAAAGCTTCCAAACACATGCTTATCTATATGCACATACACGTAGAGGGTTTGTAGAAAAGTAATTTCAGAAACTTTTCTGCTAACATCTAACGACGCGATCTGAATACTAAGCGACCATGCATACCGTCATGTCATCAGCCCTGTTGTTGACTTGTTTTAATGCATGTGACACACTGGGTGTGTGTCAGATATGTGAAATGAACAAGTTAACAGATTAGTAAGTATACAGATCACACCCCGACCTCTCACATCTGCTCGCCATGAATAAACACATCCATCCCGCTAACACAGACTCTTGTTATGGAGCAGTAGGATTCAAAGCATGTGCCATAAAGCTTGATTGGAACCGCTGACACTGACTACTAAGATAATTGCCACAGTGACAGCACTGTCAGATGGTGGTGTGGGTGGTGCATGGCTGGAATTGATCAATGCAGAGAGGGAGAGACAGTGCCACTCAATACAATAAAGCCGCTCTTAGATGAAAATTATTGCACTTCAAAGGCTGAGAGGTTGGATGATTTATTACAATGAGCTGTTGTCGTATACTGCCTTTCCATATTGAATTGCTGTCATGCGATATTTGGCTCTTTGTAATTTAGTGAGTGACCACCCAGGCCTGTACGTTGGGTTTTAATGGGACTCTTTTTGAAGCGAGCTCTGAAGTGAACTTGCCCCACTATAATTGGGCTTCCTATTAAAGATTGAATGAGATTTTGTTCTTCTGTGGATACTGTTAGTCTTTGGTACACATGGATGAAAGGACATGTGGTTGTCTTTTATTTTCCTGTTTGTTTAAATCTATGTTGTGTGTTCTCCAGGGACGCGGTGGTTTAGGCTCCATCTTTGTGTGGGCTTCTGGTAATGGAGGACGGGAGAAGGACAGCTGCAATTGTGACGGCTACACCAACAGCATCTACACGCTGTCCATCAGCAGCTCCACACAGAACGGCAATGTCCCCTGGTACAGCGAGGCTTGCTCTTCCACCCTTGCCACCACCTACAGCTCGGGAAATCTAAACGAGAAGCAGATAGTGAGTTGGCTCTTTCCAGATTTTGCCGTCTGCTGCAAAGGTTGCACAAAAAGTACTAACACACACTGCAAAAATACAGCTCACTACCACCTAAAACATCTGGAACAGTTTAAAATCTGAGAAGCAGGAAGCCTGGAGAACTTAATAAATTGATCATTTTAATGGTTGGAGATAAATTTTAATCTCATTGCGATTAATTCTGAACACAGTACATTAAGCTTTTTCAGCATTCTCATTCTGTACCCTCCATGTGTGAATCACAGCTAGCTTCTTCATTCTTTGCTGCTTTTGTTTCCTTTTTTTTTTTTTTTTGCCTGTCCCGTTTGGCTCTTTTGCCATCAGAATTGTTGTCTAAAGGCAAAGAAAGATGCCCAACGGATTTACTTTACCAAATGCTTTTGTTTCCACTTCTTCACCATTCATTCAGTTTTGGGCCATTAAAATGATTATGAATTGTGGCTGGCTGAAACTCCATCTGGCAATCTGTTGCTGCTTAACACTCTAGTCACAAATGCTGTTTCCCTCTTTGTCTCTCACACGTGCACACACACAGTTTCTTTCTCTTGCATGCACCCTAGCTGACAGACCAACCGGACGGGCAGATTATGACATCTCCGTGACGTGTGGCTGGTTCCTTAATGCTTCAGTGATGCACTCATTTAATAGTGCTGTCATTCATGAAGCCAGGAATAAAGAGCCGGAGTAGGTGGGAAGAGAGCTCTGGATCTCTGAGGTTATACAGGAATATCTTCACTTGTGTTTTTTTCTTTTTCTTTAAATCACATGTATTCCATCTGTCGCTTTCAAATTAAAGTGAGTTATATGTGAACCTAAGGCTCCTGAATGCATAATGACCATTAAAGTCATTCTTGCAGTGCATTTATTATTCCCTCAGTCTGTTAAAAGATCAGTTTCTGTATGCTCTGCGCTGGTCAGCAGTTTGTGATCCAAGCTGCTTTTGTATCAGCTTCATTCAGTAGCACTGATTGATTTTACCTCCAGAATTATACAATGGGTGACTTGGGGTCTTATCACCAGGCAGTGTTTTGTAACCTTTATCTTCCAGCAGATGGTTTTTTTTTTCCTGAGGACAAATACACCACAATTCTTTGTATTCATGTAGCTGCAGAAAATTCTCACCTGGGAGCTGCCCAGTACAACTACAGCAGAGTGCTGGGGGTCATTGAAATGATCTCTGCTAGAGCAGTCCAGTAAAAACAAGACTTGTTCAAAAGAAGCAAAACATAAGCTTATATGGTTTCTCTGGTTTTATTTTTCTGCTCTACCCATTAGAAGATTTATCCTTGCTAGGGAGAGAGAATAAGTGAAGAAGTGATGGAGGATAAAGGTTTTTACTCATTCGAGGGAAACAAATTCCAATTTATCGGGTTACAAGAGAGTGAAATATCTTGTGAATTTAAAAATAAAATACAGCTGAGATTTGAATACCTTCATTGTCAAGTGATGAGCTACGTAGAATTACATGAAGAAAATAGACACTGAGGACGGAGCACAGTTAGAAAATTGCATTAGCTGTTTTCCTTCTAGCAACGCCAAGTGAAATACGAGTTTATGAGAACAAAATGGAAACGTGAGAAAAAGGAGGAGGAATGCTGTGATACTTAAATTCACTGTGTTCATCTTGCTTAGGTGACTACAGATCTCAAATCAAAATGCACGGACTCTCACACAGGCACCTCTGCCTCTGCTCCGCTGGCTGCTGGGATCATCGCTCTTGCCCTTGAGGCCAAGTAAGTGCTTATCGCCATCATTTTTCTGAGTCCGACTAGTCCCCGCTATTCTTTTCAGCTGTACAGCCTTATTCTAGCGTTTAATATCTGCTGGCTTTTGTTTTTGGGGAGGGGGGAAAATGGCACAAGCTCGTTAGAGATTGCAACAGTTTCTTTCCAAACTCAGATATTGAAGTTTTCAGAATGCCAGAGTAGTTTGTAGAAATGCTCCACTGTTATCTCACGAATTTTTCCAGGCCAATTTTTTTAGACTTTTATTTTTTAAATTCTTCTATTAAATTAAGCTTTTACTGCTGGTGCTGAATGTTTATACATTAGTTCTGCGTGATTATCCCATTTTATGAATTACTTTTTAACCCCTCTGCCACAGATTTCAACTGTGCACTTACAAACAACACCATTTGGATGTGAGCGCTAATCATTCTTATCTAGTCACGCAGCACTAATGGAGAGACAAACACGGACGTCAGAAGAGCGCCGAAAAGGAGTAATTAGTCTTGTGGCAAAACAGAGTGAGGTGATGGAAAAAAACTGCAATTAGGAATGAATTTGATGACAAAGTGAGTCAGCAAAGTTATTATCTAAAAAGCCTCATTTTCTCCAAATCCACAGTAAGACTAAAAAGCCTGTACGCATTTAATCACAACAGAGAGGCCAGTTGTGACTTCATGTAAGCCCTTTTTGCGTTTGGTAAATACCAACTTGCTTGCCTGCATAAAGATTAATGATGCTTTGGAAAATGTCTCGCAAAGGGCAGAAGAGGACTTGAAATACGTGTCGACTTAAGATTTTATGCAAGCCAAGGAAGAATGTGACTGCTAAATCGCTGTATTCTGAATTCAATCACCTGTCCATCAGCAGCTTAAGACTATAGGATGATGTAGTTTCAGTGGCTCAACTTGAATTTTAAGCCAAACTTACCATATGTGTTGCTGTTTGTGTGCTGTCTGTCTCTTTCTGTGTGTGTGTGTCTGCGTGTGCTTGCACGTACACGTGTTCTAGTAAAAACCTGACCTGGAGGGACATGCAACATCTGGTTGTACGAACTTCTCAACCTGCCCACCTGCTCACCAATGACTGGAGAACCAATGGAGTCGGGCGCAAAGGTACAGCAGCTCCTTTCAAGTTTTCATCAACCCTCTGCAGTTTGCAGATGCCTGCGAGGCTCATTATTAGTGTGCATCACATAAACCAGATTTAACTGGACAGAGGTTGAAATGCACATCAGCTGGGAGAGCCAGGATGCCGGCTAATGTTTCCTCTTGCTTTCTACAGTCAGCCACTCGTACGGATATGGTCTACTTGATGCCGGTGGTATCGTGTCCATGGCAAAAACGTGGACCAATGTGGGACCACAACGAAAATGCGTCATCACCATGGTCAGCGAGCCAAGGTTAGTACACCGGAGGCTCATTAATACCGCAGCTCGTTTATCTCAGCACCCTGATCACAAGAAACTGTTAAGGTGACGCAAAGAGGGGCAACACACTGCAACAGACACACAAACACGTGTACATAAACACAACAGAAATTATAGATATGTTTGCATTTAAGAACACAATTTCAGGAGATTCTCACAGTACAAACAAATAGAATACACTGAGCACAAGCAGCCTGTGTGAGTTTGCTTAGGTTTTAATTAATATTGAGTCTCGGACACATGTCACAAAACAATGAAAAACTGCAGTGTGTCCCAGCTCGGTTCACGCGTCTCCTGGAATCATGTAGTCTGGGATACTTGCAGCACGTTCTTGAATTTGCTTATGTTGTATCTTCAGCACCGTGGTTTGTGATTGAATTGTGTTTTCTTAATTTGGTTGTTTTGTTTATTCGCATGTGTTTTCGTGAGACGCACTGTGTTGGTCTCCCATGGCCACTGTGGTCTGCACACGTTACAGCTGTCAATTTTCTAAAAACAACTTATTTGTTTAAATTGCTTTGACTAAAACCCACACAGCCTAGTTATTAAACTAAGTCATATGTGTCTCTGGAGGAAATTATCTCATTGGATTAGAGCAAATTGATGCTTCAGTGTTTTTGGAGCTTGACCCATATTATGGACCAAAAAACCCCCCAGCCCCAGTTATACTAATTACTAAATATTCTAATTATTTGTAATCATGTATGCAATTATGAACACTATTTTAATAGCTAAAGTTTGAAGAGGTAAATGTTAAAAGCAAAGAAAAAGAAGGGTAGAGCAATAACAGCATTAAAAGAGAATGCACCAAATATCCATCAAAGACAGCTTGTTTATTTCTAGCCGCTTTGTTCTTTGACTTCAAACATTTGTTAAATACTATGATAAGAAGCCTACATTTTTCAGAAATGGCAAGTTAAGAGTAATGAAAACAGAAATCAACATTAAATTGGTAACTCATAACAAAACAAAGGTTTTGGAGATGCTTGTGACTTGAGACTGAGCTGTCAAGCTTTGGCGCAGCGACACATCGTGTCTTCATCATGTTGGCTTTGGGCGCCTGTTGAAATGCCTGTCATTTTGTGTGCGCGAGACTCAAACTTGAGACAAAACACTTAAAAGAAAGATAATAGTTTGTCAATTCATGTGTACCTCTCGCTGTTGAAACTATATATTTCTTCCTAGCCATTTTATTCCTCCTTCTGCTGGTGTCTCAGTCTAAATCCAGTCAGACATCGCCTCTTCATTATGCGCTGCCTGTCACTTCCCTTGCTGGCTTTGAGGTTCCTCTCTTTTACTGGAGCTATGAGACGCTCAGAGCAGATGGTTTGAGCGTCTGGGAACAGCAGTCAAGGCAGGTTATTCAATTTACATTTTAGGTGTTTAGCTGACGTATTTATCAAGACTGTCTTGTAATAAGTGAGCAGGCAGGGTTTCAGTATCTTTCTCACTGTCAGTTACTTTCACTCTGACAGAGTCATGACCGCAAGCTTACTGAGCCCATATTATGCTCATTTACCGGCTCATAATTTTATTTTGTGTTCTGCTAGCATACTTTTACATGCTTTTATATTCAGTAACACATCAGTTTCCTGACACGGCGTATATTACACCAGAATACACTCAACAGACGCTCCATTTGAACCCTTTATCACCCGAGTATCAAACAGGCCGCTTGGTAAGATTTTAATTGTCATCTTTCAGAACCCGTTTGAATTTTTTCTGTAACCCAAAATGGTTGTGGAGTTACAGTAATGTGAGGCACACATAGTTAAATCTGGGTGAGGCTGATTTTTCTGTCTGTGCAGACAGCTGTCCCGTGTGATTGCCTTGTGCTATCATGATGCAGTGAATATCTCTGTGTCTTTGTCTGAAACTGTTTGAATTTTGTCTACCGTCTAAACTGTAACAGTGTCACATTCATTTAAAGAGGGCTTGTAAAAAATTTTTTTTTTAAAAAGGCCCCAATCTAACTAAGCTTAAATTGCTCTGATTGGTCAACTGGGTGAACAAATGGGACTGAGTGGTTATATCCATTAGCTCCTGTCCTGTGAGTTTGTTATTTTAGGATTATAGGTAGTAAGTATAAACAAGAGTTTAGCTGTATGAATTTGAACTGTAAGTAGACCTGGCTCAAGGAGAGACTCCCGCATTAGACAAAACATGATGTTTTAACATTTTTAGGAATAACCTGAGTTACTAGTTCACATGTGTACTGTCAGGGAAACACTGGCTTTAAAAAAAAAAAAAAAAAAAAAAAAAGCCAGCATGGTGAATATGATACCATGAAAACACAGTAACTCGCACCTCGTCCTTGTTTCAAATCGGTTCAATTTCTGATTGGCCATTTAAACATTTCAGCATAGTTCATCAAGGCAAAGTTATAGCTCTGCAGTGCTCAAACACATTTTTGAGGACTTTTCTATCAAAATAACACTCCTCTGCCTTGTCCTGAGCTCCATAGATACCACGACTGAGATATTTTAGAGTTGGAGTTACTTAAAAGAGTTGACTGATGTAGATTCCTGAAGAAAAACCAGCCAGTGGTTCAGAAGCAATGTTTTCTCTTTGGGAGGGCTGTGTAACTATGCAGGCTTTTTACATGCACAAAAAAGCTGGAACACATTTGTCATTTTATGATGATTTTATGATTATATTAAGTCCAACAATACTGCACAATTATTATATTTAAAGACCAAAGTGAATTATTATAACCATAATTACAGTAACATTAGGCCATTTACTTTTGTAGCCGTGAGATGGGGAATTAGGCTTTGAGTGACACGAGCAGACAGAAAAGCTCCTGCATGCCTGACTGAATGAGGCAGGCTTTGTTGCAAATGTGTGTCAATGTACTGTAAGAACACTGAATGTGATCAATGTGTGCCCATTTCCTTCACACCAAAGTTGATGCAAATTACTACCAGGTCTGCAAAATCTTTTGCAAATAAAAACTGTATGGCATCAGTTAAAAGCTCTCGCATAGTTTTTAAAAAGTGATTTATGATTTGGAAACATCCCTTTTTGTTTTTCCTAGATTTTGCCAAACGCATGGGAATGCTTCAAGTTTGGCTTACACATGTGGTGTTTGTTCAAAAGCTTTATGCACAACGAATTGAAATGAACACGTCTGTGCTGGAGGGATAGTTTTGATTATGCACATGTTGATTGGTTGACTTTTTGCGTAACCCACTTTACGCACTTAAAAAGACAGCCAATTAAATTGTAAACAAAATGTTTCCAAAGGTGGTTTAATGCTACAGACAGACTTGGGATAAGTGGTTGAAAACATGGCGTGGCCAAATAATTGCAACCATGTGCAATAAATGTGCAGTCTCAATGCCTTTAGGATTGTTGCTTAGATCACGTCTTTGACCACTTAGTCAGTTGCCATCTGTAAAGCAATCTTGATGCATCAAAACGATGATAAAACTGCAATAAGATTGTGTCGGTCTTCAGTTAGTAGTTGAATGGAGACGAACTGGAACTTGCATGCAGTCTGTTTGTGATTTGCTGTGATAAATTAGTGAGATTGCAAATCTGCTTTTGTCTGCATAGACAGAAATTCATATTAACTACTTGCATTCAGAGTCCAGCCATAACCTTATAGGCTTAAAATAGAACCAACCGTACTTTTCATAGCAATATACCCAGAATACAAGCAGCTGACGACCAGATGAGTTGAGTTCCCTGTTCTAAGGAGAGCGCTCTAGGATGAGTTGTGCTCATTGGTGCACATTGAGTCAGATTAATTGACTGACTGTGATGAATTTAATTTGCATTTGCATTTATAAATTAGACTGCAAATATTTGCAGACCTTTGCCAGCCTGTCTGAAAGTGATTGTTGAAGCCTAGTGCGCATGCGCCAACCAGCGTGCAGCCTGTTACAGTCGCTCCTGCTTTTCTCTTAGTTTAGCTCTTTTTTCTTACGTATTCTTTTTTTTTCTGACTTGTATTTTCCTCCGTTTTCTATCTCTTACTCAATCATGTGGATTGAGAGAGTTTTTGTTCTTCTGGTGGCCGTGGAACTGTTACTTTTATCATGGAACGGGACCGCGGCACATCTCCTACACGCACGGACTGTTTACTCCAGAGATCAGCTGATCGCCCTGATGCCGGCCGGCTCGCTGGCCAGGCCCGCAGAAGTGTCCGCAGAAGTACCAGCTGAAATTTGGAGGAAAACACATCGGGGATGCAGAGGTCAAGGACAGAAGAGAAGAAAAAAGGTGACGGTGAGACAGTGGAGGCTCGAAGCGAGGAGGAGGTTTAAACCGTGTCTGCCGTCTATCGTGATGGGAAATGTGCGATCGTTGGCAATTAAAATCGACGAGCTCTCAGCACTGGTACGGAGTCAGAGGGAATACCGAGAGTGTAGCCTGATGTGTTTCACCGAATCATG
The DNA here is from genome assembly GCF_963969265.1 of Rhamphochromis sp. 'chilingali'. NCBI lineage: Eukaryota > Metazoa > Chordata > Actinopteri > Cichliformes > Cichlidae > Rhamphochromis > Rhamphochromis sp. 'chilingali'. The sequence goes on from NC_137933.1 coordinate 24,963,409, forward strand.
GCTGCACCAGGTCATTCCCGATGAGAATGCTTCCGTGGAAGGCTTCCACACTGTTCGGGCGGACAGGGACAGCATCGCTAGCGGTAAGCGTAAAGGAGGTGGGCTTGCTGTTTTAGTTAACAACCGGTGGTGTAACCCTGCCAACATAACAATCAAAGAAAGGATTTGTTGCCCGGACACTGAACTGTGTGCTGTTGGACTCAGGCCGTATTATTTACCCAGGGAATTCTCTCACGTCATCTTGGTGGCTGTTTATGTACCCCCCTCTGCTAACCCCACAGCTGCATGTGACACTATCCACTCTGCCATAGCTCGGCTACAGACTCAGCACCCGAGTGCCTTTATTGTGATCTCGGGTGACTTCAACCATGTATCACTGGACAATACACTACCAACATTCAAACAATATGTGGACTGTCCCACCAGGGGAGAGAAAACTTTAGACTTACTGTATGCTAACGTCAAGGATGCATACAGCTCCTCCTCCCTCCCCCCACTTGGTAGGTCAGATCATAACCTGATTCACCTCACCCCCCGCTATGTGCCAATTGTGAGGAGGGAACCTGTGACCACCAGGACTGTTAGGAGGTGGTCAGAGGAGGCAATAGCGGAACTACAGGGCTGTTTCGAGGTGACCGACTGGGAAACACTCTGTGAGCCTCACGCCGAGGACATCAATGGGCTTACTGAGTGTATCACAGGCTACATAACTTTCTGCACCGACTCCATTGTTCCAGCTCAGACTGTTCATTGTTACCCAAATAACAAGCCGTGGGTGACTAAGGACATCAAAGCCCTCCTCAACAACAAGAAGAGGGCTTTCAGAGGGGGCAACAAAGAGGAGGTGAGGAAGGTCCAGGTGTTACTAAAGGACAAGATCAGAGAGGCTAAGGACAATTACAGGAGGAAGCTGGAGTGGAAACTCCAGCAGAACAGCATGAGAGAGGTGTGGAGGGGCATGAAGACCATCACTGGATTCAGGCCAACCAACAGCAGGGGAGCTGAGGGAGGTGAGAATAGAGCCGACGAGTTGAATCTGTTTTTCAATAGATTCGACACCACAGTGTCTGCTCCCACCCCCACAACCTCACCTGCAGTCAGCCTGGAATCCAGAGCCACACCACTGTGCCAGCCTCTCTCTTCACATGTTGCCTCCTGTGAGATTCCTGACACCCCTCCCCCACCCATCACCTTCACTCAATACCAGGTTGAGATGCAAATGAGGAGACTTCACTCAGGCAAGTCTGCTGGACCAGACGGAGTGAGTCCCCTTGTCCTCAAGACCTGTGCCCCCCAGCTGTGTGGAGTCTTTCATAAACTGTTTATGCTGAGTCTGAGTCTGCAGAGGGTCCCGGTGATGTGGAAGACATCATGCCTCGTCCCTGTACCAAAGACGCCTCGTCCCAGTGGCCCCCAGGATTACAGGCCCGTGGCACTGACCTCCCACATCATGAAGACCCTGGAAAGGCTCATCCTGGACCAGCTGCGACCCATAGTAAGACCACATCTGGATCCCCTTCAGTTCGCTTATCAGCCTCGTCTCGGAACAGAGGACGCCATCATCTACCTGCTCAATCGTGTCTACACCCATCTGGACCAGCCGGCGAGCACTGTGAGGGTCATGTTTTTTGACTTTTCCAGTGCTTTCAACACCATCAGGCCGACCCTCCTGGGTGATAAGTTAGCAGCGATGCAGGTGGATGCTTCTCTGGTGTCCTGGATTGTTGATTACCTGACAGGAAGACCACAATATGTACGTCTCCCACAGTGTGTGTCTGACAAGGTGATTAGCAACACAGGGGCACCACAGGGGACTGTCCTCTCCCCCTTCCTCTTCACCCTCTACACCACAGACTTCAGCCACTGCACAGAGACCTGCCATCTTCAGAAGTTTTCTGATGACTCTGCGGTGGTTGGATGCATCAGCAGGGATGATGAGACAGAGTACCGGGCTGTGGTCGACTCCTTTGTCACGTGGTGTGAGCAGAATCATCTGCAGCTCAACGTGGCAAAGACCAAGGAACTGATCGTGGACTTCAGGAAGACCAGGAAACACTTGACCCCTGTTTCAATCCAGGGGGTCAGTGTTGACATTGTGGAGGACTATAAATACCTTGGAGTACACATTGACAATAAACTGGACTGGGCTAAAAACACCACAGCACTTTACAGGAAGGGCCAGAGTCGTCTCTATTTTTTGAGGCGACTGAGGTCCTTCAACATCTGCCAGAAAATGCTGAGGATTTTCTATGAGTCTGTTGTGGCCAGTGCGATCCTCTATGCTGTTGCATGCTGGGGGAGCAGGCTGAGGGTCGCAGATGCCAACAGACTTAATAAACTGATCCGTAAGGCCAGCAATGTTGTGGGGATGGAGCTGGACTCCCTCAAGGTGGTGTCGGAGAGGCGGATGCTGTCCAAGATAAAGACAATGTTGGATAACACCTCCCACCCACTCCATGACATGTTGGTCAGTCACAGGAGCTCGTTCAGTGAGAGACTGAGATTACCGAAAAGCACCACTGAACGACACAGGAAATCATTCCTGCCTGTGGCCATCTCCCTGTACAACGCATCCACTTAACACACTGTTTGCTGCTACAGCTACACATGTTTCTTTTCCAAATATTTATTTATAAGTGAATTATGTATGTATGTATGTATATATATGTATATATTGTACTATTCTTAGTTAGCGTATTGTCTGTCTTGTCTTAATGTTGGTTTAAAATGGAGCACTGTAACAAAAAATAATTTCCCCCAGGGATCAATAAAGTATTCTGATTCTGAAAAACCAACGTGCAAAAAAGTAAGGATTTATGTAACAGTTATTATGACAAATTGGAATCAGGCAACATATGAAGTAAGAAAAAAAAACAGATTTTTATTTAACTAGCTCTTGATAAAAAGGGAAAGGGAGAGTAAGGTGTAGCTTCTCATTTACTTGAGCTTTCACACTAAATGGCAGATTGCTGGTTAGGTTTGCAGCTTTTTCTTCTTTTTTTTTTTTTTTAATTATTTATTTTTGTCTGAGTGTGCTTGTAAAAGCAGATTCTATGTTTCCAGTACTGCCACAAATTTAGCTGCTTCCAGACCCTAAATCACAGTCGCTTGTGCTGCAGCAGTCAACTGCCAATGATAAATCAACCTCAACAGCTCTCGGTATAAATTTCCATTTCTCTAAGATTTTCTGTCCCCACCTCGAGAAACCATGAAATACGTTTTGCAAGCATGCTTAAATGCTGCGTGGCTGTCAATTTGCATTATAATATTATCATGGGCAGTTACTATATGACTCATTGGCATCTGAATAGTGCAGAAAATTAACCTTTTACATGACTTTTCCCATGTGAGGCTGCTTTAAAGGTCAAAGGTGTTTACTGTATGCTGCCCTTTCAGTGCATCCTGAAAAATGTGACTCATCCTAAACCTGTAGGGACTTCGTCTGGATGCAGTTTAATGATCATCCTGTCTATAATTTTGGCACTTCTGTGCCACTAAAACCCTGCACCTTCCTCCTCTGAACTGTTGTGGATGCGTATAATCTCCTAAGCGGATTTTGGAGGGGGGGGGGGAAGGAAAAAAGAGGTGTGTTTACTTCCACAGAGGATAGGGGTGCTACAGGTCGAGACACTAATCCTGTTCAAGGCTTGAAACGAATCACCTTTTGTTGGCTTTCAGTGTCCAAGAGCAAAATGTGGTACACTTAGTAATAAGCCACTAATAATTCCACTGACACACAATCCGTGAGTAATGTCCATCACTGACTTAATCTGTCGGTTAACAGGAACATTGGCAGCCATTTATATATTAACAAGAGTGTGGACGGCTGCATGGGGACAGACAGTCATGTGACCTCATTAGAGCACGTCCAGGCCCGGCTCACTCTGTCCTACAACCGGAGGGGAAACCTGGCAATCCACCTCATTAGTCCTGCTGGCACACGCTCCACACTGCTCCACCCCAGGTAAAAAATGCACAACTACACAAACATGGTGATCTACAGTGCGTGCTGGTAATCACAAAATACTTCCTTACGCTCCCGCTTGTTTTCCTGCAGGCCTCATGACTACTCATCAGAGGGGTTTAATGACTGGGCTTTCATGACCACCCACTCTTGGGATGAGGACCCTACTGGGGCATGGATGCTTGAAATTGAGAATGTGGCGGGTGCCAGTGACTATGGTAAAGCAGTTTTGTTATTACATAAAGATAATATACACCAGTTACCCACATCGTTACAACCACCTGGTAAATATTAGCTCTCCTTGTGCCATCCAACTGCTCAGACTCATCGGGGCATGGACAGGGCACTTCTGGGGCCTTCCTGTTGTGTCTGGCTTCACAGTGACGGTCCTGTAGGTTGCAGTTTAGTCCCATCATGAACTGATTTTATTCCTTCTAAATTTTAAAATTGCTTAATTAAAACTGAGGTCCAAGATTGTTGGAAGCTAGGTCAACACCTTGTGCTCTTTGACATTTTCCAAGCTCTTCCTGGGCTTTTAAATTTTATCAGTAGGGCACATTGTCATCCTCCCCCTCACATGCTGTTGGGGATGGTGCTCTAAAGGTTGGGTAAACTTGGTATGCAGCAATCATGGGTGTGTGATATGTGCCAAAGTAACATCCAGCAGAACATTATATTGTATTACGATAATTGCTTCTCCTGGTTTAAATGTTGCGACTGATCATTGTGCAATGATTGATCGCTTCCAGGCTTTATCTAATTTAGTATCAGTTTATCTTCCCTCTTTATCTGGAAAATGCTGATCGAAGATCCTCAGAGTCCACATTGAATGTTTTCAACAGTCTTAAACCTAAGCGAGGTCACCACTAGGTCACCAGAATGACCCTGAATGACATTACTTGAGTGTTATTTAATGTAACCTTTTAATCTGTTGGGCCTACAGTCCAGCTCAAGGGTTGAAGGGTCAGTGCCAAGAGATTAGAGATCAAGTGGCTTCTGTGTCCAAAGTGTTGTTGCTATTTTTATACTAGTTGACTGTATGGCTGTGCAGACTTTTTTCCTTATTGCAGGAAGGATGACAAATTCTTCAGTGTTTATGGTTGGCCGTGGATCATCACACAAAGCAGGTCCACCCACAGCACCATATTCAGCCAAAATACTTAAGAAAAAAAGATCTAGATTCAAGTCTCACGCCTCCCTCCTCAGTAAGGAGTGATTTACTAAAGTGGAACCTCTCATGAGGCCCCACACTTCAATGATTTTTGAGAGATGTGCTCTTTATAACTTGTTAGGCACAGAGTGAAATCATGCTGTCTTTAAATTTGCAGCCCATATCAAGGAGCAATTTTCTGTCACTTTATGCAGAAAATCCAGGAGTCTAATAGGAGATGAGGATACATTTACAAAAACCACCCAAGGGAGTGCTGGAGCCTTGCTAGGCTTGACAGGCCTACTTTTTTCACCCCCCCACAGTTAATTTTAGTTTTTCATCTGTCTCTCCGCCCAGGCACTCTGACCCAGTTCATCCTGGTGCTGTATGGCACCAGCTCAACAACTTCCAGCTCCTCTGAAAAGTCTCAGCCTGGCAATGACAGCTGCAAGACGTTGGATCTGAGGCAGATATGCATTGGTAAGACTGTTGTCTCTGCTTTGCTCCTCACGGGTCCTTTCAGCCACAGTAGAGGAGAAGTGTAGTTTTATGTTAAGGTGTTACACTTGAACTAGCCCGTTCATGACATATGATCTCGGCTGCATCCATTTGCCTTTTGTCTGTATTTCTATGCAAACTTGTCTATGCACAACTCCATTGTGTAGCCTTATTATTTGCATAAAATTTAATATAAGAGCTGGTTTCTGCTCAGACTTACGTTTACTCCACGTCTCTTTTTAATAATCTCATTTAAAATAAACGTAATCCTTCTACTGTGTTCTACCGAGTCCAACTAGTGCTATAGGCAAGGTCTAAACATGCCACTGAGCACCAAGGCAGTGTGAAGTACATGTTTCCTGAAACAGTGCCAGTCTGACCCCTACAGGCTTTCAGTGGTACTTGCATGCTTATAAACAGGGTGAGTGCAATGTAGTTATCATGTATGCGATTATCATGTGTTGTCATATCCATGTGTCATATGGCACTGGGTGTGCTATGTCTCAGGGCTCAAAACTATAATTCTGTTTTTGAACAAGCTGACAAGATGCAGCAGGAAGCGAAAATTTCCTCCTTCTGTTGGGTCTCCTGTTTTCAGCTCTAATTACCCTCACTGCTGTCTGTTAATTGTCACTACAGGCGATGGTCTGCATCTGAACTTGGTGCCTATGGAAATGTGTCTTGTTTAAGCGTGCTGCACTCAGCATAGACATGTAAAGATTTAGTAAGTGAAAGCAGCTCTAGTAAAAGTGTAAGAGCAAAACAAAAAAAATTGCCTTGAAACAGAGGGCAGGCACAGCCTTGTTAAATGTGCTCTCAGGGCACGAATCCTGGTTCTGTTTTTTGGTTGTGTGACTCATATGAAGAGCTGAAAGGTGCAGAGGTTCATTTCTATTTCTCTATGTGTTACAGAGTGCAATGCAGGCTACTACCTCTTTCAGCAGGGCTGTGTGAAAGAATGTCCAGCAGGCTTCTCGGTGGGCTCCCAGCCTCTCAACTACACAGTGGGAAACTTTATGGAACCAGCTTCCGTCCCAGCCTGCCTGCCCTGCCCACAGCCCTGCCTGACCTGCAGCAGCCTCAGCCCTCGGTCCTGTCTGTCCTGTCCCCCGCACAGCTCCCTGGACCCCAACTCTGGCACCTGCCTGCATCTTAACCAGTACATGCGCGAGTCCCCTGATAGCTTCATGGTAGGGCCAAGTAACCAGAGATCGCAGCTAGAGTCAGGCTCCCGGCTCCCCATAACCATTGCTGTGCTCAGCTGCATGGCCATCATCGCCACTTTCGCTGGCATCTTCCTGATGCTGCAGCTGCACTCCGGCGCGCTCATCAAGTTGCCCTCTCTGGAGGCTGGCGGTGGTCTCGGGGGCACCTTCAGTCTCGGCGGAAATAGGGTGGTGTCGTACCGTGGCATCCCAACAGTGTGGGGGGAGGAAGGGGTAAATACAGACTCGGAAAACGAAGAGTTTGACGTCCAAAATGAGAGGACTGCCTTTATCAAAACACAAAGTGCTCTTTAATGCCTCCTCCACGTCCCTCCCTCTCTCCTGCTTTTAAAATCCTCACACCACCATTTGTCTGATAATTCAGGGCTGTGGTGACTGTCTCCTCTCACAGTCTTTTTCTGGTTTAATCTCCAGTTCATTTTCTTTTTCTGTCCTATCGGATTCTCATCTGAGTTCTGTTTCGGGATCTGGTCGCTCCGCTGTGCTGTGGGAGACCTGATGGGAAGCTGTTGTCTCTCAGAGCTCGGGATGGCCTGAGCTTTGCTCTGTTCACACTTGGGCGCTTTTCTATTAAACTGGCTCTCTCCCTCCCTTTGCCCTCAATCACTAACAGTGTCTGTCTGTGCAGAGTCCATTTTCCCCTCCAGCTCCTTTTTGTTACAGTAAACAAATGATTATTATTTGCTTTCTTCCTCTTTTTTTTTCTCCTCCCACTGTGTCGTTTAGTCTCAGTGCAGTAGCCAGATGAGATTGCGTGTATGTGTGTGTCTGTGCATGTATGCGTGTGCATCTCTAAATCATTGTGTGAATGTGAGCGTGTAAATCTAATGAACAGTGAACAGTGCAGAGAAGCTTAAGCGGGTCCTGTCATATTTAGTGCTTTAACTAAAACGTGATGGCCAAAAATTGTATTATGAACCATGAAATCCAATTTGAAAATATTTATTCTCTCTGAAGTGTCATTTAATGACCTCGCTGTCTATAATCTGTTGACAAATACAATGCTCTCCAGTTATTTACATTTTTAAAGTGCATTTTCAAGATCAAACAAATCTAAAGCGTAGCAGTTGATGAGAAAATATCCAGACTTCAATGGTTTATAATCCATCAGCAGTCAGACGTACAATGCAGACCTTTCAGGATATGCCATCTCTGCAGTGTCTCTCTCTCTATGACAGGACAATTGCAGTATCTACTGAAGATACAATTCTTATTTCATGCAGTCACTTTTAAGCCAGTACAGTTATTGTTCCTGTTATGTGAAAAGGTTTCTCCCAGCTCTGAAAGAACAAACTGTGAGTCATTCAGCGAGCAAAGCCTCCTTCAGCCTTTTGGGATTCCAGCTGAACTTATTCCTGTTTTGGAAGCTATAAATTCTCCTGTGCTTGTAACCTCCCCCAACCATTACATGGAAGGGTATCAAAACAAAAAAGAAAAAGGAAATTATAAGAAAACAACACACACACACACAAACTTGCAGGCTATTCAATCAACCCTGAGGCATAATCCCTGCCAGGGATATTTAATTTCTGTGTCTGAAGTGCTTACATCCTGGGGCTGTGGGAGAAGATGCAGGGCTGCTTGGAGAACCCAAAACAATGTGTGACTTGAGCGCAAAAGCTTCTCAAAGCAGCTGGAAGGTGTTGACTGACTTGTGACTGATTTCTGACAGAGCTGTAACAATATACCGGCTCTCATCACATCAGCACTACAAACACACCGCATATCTTAACGAGTGAAAGTTGCTTTGCGTGTGGGAGAGTGCGAGTGTTAGTTTATTGCATATGAGGTTCAGGAATGTTTATCTGCCCTCTGAAGTGAAGATTTCCTTCCTCCATCCTTCCAGTCTCTGCTTTCTTCTTCAAATTTCAGATATTGTTTAAAAATCCTGCAGCGAGACTCCACGTCTCATCAGCATCTCTGCACTTACCCTCCAGTCTGCATCTAATCTGAATTTCAGATGATGTCTTTAGTGTACTTGCCAATTAATTATATTCTGAATAATACTGCAGCAAACTATTTATTCTGAGAGATTTTATTCATTCCTTTAGGGAAAATTGCTTTAAGCTTTTTTTTTCTTCTTCTTCGTCCCCCTCCTCCTCCTTCTTCTTCTTTCCCTCCCTGGCTGGTCATCATCTGAAATTTGCATCTCATTATTTAATCCAGTGCAGCCATTTTGATTCCAGTGATCTTTTTTTGTTATGTTGAAATTATGACTTTCAAAATCAGTGGAGCTTGCTGAGAGAGGTTGTCATGGTGATGACATGCATTGGCGACTGCAGCTGCTCGTCCTTCTATCTACCTCTCATATCATTCAGCAAGGTTTCGTTTTGAGGAGCTGATAAATGATCATAGAGGTCAGATTATATGTAGGTTAGAGATGAAATCGCTTCTGGGAAATGGTAATTTAATTTTTTTTTTTTTTTTTTTTTTAAGGACTGTAGGTTTGTATGTCACATTTATGTTTTAGAGGAGAAACAAACAATTGCAATTCAGAAACTGTAAAGCTGCTGTGTAAATTTTACTCCCCTGGAACTCCTATCTGTCCTAAAAATTTATTGCCTTTAGGATCAGCATTCATGTGCAGACACACCTGGGTGTTAAAGCCTCTTACTCAAAGAGGCTGGGTAGGAGAATTGCTCTTACATCTTGTTGGCCAGCATTTAAGTGCTAAATCAACCTGAGATTGCTGGGGGCGTTTGTTTTCTTCATCTTTACCCAGGCATCTCCTCCTGGGGTTTCAGACCTTATTTTATTCTTTTTAAGTTTCTGTCACTGACAATCAATTCCTTTGTTTGTTTGTTTTCTTTTGGGGTGGGAGGGGGGCAAGGTGCAGAAGCACACAAACAAATGGATTTTAACTTTTGATTTAACTGCCTCACTAGAAAAGCCTCCACAGAAAATGTTATTCACTGTATGCAGATCATTTAAATTGCAGATTTAGAAATCAAGTCTTATTTGGAAAAAAGAAATTCTCCAAAGGCAAAAGAATGCAGATTTTGATTACCAATACCTGCCAAAAATCCTCTTGAAAAGAATGGAGGAAGATTGGTATGCATGCTTTCAAACACAGCGCTCAGCCAGGAAGCGTAATTCATCTCGAATGGCTGGTGCAGGTGTAACACATTTGGCTTACTGTGGCCGCTTCTGGATCAGAAGCCAAACTGAAAATGAGGATTTGGAGAAAATGCCCCAAAAGGAACAAAGCTAATGTGGCAGGCTTGTTCTGCAGGGGTCTGTGGGTTGTACATTAGTGCCTACTGCCATTTAGGCTTTGATTAGTTCCACTTTGAGGAGGGTGCTAATTTAAAAATGTAATAACTCCAGCTTCAGACTTGAGCCACCAAATCTTATTGACTTCCCAGCATGCTGCGAAGTGTGTAAACAACAGATAATGGGCTAATGCAGAAACAAAATTGCTTCCATAAACCGTTTTTCTTAAACTCTGGATGCATCTTTTGAAGAAGTATAACATGGGATTCAACCAATGCGTTCCAATTACTGTGCGCTAATTGATTCCTGGTCTAGTCAAGATTATGCACTGTGCATTTTCCTTTGGACTTGTATTGCTTCCAGGAAGAGTGGTTTTGTTTTTTTGTTTTTTCTTCTTAAAAATCCAACACTGCGGGTGTTCAGACAGGTTTCTGTGGCCCCTCAAGTGCGCACACGAAATGATTTATTCGTCTTGGCTAATGTTGTATTCACTGCAGCTTAAACTTAAAAATAATAAAAAAGTAAAAATAAAAAATACTTTAATCAGATGATCTCAGAGCGCTGAGCAATCGGGTGTTAAACTTGGGAAATCCATGAATGCAGGCAGAATTAAGTAGCTTCTGCTTTCGAAGAGCCGGAGCTGCAGAAAACCATCAGCAGCCAGCTGATTCTTTTAACGGTGAGAATACGATAAAAAAAAAAAAACTAAAAAAAAACACACAAAAAAAAAAAACCCCACACACTAAAATAAGACGAGTGCCAGAAAGCAGCTCGTAGCTAAAAAGCCCTACCACTGTAGCTGCTCTTAAATTTAGAAGGAAAAAAAAACACTGCATGTCGCAAAACATCTGCCCTGGTTATAAAGAGAAGACTCCCTCATTGCTGCCATGAAGGCTCGTCTTTACATTGCTGATTTAAGTCATGTGGAGCTCGACGTTGCTCCCGTCCTGCTTTAGGATGTAGTCTAACGTGAGATTAATATGAAGTCGGATGAAGTTAATAGGAGCAATATCTTTGGCATAACCAAAGACAATCATGTTAATGCTGTCTGTTTAGTATGAATATGTGTTGCTTCCAGGTTGTCACAATCCATCGACCCTTGGCTTGTGTTCAGAGTGTTTTTATTGAAACCATTCAGTCACCTCTGCCTTTTTTTTTTTTTCTCTTTTTGTTGTCGTTTTTGACGATCTGCGACGACACCTTGTATGTTCAGCAGCTGCGGAGGGAGGAGGTAGAATGTATCCCATCGCCATTAACTTAAGGGCTGAATCAGACCTGAGTGCGTCCGTGTGTGCACACGCGTGTTAATAAAGTAGAAAGGAAACACTTTGTGATGGAGGAGCGGTCAGTGGAGCAGCCTCAGTCGACTCCGTTGACCTCCTCCCGCCTCTTCGTGAGGTTCCTGACCTGTGGCTGCACACAGTACCTTACAGATACGTGTGACCTATGGTAATGTACAAGAATGAATATCCTACATGGAACATAACTCTAAAATAAGGCCTATTTTTGTACTATATGAAAGGTGCAGTGTAATTTTCTTGTAATTTAAGGATTTTTTTTTTTTGCTCTTTTCTCCTTTTTATTTAATTGATGTCAATTATAGATTCTACTAAAAATAAAGATCTATGCAAATTTGAATGTGTTTTTTCTTTTACTTAAATGATTGAAACTTGATGCTGTTGTTGGTTAATGAATGCGAGAAGCACAGAGATGGTGGACAGTTTAACGGTACATAAAATAGTTTCAAGAAAATATCCTACATTAAAGTATTTTTAAATGCAAGTACTGAAGTATGAGCATTACATGTGGTTAAATGTCGGGGGTAAAAGCATCCTGCAGAAACGTTTATGCTATTTTAGCATCATGGATTTATTGGATTGATGATAATAATATGTAAGACTATTCCTACTGAGCTTGTAACAAGATCTAAATGCCAGGTGTGACGACAAAGTTCAGTGACTCCGCCCACTTATTTATAAATCTAAAAATGGCTGATTTGAAGCTTTGATTACCTCGTAAAGGTCATCTCCTCCTGCACCGGAAGCTGGCAGAGCTGCAAGATCACGGAGGTTCTCGGAGTGATGAGACAACCCGATGGTTTGTAATGGAGCCGATCATTAGCATTGTATCATCAGTGAGTGCAGTACTGGAAAATAACAATTTTGTGCTAATTTGTAGTTTTACTAAGCTAACGTGCTAAATTTGGATGGCAAACATGATAAACAAACCTAATCGGACACTGTATTAGGTACACCCTGCTAGTGCCGTATTGTGCGCTTGTCCTCGGAGCGGTTTTTATTCACAGCATAGATTCAACAGGGTGCTGGAAACATGCCTCAGACTTGTTTCCATGATGACATGAAGGCATCAGTCAGCTGCTGCAGATATGTCAGTTTGCACATCCATTATGAGAATCTCCTCTTTCTCCACATCCCAAGGATGCTCAGTTGAATTGACTGTGTAGGCCTTTTGGGTACCGTGATCTCGGTGTTGTGTTTAAAAATAGCAGTCTGAGATGGTTTGAAGTTTGTAACACAGCGCGCTATCCTGCTGGAAGGATCCATCAGAGGATGTGTGCACTGTGGGCATAAAGGGATGACTGCCAACAATCCTCAGGTAGGCTGTGGTGTTTAAATGATGCTCAGGTGGTAACAAAAGATTCAAACTGTACCAAGAAATGATTCCCCACACCATCAGCAGCCTGAACCACTGATATGAAGAGGGATGGATCAGTGCTTTCATGCTGTTTGTCAAATTCTGACCCTGCCAATTTCAGCTTCAGCTTTATTTGTCATATGTAAGTTAGCAAAGAGTAAACATTTTCAATGAAATGTGTTTAACCAAGTGTGGCATCATGAGAAATCTCACAGTTAAGCAGTTCTCAGATTACTATATGAATGTTGCAACCAAAATTGAGACTTTATCAGATCAGTCTTCTTCTGTCCACTTTTGGTGAATCTGCATGAATTGTAGCCTCAGTTTCCTGTTCTTAGCTGACATCTGGAGCACCCAGTACAATGTTCTGCTTCAAGGTTCAACGTGTTTTGCATTCAGATTCAGAGATGCTCTTCTGCATACCTCGGTTCTAATGAGTGGTCATCCTTTAATTCTTCTTGACCGCTGGTATCAACAAGGCATTTTTGATCCAGATAACTGTCGCTTAATGGTTAATCTATTTCACGCCATTCTATTGTGTGAGGTTGTGATATAGTAATATTCATGTTGGTTGTAGGCCACTATGGTCATCACCATGTTATTGTGTCAGAGCCTGAGGGATCTTACTTGGACTAGCTGGAAGCTACATCTGAAATTTTCATTGGTGGAATACACAGACTATTTATAATGGTAAGGAAACACGGTACTGGGAAATGTGACTGACGGGGCGAAGATGAAATTGCAGTACTGTACATGTTTTCTTGCACTGTCAGAAATATGTGGCTGAGAGAAGGGCAACTGATTCAAACCTTCACTAAGTAATGAGTATGGAAGTTAAACTGGATGATATTGATCTACTAGAAAAGGAATTGAAGCAAAAGCTACCAGGCCAGATTACATTTTCCAAGTTAGTATGTCTGTGAAGGTTCTCAGTCATCCAGGTCATCGTAGTCAAAGGAGCTTGGAAAGAAAAGCGTCTGGACTTCTTTAAGTTGCTTGAAGACGTTTCACCTCTCATCCGAGAAGCTTCTTCAGTTCTAAGGTCAAATGGTGGAGAGTCCCAGATATAAACCTAGTGGGAGTGACCCCCCACAGAGGGACAAAAGGACCCCCTGATGATCCTCTAATCGCCTGAGCCAAGGTGTGAAACTGGGTGTGGGTTCCAATCAGCCAGAGTTCGGGTGTGTTCATTGTGAAACCTGGCCCCACCTTATCATGCGAATTCCTGAGATCAGATGGCCCAGGATGTGAGTGGGCGTTAAGGCGTCTGGGAAGGGATCTCAAAACTGGATTATAGATGGCAGAGAGTTGGTGTCGTAAACCCCCGCCTCTGTTCAAAGATGGTCGCTCACAGTGGACATAGATGGCTTCTTTCACTCCTCTTTCGAACCATCTGTCCTCTCTGTCCAAAATGTGAACATTGGCATCCTCGAAAGAGTGTCCTTTATCCTTAAGATGCAGATGGACTGCTGAGTCTTGTCCTGTGGAGGTGGCTCTTCTGTGTTGTGCCATGCGCTTGTGAAGTGGCTGTTTGGTCTCTCCAATGTAGAGGTCTGAGCATTCCTCGCTGCACTGTACAGCATACACCACATTGTTAAGTCTCTGTTTTGGCGTTTTGTCTTTCGGGTGAACCAGTTTCTGTCTAAGCGTGTTGCTGGGTCTGAAATACACTGGGATGTCATGCTTGGAGAAAACTCTCCTGAGTTTCTCTGATACGCCGGCTACATAGGGGATGACAATGTTGTTGCGTCTGTCCTTCTTATCCTCCCTCGCTGGTGTCTGGTCTTCTTTTCTGTGCCTCTTTGCTGACTTTAAGAACGCCCATTTAGGATAGCCGCACGTTTTGAGTGCTTCCTTTACATGTGTGTGTTCCTTCTTTTTACCTTCAGGCTTAGAGGGAACACGTTCTGCCCGGTGGTGTAGGGTCCTAATTACTCCAAGTTTGTCTTCCAAAGTTTCTGGACCTTGTCGGCGAAGTCGGTGGAGTTCTTGATGTGGTGTGGGGTGTTCCCCACGAGAGGCGCGAGGATGGTAGCAAGGTGTTTAGCAATGTTGTAAGTGGCTGAGTTTATGCTACTGACTATGGGTCTTGATCTGGAGGGCATCTATAGTGAAATGGACCTGTCTTATCCTTTCACTTAAAAGGTGATTTTGTGCTCTCTGTAGAATCAAGTCTGCTCTGTATCCCCTGACAGTGGATCCAAGGCGCAGGCTCTTAGGAACAACTCTGCTTTGTCTACATCTTAGGTTTCAACCTAAGATGTAGACAAAGCAGAGTTGATTCTACAGAGAGCACAAAATCACCTTTTAAGTGAAAGGATAAGACAGGTCCATTTCACTATAGATGCCCTCCAGATCAAGATCAGCCAGACCCTGCAGGAACTGGAAACCCTTCTACCCTCTCCAATCTTAGAAGAGGTTTACAAGTTTGTGGACAAGGCTCAGCGGGCCCAACACTCTAAAGGAAAAGAAAGACAACGCAGGAAATTTCACACCTTGCTTTCAAAAACACACACTCCTCATCCTGAACCTACACAACCCAGAGAAGAAAACACACCTGATGCCAGTCAGGAGAAATGGGTTAAGAACTTTTCAGACAGGATTCTCACTGAACCTGAAAAGAGAGTATTAGCCAAAGGACTCAATTTTGCCATTTCTCCACAACAGTTGCCCATAGTGGACCTCATCACAGCCACAGAATCTGCCATACGGATTAATAAATTATCACAGACAGAAGCAGAGCAAATCAGGATGAAAGTCTCAGCCACGCTCTCCAGTGCCAAAGTCCCTCCATCCAACCTCACAATACAGGAAAAGAAGGCCGTCGCTTCCCTGAGCAAAGACCACAACATCACTGTTTTACCAGCTGATAAGGGAAGATGCACCGTGGTCCTAAACACTACAGATTACCATACAAAGATCACTACTCTCCTCAGTGACAACAATACCTACGAAGCCTTAAAGCGAGACCCCACAAGCAGCTACAAAAAGAAAGTTATAGCTTGCCTTCAAGACTTTGAAAAGGACAAAATCATTGACCGCCTTACATATCACCGCCTTTACCCAGGGGATGCCATACCCTGCATTTACAGACTTCCTAAAATCCACAAGGAAGCTGTCCCACTCAGACCCATAGTCAGTAGCATAAACTCAGCCACTTACAACATTGCTAAACACCTTGCTACCATCCTTGCGCCTCTCGTGGGGAACACCCCACACCACATCAAGAACTCCACCGACTTCGCCGACAAGGTCCAGAAACTTACCCTGGATCTAGATGAAACCATGGTGTCCTTTGATGTAGTCTCTCTTTTCACTTGCATACCCACCATGGAGGCCGTGGAGACTGTCAGAAAACGACTACAAGAAGACAGCTCCTTGGAGGACAGGACCAACTTCACACCCGATCAGATTTGCACACTGTTAGACCTCTGCCTCACCACTACATATTTCAAGTACAACGAAGGCTTTTACAGACAAAAACATGGCTGTGCCATGGGCTCCCCCGTGTCACCTATTGTAGCCAACCTTTACATGGAGGAAGTGGAAAGGAAGGCTCTTGGCTCTTTCAAAGGAAGAGTACCCAGCCACTGGTACAGATATGTGGACGACACCTGGGTCAAAATCAAGACACAAGAAGTGGAATCCTTCACTGCGCACATTAACGCTGTGGATAAAAACATCAAGTTCACCAGGGAAGACACAAAGGACAACTGTTTGCCTTTCCTGGACTGCGCCGTGCACATTGAAGAGAACGGCAAACTCAACATTGAAGTTTACCGGAAGCCCACACACACGGACCAGTACCTCCTCTTTGACTCCCATCACCCTTTGGAAGACAAACTTGGAGTAATTAGGACCCTACACCACCGGGCAGAACGTGTTCCCTCTAAGCCTGAAGGTAAAAAGAAGGAACACGCACATGTAAAGGAAGCACTCAAAACGTGCGGCTATCCTAAATGGGCGTTCTTAAAGTCAGCAAAGAGGCACAGAAAAGAAGACCAGACACCAGCGAGGGAGGATAAGAAGGACAGACGCAACAACATTGTCATCCCCTATGTAGCCGGTGTATCAGAGAAACTCAGGAGAGTTTTCTCCAAGCATGACGTCCCAGTGTATTTCAGACCCAGCAACACGCTCAGACAGAAACTGGTTCACCCGAAAGACAAAACGCCAAAACAGAGACTTAACAATGTGGTGTATGCTGTACAGTGCAGCGAGGAATGCTCAGACCTCTACATTGGAGAGACCAAACAGCCACTTCACAAGCGCATGGCACAACACAGAAGAGCCACCTCCACAGGACAAGACTCAGCAGTCCATCTGCATCTTAAGGATAAAGGACACTCTTTCGAGGATGCCAATGTTCACATTTTGGACAGAGAGGACAGATGGTTTGAAAGAGGAGTGAAAGAAGCCATCTATGTCCACTGTGAGCGACCATCTTTGAACAGAGGCGGGGGTTTACGACACCAACTCTCTGCCATCTATAATCCAGTTTTGAGATCCCTTCCCAGACGCCTTAACGCCCACTCACATCCTGGGCCATCTGACCTCAGGAATTCGCATGATAAGGTGGGGCCAGGTTTCACAATGAACACACCCGAAACTCTGGCTGATTGGGACCCACGCCCAGTTTCACACCTTGGCTCAGGCGATTAGAGGATCATCAGGGGGTCCTTTTGTCCCTCTGTGGGGGGTCACTCCCACTAGGTTTATATCTGGGACTCTCCACCATTTGACCTTAGAACTGAAGAAGCTTCTCGGATGAGAGGTGAAACGTCTTCAAGCAACTTAAAGAAGTCCAGACGCTTTTCTTTCCAAGCTCCTTTGACTACGATGACCTGGATGACTGAGAACCTTCACAGACACCTCGTGAATGAGTGAACTGCTTAAAGTAGCTTTCTTGTTCACACTCCATACCAGTTGGTGGCGATAATGGACCATGGGGCATATGTGGGGCACCCCACATCTTTGGGGTTGCCTTAACTCAGGTGGTGGAGCAGGCCATCAGCTAATTGGAATTTTAATGGTTAGATCCCTCCAGTTTGTATGCCAAATGTCCTTGTGCAGGACACTAACCCCAAGTTGCTCTCTGATGCATCTGTAGAAGTATGAATGTGTGTGTGCATGTTATATAGGAAGAGAATAGAAAAAAAAGTGTGAATGAGTTGCATAAAGTGCTTTGAGTGCTGAGTAGAAAAGCGCTATATATGAACCATTTACACCTAAGGTAAGGGCATAGTTTGGGCAGCTGTGGGCCCAGAGTATGCCCATATTTGGCTCTGCTTACTGTAGGTTTTCAGTTTTGGAGCTAGTCTGTAGTAGTTTTCATTATTCAGCGTTCTTTGTATGGTAAGCAAATTATGTCCAGACAGCACAAAACTGTTAACTCTCTCTCAGCCACACCACAATACAGAGAAGAAACAGTAAACCGCTCTCACTGAGAAATAAACTGCTGATGTAAAAACAATGCACGTATAGATTTGACACTATAAAACGCCACGGTTTAAAACCCCCCAAAAAACATTCAAAGTCGGTATCACGATCGTGCTAAACGGTTTTGCAATTTAAGTGTCAAAACTCTTTTGTTGGACTTCTGCGTTTTTCTTTTGTCAGAGTTGCAACGTTCAGAATCCGAGTCAATGTACTTTCCATCCTTTCAACAGCTTTCATTTAAAGTAACTCACAGGTACAGCATTACAACATGATATAAAGTCTGCTGCAGAAGTGGCAGCATGAGGTGACATTAGGACATCAAACATGAAGACTAGTCTCTAACTAAGAGCGTGGTCTGCAGCTCTTTGTTGACTCTGTAACTAAACATAAAAGCTGACATTTCCTCTGTGGTCTGTACAACCAACTCTGAGCAGAGCTGCATTTTTGTGTGTGTGTGTGTGTGTGTGTGTGTGTGTGTGTGTGTGTGTGTCCCTTTGTCTTCCCTGCAGCCTGTATAATGAGTGTATCTGATGATGTATGGCCAGAATAATTACCCCAATGAATTTACAGCACGGTGGTTGCACCAGACACCAACCAAGTCATAAATGAAAGTAATGACGTGAGACTGGCTTCATACTGTGGTGTTAAAAAAACAAGAGGAGTATTTGCATTATATGCAACATGCACCCTCCGTGTTTACAGTCTGGTGTTGTTTAAAACTATTCTTCTAAAAAACAATAATGGTTACAAGACACCACCACTATAAACTTTTCTCAGAGTCTTTGCGGCAGTGCATTACTTCACCAGTAACCCTGTACTTTCCTGCATCATGCCGTTAGCTGCTTGTGGGGAAGTATGAAGCCACAATGCTTCGGTCAGCTGCTCACACACAAGCAACACAATAAGCCAAAAATCCATTGAAAGTATTGTGAAAGTCTGAGATGTATTTCAGAAAGTATTAACGTCAAGCAGTAGCTTGTTGGAGCTGGGCAGCAGTTTGGTTGGTGCAGATCATTCATGTCTACGTTTCGCTGAGGTTCGAGTGTTTTTACATTTCTGGTTTTGCAACTTGTCACATGTTCAGATCCATGTCAGGAGCTTATGATAATTAAAAAAAATATGTGTGAAGCTTATAATCCATCCTAAGCTTTCTGCCCCAGAACACAGGGGTTTTTTTTTGCTATAACGTTCTGTTAGCAGCTTTTTTGTTTTTGTTTTCTTCCTGAGGCTTTCTACCTGATATTGTTATTGTGCCTGTGGGTCAGTCTCACTCTTCAGGAATCTGTTAAGCTTGGAGATTATTGGAAAACACTGCATCTCTCTTACCCTGATAGTTGTTGTCCCTGTGGCACAGGACTGTCCAAACTGTGTGTTTATCTTTTCCCTCTCCCTCCCTGTGCTCTGTGTTTTCACTTTCATCGGATCATTGAATGTCCTGGGACCTTTCTTTCTCCAGGTTATCAGTGCCTCATTCCACATGCTTCGAATCAGATTTTTAGTTATTTTTTGTATTTATTCTGAGCCCCTCTGTTCTTACCCTCCTGTGTGCATTTTGTTGGCGTATCTTTCTCTATGTTGTTGTAAAAGTCTTTCTTTCTCAGCTCTTTTTTTTTGGTTTTAGTGGAGGAGGTAAAGTCTTGTGGCCCAGATCTTTGATTTGCTTGATCATCTTAACACTAGAAGTGTAGTATTTTATTAAAACATAAGTGGCCTTCAAGGCCTCTTGAAACACATTCAAAGCTCTTCTTTGGATATTGGCTGCCTTTTGTTCTGTTCTCTATCAAGATAATCCCACACTGTTTCAATAATGTTCATGTTCAGGAGGCCAATCCATGAAAGTATTCCAGTGTGTGTTTTTATTTTTTCTATTGAGGTCTGCTTTTACTGTGTTGTGTGTGTGCGTGCATCTAGCCACTTACTGATGTAGCTGTTTGCCAGGCCATGATTCCTGCTGACTCCTGAAAAGGAAATTTTGCAGACCTTTATTGTCCACATGACCTGTTCGTATAGGATGTGCTGCTAGCACCACACCTTCTATTTTCCGTGGGGTAGTGCCTTCCTAGGTTTTGCAGTGGTTTTTCATTCAGGCGGGGAATGGGCTCCTCTCCTGCAACAAAGATGTTCCCTGCATGCAGTATGCCTTTCCTTCTTGATAGGCTTCTTGACTTTCCTGCCTTGACTGTCATGCTCGCCCAAGCAAGAAGCTCATGCAGAAGTCATGCATAGTGCTGTCTGAATGATGCTTGCCACATCATCCATATAGCTCCGTAGTGGTGGAAGCCTCCACCTGATGGTAACTTGATGCCTCTATCTGCCTGGCCCCTGAGAATTACCTCAAAGGCTACTACGAATAGGATGGGGAAGATGGCGCATCTCATAACTGTTCTACATTCTAGTTCTTGGCATCCAGTCATGAAGCCCTCCAGAGTTGAGCACATGTGCAGGTTACTGAAGTATTTGGTGATTATATGTTGCACACATGTAAGAACCCCAGTGCAAAGTCTAAGGGTCTGCGTGATACTGAGCCACACGCATTGGTGGTGAGATCTAACTGCACCAGATGCAAGTCGCTCTTCGCTTCATGCTGGATCTGGTTCCAAATCAGAGAGTAGTGCTTAGTGGACATAGGAGAGCCTGGGATTCCCACATTCTGGCAGCTTGTATCAACATATCCACTCACCATGATGAAGTCAGTCTCCTTGTCAGGATGGAGGAAAAAAACCTTCCTCTTTACGTTCAGCAAGGCAATGCTGAACTAACTGATGGTCTGAAGGCTCTGTTCTTGGGAATGAACACGCCGACAATTTATTATCCTTCTGATGGGACCGGTTGTTTCCTCCAAGCTGTTTTCATCCACTTCGACAGTGTCCTGAGCACCTGCAGGCAGTTCTTAAAGAACTTGTGGGGAACCCCGTTCATCTTTACTATTTCCTGTAAATTCAGCTAAATGGGAACAGAGTGATGTGTTTCTTGTCAAGGTGCTAGTTATAAATTGCTTAACCCTTTCATGCATGAATTATGACAACCGCAATCAGGAGTTTTTCTTAAGTATTTTTTATTTATCTTTAGGCATGAAAAAAAGATTGTTGAACTTCATTTCTTTAAACATGTACTTCTCGTTGAGAAGTACATGTACATGTCCACTTAAGCAGACAACTTATGTGTATGGAGTGACACGTCAGTGTCAAATGTAGTGGTTTACGTGCAAATATATCAACACTGACACAAATACAAGAATACAGCCTTTGAATAGCTGTCCACTGTAGTGACCACTATGCGCGAAAGAGTTATGTTTAAAATTGGTTCTTTGCTAAGCTGTCTCTTATCTTTAAACACAACATCGATTCACCACTTGAGTCAGGTTTCTTTTTAAATACCTGCACGATGAGTAGGTCGGTATAAAGCAGCCTAACAAAACACATTAACAAAAAAATAACAGGACTGTACTGAAAATGAGTGAAAGAGCAACCGGTGTCCAAAGAAAAACTTTAAAAGGCCTTTAGAAAGGCTGGAGAAATTGTGTTTAAGACCAAACTATAGGAAAATCGGACTCTTTGGAAGCATAATATAAATAAATAATAGTACTAGACCTCCTGGTACTGATTATCTTAGTAACAATTTCATTATGACCTGTAAAAAAGTCTTTCAATTCACTTTTTCAGTAGTGGACTTATTTTAAGTCAGTAAGGCCCTCTAGGGTAAAAAAAAAAAAAGTGGTGCTCTTAACACAAGACATAAAATGCCATGTCTGTCTGACCTGGAACAGAGACTATTGCACTTCAATTTTATGTGTATTTGAAAACTAAAAACATGGGGATACTACTACTACTACTTTAGTAGTTAAGAAGTTATTTTAAAGTAGTAATTAGTGGAATCATTCTGTTCTGTAATGTGTTATTAGAATAGTAATTAATAATTCAAGCAATACGATAAAAGCAGAGAAGTGAAAAGCACTTCTGAAGTGTGTATAGATGTACGGAATTATCTGTAAACCATACTGAGCAATATGCAGTGGTGTTGCTCTGCTGCACTGAGCCACAGATAAGCAGTGGTCCCAGTTTAACATGCAGATAAGACACAGCTCAGTGCGAGCTCAGTGGTCTCTCTCAGGCTGCATTCAGCTTCTACGCAACTGTTTGGTTTTTGCATTTAATTAGATTTTTTTAAAAACACATAATTATATAAGTGCTTTAGTGATGATATTATTTAGAAATAATTGAAGCTTAATGATCATTGCACCTCTTAAGGTCCTCAGAAATTGAAAGCAAAATGACAGTAACCGCATTCAAAGACACATGAGGAAGTGCCGCTTCACACAAACCTCTGTTGCTCACAGGGAAGTGAAACTCCTCGATGGTCACATTGAAATGAATACACTTGGTCATTAGCAGCTGCTACGAATTGCTGCTCCGCTCCTGCGTCTCTGACGAGAATGCAAATGTGCTGTAGGATTTACTGCTAACAACAATTCATTGGCAGGAGGAAAGCGTAATTATCCAGAGATGGGTTTTGGAGAGGACCTGAGGTGTCCACAGGCACATGCCGCAGTGTTGCGACTGCTGGACTCAGAGCTTCTCTTGATGGAGGTCATGAAGAAGTGGATGGGGCAGCGAGCGAAGAGCGAACGGGAATTTTCAGTGCAGCTGCACCACATGACTGGCCTGGCTGAGAAGCTGGACCGACCTCAGGCTAACACAGGACTGGACTACATCAGTCAGCTCAACAAGGTGAGGCCTTGCATATCGCACTGCGCCTGAAGCTTTAGATTTACCTCATCACCTGTCGTTCAGGTGGGAGAATGCCACTGCGCAATAGACTCATTCATTCAGTGCATTTAAAATTAATCTTCTAATTTGATGCACATTTCGGTTTTTCCCAAAAAAAAGGGTTTGCTACACTCATGAATCATCAAGTGTTCAATGAGCAAAGTAAAAGAAAACAGTAATATAAGCTGAGGAAATAAAATACAGAAGTTGGCACATGAATCTAAAACTGTTTTGTGCCTCTAATAACCTCACATGACATACTCTAAAAGTAACTCCAGTGACTGCCATTAGTGTTTAAAATAAGTACAAAGTATATCTGAATGACTTGGCAATGTCTCAACTAAATCTACAAAAGCTTGGTTTGCTTAGTTTCTTTAAAATATTGAAAGCTGACCTACACTTTGTCAAATTAAATGTGTTCTCAAATCAAATCGAGTAAGCACATCTTTGGCTCATCTGCACACATTGTGAAAACATTTACAGAACCTACAACCGTGAAATGCAATGTGCTGCTGATGCGCTTGAAACTAGTTTTATTTCTGCATCTCAAAGTTTTTTTTAAATAATAATTTGGTGGCTAACACCAATAACCATTGCTTATTTATACTGAATATGTTTAGTAGCCTTTATTTTGGTAGAACACTGTGGAGAAGACAGGAGAGCTAGGAGAAAGACCAGGGGAAGTAAACGGCCTCATGATGGATTCAAACCCAAGTCTCTGTAGTATGAAATACCCAGTGAGCTGTATCTGTGTCCAACATGACTTCATGCATTTTTTAAAATCAGTTCCAACTAAGGAACCAACGAGCAAGTCTGGCTCCAAAAGCTGGTTACCAACATGTCAGGTAGTCACGGATTGTTTAGTGAGTTCCATTTATCGGTTTTCTCTTTATGTCCCCACGATGTGTACCGCTGACTTCTGCCTCTGTCTGTCAGTCATGGGGAGTGCTGGTGTCACAGACGGAGTCTCTCAGTCAGCTGATGAAAAAGCGCTCTGAAGATCTGCTGGACGGTCCAATCAGCAAACTCACGCTGCTCATCAGAGACAAACAGCAGCTCCGCAAAACGTACGCAGAGCAGTGGAACCTGCTGAGGCAGGAGCTCAACAAGGTGTGTGATTAACACGTGCACACGCGCGCGCACACACACATTCACGCACGCATTCACGCACGCACACTTCCATTACTTCAAAAGATATCATTCACACTGGCCTATATTCAGCTTTTGAAGACTTGAACCCGAACAATGACTTGTTGGGACTTAAGCAATAAACTACACACATATACCACAAGCTAAAATATCTAGCTACTTTACCATTATACAAACTTTCAGTCCTGTCATGAGGCAGATTAAACTACTTTTGTACAGTCACACCTCTAATGATGGGGAAAAAAACAAGGTGGTTTATTTCTGTGTTCATTTTCACAGCTGTTGCTCTCTAAATGTCCCTTTGGTTCACAGTTTTGCACACTTTTATCCCCACGAGTTGAATAAAAAAAAATAAAGGCGGAACTATATGAATGTTTATTATCAGTGGAAAATGATCTTGGTGCAGGTAAGTGACTACACTTGCCTGTTCTATAGCTTTTTGGTCTCTAAAATTAAATATCACTTTGTGTGTACGTGCTTTTTAAAAAAAAACAAAAACAAAAAACAAAACTTTGTCTAGTATGCAAAGATATATCTTCAGCTGGTACAAATTTGTTTGGCAGCCGCTCACGGCCGTTTGAAACAGCACAGCGTACGGCAGGGTCTTCAGGAATTTACTGAGATAATTGCTGCCTGCTTCTTTTTGTCACTGTGCTCATATCTAAATTGAAAGCAAACACACTAAATTACTTTTTACGAGAACAAAAAAGCAGTCAGAGCAGAATGTTTACATATCCCACATTTCATGCACTCATGCAAAACCAGACGTTGCTAGTTGGAAATGTTTGTCTCGTTTTTCCTCATATGTCAACTTGACTTGCAGATGAGTGCTGTGATGGCAGCTTATAAATAGACAGCAGTCAAATGATATGAGATTCAATAGACTGGAAAGAGTGTCTGCAAATGCATTTTGATGCCATCTCATACTGGTAGCTGCCTCACACTGGGTTTTATTACCCAATTACATCAGGCAAATGATGTGTTCATTTTAGTGCAGTTTGAATGCCTGTCTGGTTGTTTGTTTAGTTTAATTTTCCTACTTTGCTGTGCAGAAAAAGCCCGGTCAGCCTTTGAACCGTTTACATCACTGTGCAGTTACACTAGCGAGAGATTATTTGATATCACAACTGAAACAACGGCGACAGTGAATTTGATTGTATCTGTGATGTTGGTTTGTGTTGGTTTTATTTTTTTTGTCGCCAGCCACACAACAAAGGTCAGATCGTTACCTTATGCTTTTCTCATGTTTTATGTTACTAGCAAAACCTAACACAACAGCAGTCCACTTCCTGTGCTAAATAGTACTGACAGCTTTTCAACCTTAAAGAAACTCGACTTGACACCCATCACACCCACTGCCCTTAAGTTATGTGTTTGTAAAAGATGTTTTATTTTTGTTTTTTAAACCGCTTAAAAATTCTTGGTTTTGTGTCTGTTACGGTACCGAGGCACATCGGTAAATGTAGGCGAGTGCTTAGTTTCAAGTAAAGCAACAGAAAACTTTAAAAGCAAACTGTTTCAGCTGGTTTTCCTCTGAAAAACAGTTGATTGTAGTTTCGTCTCTCTCTATAACACCTCCAACCATGAATCATTCAGTAAAATCTGTTTTTTAGACCTGCTGCTGTTAAATCTGTGTAATGTACAAGTTCTTTCCATAACTACAGTGACAACACACAGCTTTGTTGGCAGTTACAGGTCCTGACAGGTGAAAAATTCATTTCCTGCTTTGGTGTGTTTTAGATGCTATCATCGCTATAAGGCTGACAATAAAGCGGGGCTATTTCTCTCTGCTACACTACTCCTGCCTACTGGTCGACAGGTTAGAGGAGCAAGCTTGATGCCCTCTAATTAGATGAGTCATAGAAAAAAAACAAGATGTTATAAATAAATCATAATTGATGTAGAACTCAGCCAACGGAGAACTAAAACAAGGAAGCTAGTTACTGGCATTTTAAAGTCCTTAAACGGGTTGTCTGTAAGCCTGTGTGCTTCTTTTAAATTCTTCCTCCCTGCAGTCCCTTCTTGGTTCAGGATTTGTTGGCTTCTTTCCTGTTGCATCAGATTTGGAAGAGCTGCGTTTGGGAAATTGTAGAATAGAGTCGGTATCATCAGTACAACTGAATGGTTGTTTTATTGCTGCTGTCTACTATCTTATTAAAAAATGTCTTTTTTTTTCTTTTTCTTTTTTTTTGCAAAAATATATTTGGTCCACACTGTCCAAAAAGGTCCAAAATGAGCCATGACCTTTCGGTTTTGCTGTTTTTTTTTTTTTTTATTGAGTAAATTGGGTTTTTCTTCTTTCAGGTCAAATAGTTTTGGGCGAACTATATATGAGGTGGTTTTAACTTTTCATGGCCTGTTTTTTAAATGCCAACACAAAGCCTACGTTATTAGCTTTTTATCACTGTGTTCAAAATGTAAAATGCTGTTTTTATGGATTGCTTCAGGTGACACAGACAGAACTGGAGAGGCTAAAGAGCAGCTACAGGCACGCAGTGAAAGATGCAACTCAGGCAAAGAGGAAGTACCAGGAGACCAGCAAAGGTGGGGATTTCTGGTATCACTTATGTTTCTGAATAGAATCGGTTTCATGTTGATGTCACGGTCTGGGTTTTTTTTTGTTTGTTTGTTTTCTGTTTTCCTGTGTTTAGTCTGATATGTGTATTTCTATCATGACCTATATTCTGTGATCATTTTCTGTACTGTGCTTGTGTGCCTGTGTGTGTCTGCAGAAAAAGACCGAGATAAGGCCAAAGAGCGTTACATAAAGGCTTCACTGAAACTCTACGAGGTCCATAATGAGTATGTCCTCTCTGTGCAAGCTGCTCAAGTTTACCATCAGCACCATTACAGTCAGATCCAGCCGGCCCTGCTCAGCGCCCTGCAGACTCTGCAGCAGGAGATGGTGCTCATACTGTAAGATCACACTCGCTGCGTGGATGTTTGGAAGAAAAACAGACACATTAAGAATGACAAGAAGCATTTCTGTACAGTGCTCATATTTACTGGTGCGTCCCTGCGAATCATCTCTGTGTTTTATTTCTGCTCGTCGTCACTCAGATACACATCTGATCGTGGCACGACACAAATGTTTGCCAATTAATTTCAAATCTTGATAACACTCCACTGCTGCCATCAACAAGCATATCTCACAATCTACAGCAGCAGAACAAATGTTCTAATTACCATATGTGTAACTACAGTACTGTGCAAATGTTTTGAGTCACCTCTCACGTCTTTCTATTTTGCTTCAGAGGAGCCAGACGCTTTAAATCGGTCTTGAGCAGTAGTTCTCCAGACTTTCTAAAGGTCATTTAATGTTTTTCTTCAGAAATTGGCTGCTTTTTCACTTCAGTCTAGTTTTTGTGCCAGACCATTTTTGTTTGTTTGTTAGGCTGCTTAACAGCGACTTTTTCAAGCATTACAAAACCTAACTCAAGGAATGAACCAGTGCTGTGTCTACACATCACAGACAATGTTAAATTCTGGGAATTTAGGCAATTAATTTCAATTTCATAGTTAAATCTGTGGACACCGTGTGTCCTGCGCTCACCGCCAGCTGTCCTAGTATGTGCTGAGGTCATTAATCCACTTCTGGACCTGGAGAAAATACCCCCCTGCCGCTTTGTGTCTGCAAACCAAGACAGATATTTTTTGCAGTTTTATTATTATGGTACATTTTTCTGTGTGTAGCCTGTGTGTGTATAACTGTGGTTTAAAGTAGCTCTCCTTTTTTGTGGCTTGCAAAGGTGGCCCAGTTTTTAGATTAGTAAATGTATAGAAATGACTCATCAGTAGCCTGTAAGTTGTAAATTTAATGGGTACTTCTGTGCATTTAACCCCTTGGTATAGCATTCGTGCATGGAAACTGAGGGCGTTGGTTGCCCGTCCAGTTTATACATTGTGGTGTCGACTGGCGTGTCAGGTCTTAAAAACGATTTCCTGTAGATGAACAGAAATAGGAAAAAAACTCAGTGGCCAGTGGTGTTGAAGATCTTGTCAAAATTGATGAAATTATTAACGCTGAAAGGCACTGTCAGATTTTCATCCACTATGCATCACCATCAGGAAAGCATCTGATTGGCAGTGGCCTCATTTGATCTCACACTGCAGTAAAAGCATGCCTGAATGGAAGAACACACACGCTGGAACTCCATGAGTCATGGACCGGCCTCCCCAGAGCCCGGACCGAATCATTACTGAAGCAGCGTGGGATCATCTTGACAGAGAACAAAACACACATTTCCTTTTTTCCCCAGCAAAATGTAAAAAAATGAGAGGTGATTCAAGAGTTTTGCAGAGTGCTGCCTGTGTTTTCATTATGAACAAAAGCCTTTTCTATGCAAACATTACCTACAAAGGCTTGACAGCTTTGAACACTGCATGAACGTCTGAGTTTTAAAGCAGAGAGAAGAGTTCTGGGAATTTAGACAATTAAAGGGTCTGAAAGGGTAAATCATAAAAAGTCAAAGACAGAAACAAGCAGTCAAACTGGTAAAATGGATTGGCTGACTTTGGGGGCTCTGGGCAGGAAATGTTTGGCAGAGCTGACAGATCCAGTCTCTGTCTAACGGCAGAGGCTGAAAAACGGGCACTGCTCTCACTTTTATTATATTCTAAACAGGGAATAACAACATAAATATGACAGAGAAAGTGACGTGATGGGATACTTAACCGCAGACAAATCTCTCAAAGGACATTTTCACATCACTAATATGAGGCAACTTGCATCCAGCCAAACTGGAAATTGTGTTACGCTTTGGCAAATTAAAAAACGCAATGTGATATTTGTGCTTTGCATTGTGTCATTCTGTTTTCATCCTTCCAGAAAGGAGATCCTGCAGGAGTATTTTGACATCTGCACTCTCCTCCATCATGAAGTGGTGCGGATCCACAGAGAGATGGCATCAGCTCTAACAGCCATCGATCCTCACAGAGAGTATGAGAGCTTCATCCATCAGAACAGGTACGCAGAGGTGGACCGTTTCCGCTCAGCAACATGGCAATCACGGAAGCTAACCCTTCAGAGAAATGATACTGTGGACTGTGTGTTTGAAGGTCTGTGGGGGAGATTCCTGCCTGTGCCGATTTTGACAACAGCCTTCTGGAGGACACCGAGCAGCTAAGCACTAAGGAGATTGAACTGAATGACCTCACCCTCGAGACGATCCAGCACAAGTGAGAACAACAGTGCAATCACATTCAGATTTCGTTTGTTAATCTTGCAACAGCTTCCTCCACACGACTAACTCGTGTTCCTTTAACCTCCCGTTAACCTTCCCTTTCTGTTTTATATATGAAGTGCTTCCTCTTCACCTGGGATTTCTGTCTTCTTCTCACAGACTGACTACGATAGAGGAGGAGCTCCTGGACCTGGCTCGGTCTCTGGGCTCTCAGCAGACTTCAGTTGAGCAGCTGGAGCTGGAGTTAGGGGAAGAGCAGGAAGGTGTCAAAAAGGGCCAGAGGTGAGCAGACCAACCAGGCTGATGCTGAGCTGTCAGAGATTAGAAAGGGGGGTTCACAATGAAAAAATACACTGTCCTGTGGTAGCTGTGAAGACAAATTACTAAAGTTTGCCTCAGTGGGCAGTCCTTCCCATCGGGGGAGTTCAGTGTGCTGTTGGCTGTGCAACGGCTAATAACCAGTGTGGTCTCAGCGGGCCATAAGTGCCTTATGAATTATAATACAGCAATATGTTGAGAGTTATGGAGCCCAAACCCTCTCATTTGTCTTGGTTGATGAGGGTGTCTAAAGGTGTTAGAGCTATACAGACCCGGGGGAGTGATCGAGTCATTAACAGGCTCTTGAAGGACAAGTGGAAACAGAGTCTGCATTATCAAAGGCAGCTGGGAGCACATATGGTGCAGGTGGTGAGGTGAAGCTGACCTTTGCTTTGTATGGTGAAGAAACATTTTGCAAATCAACAGTGAAAAACTGAATTAAGGTGACCTAACCTGACCTCAGATGTCAGCCTGAGTAGTTCAGAGGGTCGGATCTCCAGCATTTTGAGGTCTTTGCAAATGTTTTCTTGAGTGAAACTTTCTTTGGGTCTAATGAGCGTAAGCACAGCTGATCAATCATCTTCATGTGTGCATTAATCATTTTGTTTATAAACACCTGGTTAGTAAAAATTCCTACAGTTTAAAACCCAAACATCTGGGCTCGCTTGTTCTTGAATTAAGCCATAGACCATAAACTTTCTGTCAGTGGAGATCCTAAATGCTTTTTTCTTTTCTGGGATTAGGCTTAATCTACATTTCTGTGATGATGACGACCTGGGGCAACTTGTTTCTGATGAGCTTCAATGTCCAGCCCATTCTCTCATTTAATGGCCAATTAAAGGGAACAAAGCACATAGAATTTTATGTTGTCATTAAAGGCTGTGTGATGATATGACGGCGTGTTGGGTGTCACCAGGGAAAAAACAAACAACAAAAACAATGTGATCTCCGGGTCAACCAAGCATGATTAGATTCTCCGCTGCACCTGCGCTCATATAAACATCCTCTGTGGTAATTAGCCATACACATGCTTAATCAATGTCCCATACACAAATAGATGATGAACAGTTTCTTGTCAATTACTCAGCTCTCAGTGCCTCAGAGGAGAAATAATGTAATTCTGATTGTGGTGTTTGTAGTGTGTGCTGCACTTGGAGGTACTTAACAGGGAAGACCGAGTGCATACGGAGGTTGATTAAGTACATTAAGTACAAAAAAGTGATTAAGTACAAAACCTATTCTGAAAAAAGTTGAGACGCTGTATAAAATGTAAATAAAAGCAGAATGCAATGATTTGCAAATCTCATAAACCCGTATTTTAGTCACATTACAACATAGGAAACATTTCAGTTTCTAGAGCAGCATATGATCTGGATGATGTCTCAGTGAAGACGCTGCATATTTTCATGCTGCTGTTAAAGAAGGGGGGATGCTGCAAAGTGGTAAACATGGCCCTGTCCCACATTTTTGAGATGTGTCTGGCATCATTGTCTAAATAATGTTTTTTTTTTTTTTTACAATGGTACATGTTCTGAGTTTAAACATTTGTTATGTCCTTTATATTCCATTGTGAATATAATATGGGTTTATGAGATTTCCATCCTGGTTTTATTACATTTTTGCGCAGTATTTCAGCTTTATTTGAGATGGGTTTGTACAAATACCTCAAAAGATAAAAAATCCTCAGATAGATAATGAGGTGAAACAATTCTGTTTGTTTGTTCACTGTTGGGGTTTTATAAGTCTTACAGGCTCATTATCAGCATGTTAAGGATATGAATCAATATGAAGAACTGCAAACCTGCACAAGCAGGCGTTTTATTGATTTCTGTGCGCTTCTGTTTATTTCTGTCACTTGTGTTGTGATGCTGCACTTTGCTTTGTCCAGGGTCTACCAGTTCAGCAAGAGACATGCGATGGAAGAGTGCCGGCAGCAGGTCGCCCTGACTCAGGGCCAGAGAGCCAAACTGGAGGTTCAGAGGCTTCTTCTGAAAGAGAAACTGGACAAGCTGGGCTCCAGAGAACCTCCCTCTGCTCTGAATCTGGACACAGATACTGTTTCACTTTCATCCAGCACGAGCAACGTATGTTCTCCCTGACAGCAGCTTTCCCTCCTTTGTCTTTGATTAGCTCCTAATTACTGGTCCTGTCACTGGGCCAGCTGTACAAAATAAGCTGTGTGTTGCATGTAAACTCTGAAAACAACATGCTGAATTATAAAGCATAAAAGCAGTTAGTCTTTCTGTAAGTCACAGACAGTTATCCTTTAGGCATGGATTGTACTTAACACTCAGAAAGTGTCACTCTAGTATTTTCCTCCAGGCTTTTGCATAAAGTTGCTAGCATGGAAAGAAACTCCAGTTTATCTATCTTCAGGCCAAACGCTACAAACTTGTGCTGTGCACCCAATCCTTTGTTACACTCTCACAGATCAATCATCCTAAATAATTTAATAGAGCCGGAGCAGCCTGATGTTGTCTTGCAGTTAGTGCTTAACCTGAAAAGCACACGAGCAAAGTGAGACATGACAATTCTAATGCCGACAGTAGACCTTGATAGGTTTTTTGTGACATGTGTAACAAGCTCTGGGTCTTTTTTTTTTTTCTGTCAGGACCACACTCCACCCAGGGTCCTCGTGGAAGGGATCTTGAACAATCTCAGCAACCTCTTTAAACCCAAATTTGAGGTAAGTTAGTAATTAAATTGCAATTAACGCACAATAATTACAGTGACCGATAGAGAAGTTGCAATTGTAGCAACCTTTATGGTACATGCTAGTTTCTTTCTAAGGAAGGATGTTCGAGTGGAAGTTTTCTTCCCCCTCATCACTCTTGAACTTCTTTTTTTTTTTTAACCACAAAACAATTTATCATGTTCTGGAGGAAATGGCAGCATCCCAGAGTACATCCTCTGAGTGGTTGAGCTTGTTCAGGCACACAATCTGTCTTTGGGGTCTCGTGCTCTTGACCGCGCTTTGGGATTTTGACCGTCAAGTTTCTTCTTTCAAAATTCTTCTTGACCTCAAACCAAGCTCACTTTTCAGGCAGCCAGTGTACATTTAATTGTTTAATCATTCCTGACAGACAGAAGCACTCAGGGAACCCGTGACACAGCTGCACAGTAACTTTTGACACAGTAAAAAAAAACACCCTTTCTCACTTTTTATTGATTTAATGTTAAATCAGCTGGAAACGGATATATATAAAATTGTGTGCATGCTCCAAAAGATCATATCAGGTGAGTAATATTTTAATACCCATATTGTGCTGTACTGTGAATCTGAACTATTTGCTATTTTTGTATGAACTACTTCTCCTTCTATCTACCGGCCCTGTGGTACCCCAGGGGCATGAAAGCGGTGTGGTTATACTTTAAAGTTTTACAGACTCTTCTTTGATGTGCCTCCATTTAATCTCTGCAGATTCACCCAAAATCTATCCCTTCCCATTCTTATTGTTTCATTATTCATGTCTGCTTTTAAAGACCCTGCTTTTCTCTTTTCCTGCCTCCAGGTGCCTCCAGTCCTCAGTCTGGTGAAAGAAGTGGATCGTCCTCTGGGGCAGCAGGACTGGTACCACGGTGCCATTCCCAGACTGGAGGTCCAGCAGCTGCTGAAGAACGATGGCGACTTCTTAGTGAGGAAGAGTCAAGAGAAGCAGGGTTACGTGCTTTCTGTGCAATGGGAAGGCTCCTGTAAACATTTTCTCATCCAGAACACAGAAGTAAGTGAATCTAAAGTGTTTTTGAAGACACTATTTATACATTGCACGTTCTTGCATCATTCACTTCCTTAATGTTTTTTTCTCCACTTTTTCAATATGCAAAAAAAGAGCAATTCTTTCTGTTACTGTTGTAATATGTGGCCTAAAAAGTAAATGTGAGAAAATAAAACTTGTTATTGTAAACTAAGCTTTTTAAACATTTTTTTTTTGGATAATGAGTCTTTTGTTTTTTAAATTCGGTAATGCCATCTTCAGTACGCCTCTGTAAACCTCTGCTTCTCCATGTGTGCCAGTAGAATATGTACCGTCTGGATGGAGAAGGCTTTCCCAGCATCCCTCACCTGATCCATCATTTGCTGAACTCTCGACAGCATATTACCAAGAGGTGTGAAGTTGTGCTAAAGAAAGCGGTAGTAAAGGTAAAGTGACACACACAGACACACACCACACACATATGTTTGTCTTTAGATTAGAATAGCTTGTATCTGCTTACTGCAGACTTGTTATAATCTTTAGTACAACTTTAAATTTGTCCAAGACATGCTCTCATGTTATGTGCCAACAATAGGACACACCACATGTTTTTCTGTGTAAACTATGGGTTCTGTTGCTCTAAGGCTGTGTAGCACAGGACTCCAACACTATTTTACTCCTGTTTTTTCACATATGTACTCATAAACCTGTCCTCTGGTGGCTTTTCCCTTAAACACTTTACTAGTTTAAAACTATTAAAATCACTGTGTGTTTCTCTTGCTTCATTTTTAACCCTTTTAGGACAAGTGGGTCCTGGAACATGATGATATTATCTTGGGACCTCTCATTGGACGGGTGCGTACACTTGACTTTTACTAACAGAATCATGCAAGTAAAGTAAAATGTATTCTGAGTTTTATTTGTGGCCAATATTTTGCTTAGCAAAGTCATTTACGTGTTTAAGTGTATGCAGTTCATCAAGTAAAATATTTAGTTTTAGACTAAAATGCCGATGATGGTGGTGGTGATGATGCTAACTTCCTCATGTGAACATTTTATTAAGTTTTAAATGTGATGTACACATGTTTGTATAAAAATGGGACGAATTCCTTAGCAGCTGGTACAGTGTTGTTGCTCTGTAGCTTTGAAAATGAAATCTAAAAGTCTGCACTTAAATTGTGATGCACGTTAGACTGATTGCTTTGGTTCAAATTTTGTTGTGGAGACAAAATCCTGAAATTGTGTTGCCGGTACAGGAACTAACCATATCTGCTAGATTTAACTTCCCTGACAATTTCAGCTCCGTGTGGTAAATTGGTTGAAACAATGACCAGTTAAATTCAATAATAGTGTACGTGTGGCTTAGTTCATGATCGAAATTAATAGTACCGTATTTTAAATGGTTTGAGGCTTAGTTAGAAATGCTCTTTGCTCAGTAAGAAGACAGAATTAGATTAGTACTGATCGTGTTCGTGATGGCACTGCACAGGGTAACTTTGGAGAGGTGTACAGCGGCCGTTTACGCACCGATAACTCTCCTGTAGCTGTGAAGTCTTGTAAAGAGAACCTGGCCCCAGAGCACAAGAGTAAGTTCCTGATGGAAGCCAGGTCAGTACACACACACACACACACACACACACACACACACACGTTTCCATTACAGTAAATCACATCACAGTGACCTGTTTTAATGTCCTGAACACCTTATTTAAGTCAGAGCGAATTTTTGCCGAGAAGAAGCAGGCCCAAATCTTACCGTGCAAACAGATTTACTGTGTTGTGAACAAATCCCCATGCAGAAGTACACCCTCACTGCTGCATGGGGTCAGAATTACAATTGTAAGTAAGCAGCCGGGTTGATAATCAAATCAACTTACTGGATTACTCAATCAAGATTTGATTATGTATGTTCAAGTGACATCTGAACTAGGGCTGGGCGATATGACCCAAAATTCATATCTCGATATTTTTTAGCTGGATGGCGATATAAGATATATATCTCGATATTTTTTTTTAAAGCCATAAGTTGAGAACAAAAAGAGAGTTCTTAGTCACACTGTGTCCCAGATGTCACACGGGCACTTTTATTTACATACAGCGTAGATGTACATGAAGAAATTACTTAAAAATAAATTATCAGCATTTATTAAATAATCATGGTCCATAAATAAAAGAAAACAATGTTGTTTTTGTGCATAACAAAAAGCTCACAATTGTGCAGTCAAAATGTAAACTAATAGACGCTGAGCATAATAACAAAGAGACAGATTTCACAGCTGCACCACGTCTCTGAACAGGTGCCATTTGTGGTCCTTATACACACACAGTACGTATCACTCCGCGAGGCTCCTCCCCGGTAGCCGTAATCCTCCGACAATCCATCAAGCGGTGCAGCTCCGTAGCTTAGCAAAGTCATATTAAAACATTTTTTGACAGATTGCTGAGCGCTGTGTACCACATAAAATCGGTTCGCGGTCAGTAAGCACAACCAGAATTCATACATAAGGCGCACTGACGATTTTTGAGAAAATGAAAGGATTTTAGGCCGTGCAGCCCCTCCGGGCTGCATGTCGTTAGCGCGGTTAGCTCGCTAGCGCGGTTAGCTCGCTAACACGTTGACGCCGTCCAGCCCCACGCACGGTAACTCGCTAACGGAGATTTTCCGCTTTCATCTTGTCATTGCCTGCAGGTGAAGCTATGAGGGAGGCGGAGTTGTGTTCAGTGAATGAGAGGCGAGGCAGAGTAACATTGCGTAGAGACAAAAGTGGACGAAAGAGAGGCAAACCTGCGGCTCCACAAGTATAATTATAACATAACATAGACTATATCGATATAAACGATATTGTCACATCTTATATCTCGTATGAAAATATATCGATATTTTTTAAAAACTCGATATATCGCCCAGCCCTAATCTGAACAAACCACAACACTTCTGAGATCTAAAGCGGCTGCAAAGTGCCACATTTGAAAAAAGCCAATCACAGCATATCAGCACCAACACCTTATATCAACTGTCAGGGGCGGTGGTGGAGGGCTGATGATTTGTGCTTGGTTTACACCAACAGGGCCTGGGCTACTTGCAGTCTTTTCAAGTGTGAGGCCATCTGTCCAACACATCCCAAAATTGGGTCGTGCAACAGGTCAATGATCCCAAACACAGCAGCAAATTTACAACAGAATGGCTGAAAAGAAAAATAATCAATATTTTGCAGTGACCCAGTTAAAGTCCAGACCTCAACCACAATGAGATGCTGTGGTGGGATCTTAAGACAACTGTGCATGAACAAATGCCCACAAACCTCAGTGAACTGACGCAATGGTGCAGAACTGAGTGGCCAAGCATTCCTCCACAATGATCTGAGAGGCTGATAGCATCCTCCAGACAACAATTAGGCCAAGCTTGTAGAAACCACCTTTCTGCTAAAGGTTTCTACAAGCTACTGAATCATGGGATGTACTTGGTTTTTCACAGAAGTTCAAGGCTTCCTGTGAAAACATTTTCACAGCTCTGCCATTTTTCTGTTTTATTAAGCTGTGAGGACCACCACAGCTTAATAAAGAACAGTGCAAACATATATAAACCTTACAAATGCAAAACCTTACAGTTGCTTACAAATGCAACTGTCAAAACTCTTCACTGCTTAAAAAAAATTGGTGTATATATATATTTTTTATTTTGTTTAGATGAACATTAGTCTTTAAATGTTCCTTTTTGTTGATAATGTTATAATATTCTGCCCATAAGTTTACAGGCTTAAATAAATGATTGTTAGTTTATTGTGAAGAGAAATCAGTGCTGGTGTATAGATACGTGGATTTACATTTATCAACTAGCATCTGTGTCCAATATCTCATACCTTTTAGTGGACTGAAGCGTGTATGTTCTTAACAGCATCAAAACACCATCATCACCTTTCTCACATCCGCCATGCATTTAGAATTTAAAGGAAACTGCACTCACTCCAACAATAACTAAAACTTCCCATTGAGCGCGTTTGGGGAAATCTAAATTTCGGTCCACTTTAACTGATGATCAGAATTGAAACGGAAAGAAAAAAAAATTCTTGCATTAGTTACAACACTTCCACTTATTTTTTGTTACAACTCGTTTCTGCTTAACCTTGGGACACGTGCAAATGTCCTTACAGTTACTGCGTTCGGTCTCAGTCCATAAAAAACAAACTATGATGTTCTCAACATCAAAGTAAGAGAATGTCTGTAAATAGTCCTCGAAATAAAATTGTAGAAGCTGGCCAGCAGACTTAAAAAAAGATGTATGTACATAGAGCTCTATATGAAAAGTATCTATGAGTTGTTTGATTGAAATACTTAATCATATCAATACTCGCTCTTCTCAGGACCGTGTTGAAGACCGGAAAAGAAAGTCTGCTCAGTAGCAGGAGGATAAATGATAGTGATTTGAAGGCTATCACGAGTGAAATGGTCACAGCAGGCTCACACAAGCTACAGGCTACGTGAGCTCATAGCCCCTCTCGCCAGAGGAGGCTACCACCCTGTCATGAAACAGCTGTAGATCAACAACATCATAATACTTTCTATAAATTTAGCACATAGTGCACAGAACTGAATGTAACTGTACAGTAGACATCAGACAAGTAAACTTAACAGCGGGTTACACACGCACACACCTGTCTTGTGTGTTGTCTAGGATCCTGAAGCAATACGATCACCCTAACATTGTGAAGCTTATTGGGGTGTGCACGCAGAAACAGCCCATCTACATTATCATGGAGCTCATTCAAGGTAAATGTGATCCTGTTAGACAGTCTTTATGTCTTGTCAACTCGATGCCTTCAAAGATTTATTGAACCATTTTCACCACCCACTTTGTTCCTCCATCATCGTTCTCGCTCTCCGTATGTGTGTGTGTCTTTACACTTTTCAAGGTGGTGATTTTCTCTCCTTTTTGCGCACTGAGGGTCACAGTCTGATACCGAAGATGCTGGTCAAAATGACTGAAAATGTCGCATCTGGCATGGAGTACCTGGAGAGCAAAAAGTGCATTCACAGGTTGGTCAGACGATCACGCCGCTTTTATCTAATCTTTTCATCAGCCACGTGCAAATCTGTGACTTCAGCAAATCAGATTCTGCAATGCTCACTATTCATTTCCTTCACAGTTGCAGTCAGCTTAATCTTTCCTCATTGTTAACATGCCGGAATACATAATGTTTACCTCTGTGTTCGGTTTGATAATTACTACATATTAAACGTTCATTTGAATACAGTGCAGTGTACTTTCAGCAACAACTAAAGTGGTGCGTCGCTCATGTACATGCAGGTGGATTTTCAGGCTTTTACTGTACACTTTACGAAGCATCACTTACCTTCCCAAGCTTTCACTTCACCTAACTGTTAACTGCACTTATCTGTAGCAGTTCCCCATATGTTGAGTAGCAGTAAAATGCTTGCCTTAAGTAAAGCTTCAGCTCAGCATCATATAAGGTGTCACACTGTAATCTCTAGAGAGATGTGCACAGAAAGATATTTAAGCAAATACAAGTTTCCAAATAAAAATAAAATCACTTTACAATAAAAACAAATACTGTGGCTGAAAAGTACCAAAACAGAAAGGCTTAATAAAGACAGAGAACTACAGACATGATTCATGGCAGGAAAAATCTGCTTTACATTATTTCTTAAATGCCATAGTCCTTGATGGCCTAAGGCTCCTGCTTAGGACCTTAAAGGAGAGCCTCCTAAACCCCTTTATACTGGTAATAAGATTTATATATTTGGCAAGGCAAGTTTATTTGTATAGCACAATTCAACAACAAGGTGATTCAAAGTGCTTTACAGAGACATTAGAAACAAAAACAAATAAAAAGCACGATTTAAAATTGATTAAAACAAGCAAACAAACAAACTAATAAACAAACAAACAAACAAAACAGTATATAAAATCAAAACAGATAAAATCAGAAATAGATAAAATCAGTAGTTAAATGTAAGTTTTGAAATTTAAGCTTAAAAGTGTGGATTTGGTGCTTTATTCAAATGCAGCTGAGAATAAGTGAGTCTTCAACCTGGATTTAAATAAACTAAGTGTTTCAGCTGATCTGAGGCTTTCTGGGAGTTTGTTCCAGATATGAGGAGCATAAAAGCTGAATGCAGCTTCTCCGTGTCTGGTTCTGACTCTGGGAACTGATAAAAGACCGGATCCAGATGACCTGAGGGATCTGGAAGGTTCATACTGGGTCAGGAGGTCATTGATGTATTTTGGTCCTAAACCATTCAGAGCTTTATAGACCAGCATCAGAACTTTAAAGTCTATCCTCTGACAGACAGGCAGCCAGTGTAAAGACCTCAGAGCTGGACTGATGTGGTCCACTTTTTTGGTCTTAGTGAGGACTCGAGCAGCAGAGTTCTGAATGAGCTGTAGTTGTCTGACTGATTTTTTTTTTAGGTAGACCTGTAAAGATGCTGTTACAGTAATCAAGCCTACTAAAAATGAATGCATGGACTAGTTTTTCCAGGTCCTGTTGAGACATCAGATCTTTTATCCTTGAAATATTCTTGAGGTGATAGTAAGCTGACTTTGTTATTGTCTTAATGTGTTTTTCTAAGTTTAGGTCTGCATCCATCACTACACCCAAATTTCTCGCCTGGTTTGTGGTTTTTAGATGTATAGATTGAAGTTCTCTGGTGACCTGTAATCGTTTTTCTTTGGCGCCAAAGACTATTACCTCAGTTTTGTTTTTGTTTAGCTGGAGAAAATTGTGGCACAACCAGTCATTGATTTCCTCAATGCATTTACCAAGAGCCTTATAATCTGTGCCAGTGGGAGCATGTAAATGTTAAACAGAAGGGGTCCCAAGATCGAACCTTGGGGAACTCCACATGTGATACTTGTCTGCTCAGATGTGAAGTTACCTATTGATACAAAGTATTTCCTGTTTTCTAAGTATGTTTTGAACCAGTTTAGTACAGTTCCTGAAAGACCTGTCCAGTTCTCCAGTCGTTTGAGTAATATGTTGTGGTCAACTGTATCAAATGCTGCACTGAGATCCAGTAAAACTAGGACTGACATTTTTCCACTGTCTGTATTCAGACATATGTCATTAAACACTTTGGTCAGAGCGGTTTCAGTGCTGTGGTTCTGTCTAAAACCTGACTGGAAGGCATCATAGCAGTTATTCTGTTTTAAGAAGTAATCGAGCTGTTGAGAAACTGCTTTTTCAATGATCTTACTTAAGTGGGAGATTTGAGATCGGCCTGTAGTTTTTCATTTGTGTCTTGTCAAGATTGTCCTTTTTCAGTATAGGTTTGATTACAGCAGTTTTTAGTGGTTCTGGAAACACACCTGATAATAAAGAAAAGTTGACGATCTGTAACAGGTCTGACTCCAAAGTCTTTGAGACCCTTTTGAAAAAACTTGTTGGCAGGACATCTAAACAGCAGGAGGAGGAGTTCAGTTGACCTAAGATCTCCTCCAGCTCTTTGCTGTTAATAGGGTGAAACTGTTTGATGGTGTTTAAACAGTTTTTCGGTGGACACAGTACATATCCTGGATCTGCTGTTGATGTACCAATTGCTTGTCTAATCTTTTGGATTTTTTCTGTGAAGAATTTGGCAAAGTCATTGCAGGCCATGGTCGAATGAAGTTCAGCTGCCACTGGCACAGGAGGGTTTGTTAGCCTGTCAACTGTAGAAAATAAGACCCGAGCATTATGGCTGTTTTTAGTGATGATGTCAAAGAAGTAGGACCTTCTTGCACTCCTCAGTTGTAAATTATAATTGTGAAGTTTCTCTTTATAGATGTCACAATGAACCTGGAGGTTTGTTTTTCTCCATCTGCGCTCAGCTTTCCTACACTCTCTTTTTTCATTTTTCACTAGTGTGGAGTTTCTCCAGGGAGACTTTTTCCTTCCAGAGATAACCTTCACCTTAATGGGAGCAATAGATCTAAGGACCTGATGCAAAAATATCGAACTGGGTGTGATGAGACCGTTCTAAACATTTTTAATGACTGAGGAGAAAAACCAGCTCACAGCCCTGATTGTAACTACGCATCCTCCAAAGACCACAGAGCTGTGTAGGAGTTGCTTACAAAGATCAAACGTTGGGTTTTTGTGAGTAGCCTGCAAACAAAGCTTGCATTAAAAGACGAGACCATCTACAAACACGTTCTGAAAACTCGACCATTTCCTTTAATTCAGCAATACGTATGCATGTATATATATTTAAGTAAACGATATACTGCATTCAGAATTGTTGTAGTATTTTGGGGATGTCTACAAATTGAACGTGGCCTCGGTGGCTGGCTGTAGGGGCACTAGAGGAGAGGAGGAGGTTGTGACATCCGGCTCATTACAGCAGCACTTGTATGGTTTGCCCAGCAGGGACGGATCAGACAGGCTGCTGGTAGCTGCTCAGCTTGTAACACTGCATGTCAAATGGCACTCGCACGCAACACAGAGATATGATAGGAACACCTCTCTTTTAAGTGCCATCTGTTCTGTTTTTTCATACAGAGCATGATTTTTTTTTATGTTTCATTTGTTTCCACTTTTCCCCAGCCTCCATCCCTCTTACATTTCCTGTCTTGTGCTTTTTAAGGGACCTTGCAGCTAGAAACTGCCTGGTCGCAGAAGGCAACGTGGTGAAGATAAGTGACTTCGGGATGTCCCGTCAGGAAGATGACGGAGTCTACTCTGCAGAAGGCGGTCTCAGACAGATCCCTGTCAAATGGACAGCTCCTGAAGCCCTGAACTATGGTGCATCATTAGTGCCTCTGCCATAATACCACAACCAGACACATTTCTCCTGTTTCTACTGCCAACAGCCAGTTAAATACTCACAAAGAG
Source organism: Rhamphochromis sp. 'chilingali' (assembly GCF_963969265.1). Taxonomy (NCBI): domain Eukaryota; kingdom Metazoa; phylum Chordata; class Actinopteri; order Cichliformes; family Cichlidae; genus Rhamphochromis; species Rhamphochromis sp. 'chilingali'. Next base: position 25,005,496 of record NC_137933.1, read on the forward strand.
CTGCGCCTATGCCTTTGCTTACACTGCCCCCTGCTGTTGCTTTCAGGTCGTTATACCACAGAGAGTGACGTCTGGAGCTTTGGCATCTTACTGTGGGAGACCTTCTCCATGGGAATGACCCCCTACACCAGCATGACCAATCAACAGACACGTGAAGAGGTGGAGAAAGGTGAAGACTTCTGAAGTGTTCGTGTTCACGTGACATTCAGGAGAATTCCTGCTGTCATTGTGATTGATTTTGACACTGATACATTTTCTGAGTCTCACGTGTATCAGAAAGCACGTTTACTGCCATCTGACCATCTCTCTCCCTGTTATGCTTCTCTGTGATGTGCTTCAGGGTACCGTATGCCTGCTCCGCACGGCTGCCCCATTGAAATCTCCAGGATTATGAACAGCTGTTGGCAGTATGATCCCAGAAACAGACCATCTTTTAAGAAACTCCGGATCGATCTCAATGCCATATACAGCAAAATTATATAATACACTCTTGTAAGTTGGACGTGTTTTAACATTATTTTTTTGTTAGGTTGTACTTGTTCTTTCTAAAAAATAGGTTGAGATTTAATATGAATATTAAAAGTAAAAATAAAAGGTCTAATTAAAACTTGATAAGTTGTGTAGCATTTCTTTTTAGACTTACTGCTGAAAATGAGCTAATGTGTGGCCTTGTAGAGCAGAAGCTTGCCAGGTGGGGGCAGCACTTTCATTTCTTCCTTTGTTTCCAGAAGAGTGTCAGCAACTCATTTACAACTTATCTCCTTTTAAAGACATGTAACGAGCTTGCAAACACTTGATTTTCTAAAAATCAGGATCCCAGAAGTTCTAATATAGACAAAAACACAAGTTTAATACCCAGCTGTTACTGTTTCGGCTGGAATAGTCTTGGTTTCCAGCAGTGTACCTAGATTTAACCCCTTCAGCTCTGTACTGTTTGAAATTCTCAGGTGGAAAAAAACAACAGCACAGTTAATGTAAGGAAAATGAATAAGGTGTATTGTTCTCACTGACATAATAGTTAAACATTTTCCCAGAGCTTACTGGTGGTTCATTAGGATTCAAAGCTGCTTGGTGATTCATGCAGTTAAATTACTCCTTTGCCATTTTTTTTGTGTACTTGATCACAGAATTTACAAATATTTTCAGTTAAAAAAAACAAAGCAAAGATTTAGTATTTATAGTTTTCAGTATTTGCAAATTAAAGGCTTTAATTTCAATTAGACATACAATCGTATTTTTGCTAGGTAAAAGGTTCAGAGACATTTGTCACGCTATTATGTGCTGAAACAATCTTCTGACAGTTGTAGCAGGGCATGATTTATTAACTTGGTCCCGGTAGGCAAAACAAAATTGGGCCTGCAGGAACTTGAAGTTTTAGTTTTATATCTCCTTATAATTAGAAAGTGATACTTTTATCTACAGTATTATTCTTATTGTTGTTTCTTTTTGAAGCACTTTGGGCTGCATGTGCACCTGCAGTATAAATAAACCTTTAGCTCAGCAACAGATGAGGTAAAGGTAAAACTCAGCGAAGAGAAGAGAAAACACTGTATCAACGGAAGGCCCCAGCAGCCTGGAAATATTACAGCAAAAGTAAGAGGTTTCAGGTTCACCTGATCCATGTCTAACTATGAACTGTATCAAAAAGGAAAGTTTTAAGCCTGATATCAAACATAGATACTCAAAAGAGATAGAGATTGCTGGAAAATGACACAAGAAATACAAGGGGGATCGCTTTCATTTTTTTTGATTGACCAGCCACAACATCATGAGCAGTCTGCAATGCCAACTTGAACAACCTACCTTTTCTCTATCTGGTAACCATTTAGTGACCAGCAAACCATGCGTAGCACTGTTTATGTCACTACTGAGAGAGACCCGACTCAAAAGTAAGTAAGTTAGATTTCAAGAGAAAGATCACAAAGTGCTGAACAATAAAATGTCAGAGCATTAAAAAGAAGATTTAACCAACCAGAAGTCTAAAAAGCAGGAAAGGATTTTCCTGCTGTTACTTCGCCAAGGAGTTGAATACAGGGAAATCAGTCAAAGAAACAACCTCCCCGGCAGGTGAGGGAGTGACCTCAGCCTGCTCAGTTTTATTACTCTGAGCCCTGGTTACGCCACAGGCAGTAATACCTCTGGTAAATTCTGGTCTCTGACATCCTTTACTACTAGATTCGAGAACACCACTGGCAATGTAGGTAACTGTGGCCACATTTTTTCCCCTCAATAATGGTAACACCAGGAACAGGCAAAGAGGGACATACCCCTGAATCTCCCCACTGTACCAAATCGGGTCAATGCCAAATGACAGAAAGGTGCAGAAAATACCTTATATTCCATACCTCTGAACAGAACAGAATTAACAGGATCAGCTGTCAGAGAAAAAAGAAGAACACAATGAATAGATTTGGACTGGGGGTGTATGTGGCGTGTATCCTGGAGCACATTCCTCTGAAGTTAAGCTGAATGAAAACTGTGACAGAAAAATCTAAACTTGATCTGCAACTGAGAACATTTTGTGTAAAGTTTGACAGCAGCCGCCTTATTACTGTGATGGATAGTAGCAGCTACAACAACGATTATCTTTTCTCCAACAACCTTGAGGGGACCTGACTGCTGAAGAAGCTTTGTCTGATGTTTACCTGCCCGGTCCACCCAAAGTCATGCCTTACCAATTGGTCTGCAATGATTCACTGAGTATCTCGATAAAAAATCCTTAATGCAACAATTTGTTTTGATACTCTAACCTACAACTCTAAGTTGTTTGCATACAGATTCAAGCATTTCATCCACATTTGTGACTAAAAATAGACCTGCAATAGAAATGTATCGGAGGACTGATAACACAGCAGCAGCAGTGAAGATGAGCCTGTCAAAGTTTAACATGGAGCTGTAGTCTGTCTACACAGGGGTAGGAAACATAGGGTGTGGGGGCTAAAATTGGCCCGGCAAAGACTCCAACCCGGCCCAAATTTCACGTTTTTGTGAATCAACAAACTTTGTTTTATAATTACAGGACACTCTGAGCTACTGGAACTTGTTACGTAAGCCCAAAGAGTCATGATGACACATTTCTTTAATTAACTAGAGCAGCATTTCTTTGTTATGTAGAAAAACTCAGAGGCACAGTTGAAATTGTGCTTCCTTTTTCTACTACTAATATATCTCAGGGATTAAATGCTTTTACACTGTTAGACAGGAGGGTCTGTCAAGGTTTCATTAAAATTATTTTGAAGATTTAGATAAAATAATATTTAAAATTGTAAATAAAATATAATATTAAACAAATTGGGATAATATTTACAAATACAAAAATAAAAATATAAAAGCTTTTTTTGGGGGGGGGTTCTGAGTGCCAGTGAAAACAAACACAGGGCGGTGAAACTCTCAACTGCTGACCTGGGGCTGTTAAGCGGAGCACTGACTGATTACTACCTTTAATTATTAACATTAATTAATAATATCTGCATCACCAGAACATGTTTCCTGCAGCAGAAAATGTTCTGAGAACATTCAGCTCTGATAATGTTCACTTCAGAGAATGTTTACTTTTCTTCACTGCAACCACCAAATGGCTTAAGCTTAAACATCTAGAAACACACACGCGCACAAAAACACATGCACATGAACACACACCAAATACACAGCATCCAGCCTCATGCAGAACTCGTGTTTTGTTGCCTTCTACTAATGAAGAAAGCGCTCCAAGGGACAGAGTAAAGACTAACTTGTATTATGCTTTAGTTTACCTTATTTTATTTGACATTACTGTACTTGTAAGTATTTATTTTATATTAAAGAAAATGTTTTGGTTTAAAAAAATAGATTTTTAATTGTGCACGTAAATGACAAGGGTTTTGTTTTTTGACAGATGTTGTAGCTGCAGTTAAACTATTAAAACATTTGTCTTTTTAAAATGGAAACCAATGAAAAGGCTTTTAAAAAAGATGTATTTTTTCTGTTTTGAACATTTATAATCGCTCATTAATAAAAAAAAACCTATCTAATCTGATCACGTGAATAATGGATGAAATAATCAAGATCTGCGGCCCTGGTTTCTACTGTATTTAGTTTATGTGTTACAATGTGTTTATGTGCTTACACCACTGCTTCAGATGCAATTTTCTCTCTCTTTTTTTTTTTTTTTTTTTTTTTTTTTTTTTTTTTAAAGCTGTTGTTCATTAAAGTATGTGGCAACACCCTCGGGGAGAATTTCTTTGAACTGGTCCAACAGAATGAACTGCTTTGACATCTCCTTGTGTTTCAATCTCAGGAAACTGCAGTTCACCAATTAAATGTATTGGTCAGCAAACAAACACGTTCAACATAAGCTTGCACTTCTGACTTAGCTTCCCGAACAGATAACAGGCACCAGTTCATATGCTTTAAGCAGTGCAGATGTAACTTTAGTCCCCAGCTGTGGTTAGAGAAGAAAATGCTTCTTGACCCTTACCAGTAAAAACACTGGTCTTTTCTGGATCACACTATTGACTAAAGTGCTCAAACAGCACAAAAAGGTAGCAACATCCTTTATAAACGACACTAAAAGTATCAAAAGGATGATCAGCAGAACCTGCGGAAAGTACCCTCGTTCACTAAGTCAAGCCTGTGCATTCATTTTGCATTTCAGCAGAAATGCATGGAACCCGGAAGTTAATTTTAGCTTTTCCTCGTCCACCTCTTGGTGCTGAAGAAGAGCTCGGTCTTTACATGCCAGTGCCTGTTCCTCTCACTCGCCTTCCTGCTTGTACTGCAAAAGGCAAGTCACCAAAACTAGACAGAGTGGAACAGAGCTAATCAATGTATGTTTATGAGTACACCGTTCTTATTTTCTGTTAAATGAACTCAAATAATGACTGACTGCACCTTTAAACAAATCAGAAAAATGGCTCAACAGTTCGGACTAACAGATACGACTAACTAAATTTATGTTTAGTGTATTTTGCTATTTGCTGTGAACCTGCTGGTTGAGGTGAGGATTTTCAGTGTCACAGGCTGAACACTATTCAACATCCTGTGTGAAACGGACCCACATTACTGCCACAATGACGAGAACATTTGACTCCTAGTAGAAAAAAAAAACATCCTTGTCTCCTCGCTAAGAGAAGCAGCTCAAAGCAGCCAGTGGGTCAAACTGGCAGCATTCAAGCTTTGTGTGATTTGTTTTGACTTGAGTTCAGTAGCCTATAAACTCCATGTGGGTGGGTTTGTTTTTATTTTCTGGCTTGTGGAATTCAGTACTTAATTATTTAAATTTAAGGGCAGGAAGTAAATGTTTGAAAGGCTGTTTTATCATCTTCATAAGTAGCTCTTTTGTTAAAGAAAAGAAAACATCTTCCTACTTTCTTTGGTTCTACCCTACAACCCACGACAATAAACACAGGCCTCAGAAAAAATTTAGCGCACGTTCTTTAGATACTTATCATCCACAGCTGCCATTTTTCATTAATATCACTATGTTACCAGTGAATCAATAAAAAAGAAACAGAAATGCATCCAAATAAATGTTAAAATATTCAAATTAATTACAGTATGCTGCTTAAAGACATCCTCATCACAAAGTAATTAAGCCGATGATGATGGCCTGTTTTACTGCAGAAGAATAAAATGTTTGGCTTCAATTTATAAAATATTTATTATGGGTTTGCTGTTTGCCTCCTTGAGGATTAATGACCTGAAAACATGGTGGCACTGATCCACCGTTTTGTTTTCTGCCATCTGAAATGACATGGGATTTATTTGGGTTATTTGCCTGGAGAAGGACTTGTTTGCTGTGCGAGTTTCTGGTGTTTTCTGTGATTCTACCTCAGTTCAACCGCCCGTTTTTAACCTCACAAGTGCGAGCTGTTTGACTTGTACACATAACTGCACTTGTACACTACATAATTTACAAAGGGAACCTAGACAAAAGCTACTGTTGCTTGATTCTGTAGAAATATGAGCTTAAAAAACCTCAGAGGTACCATTTATTGTTCGTGACTGTTGCATAAGAACAAACCCCATCGAATCTGTTGCAAAGGTTTTGTTGGGACAAGGCAAGTCACATTGTTTAGTGCCACATGACTACCAGTTTGGGTGTGTTATGTCATGAAGAGGTGAAGCTCAGCTGTGACCCTGAAGCTATTGTGTTTCACTGAAATGGCTAAAATCAATGTCTATTCTCTGAATGATAATTTGAGCTGTTTTCAGCACTATCTTCATTTTCTTTCTTTAAGCTTTGTTGATTATGGATAAAACATGAAATTGTGGATAATCTAGATGAAGTTGCAGGGCTTCATGAACATTGTCCACTAGTGTCCACTTGTTTTAAAAAATGTTGTTTAACTTTTGCATCATTATTCAAACTTTATTTCTGCTTCTTTTGCTCTGATAAACAAATAGATATCTGCTAAACAGAAGGTCACAGATTTACAGTTTCTTCAAGGTCAGAATGTAGCAGAGTAAAAGTGTGGGTAGGAATGCAGTCGTGAAAAAAATATCGTACATACAGAGTGAGAAAAATATGTTGGCACAACTTAATTTCTAAGATGAAAAATATTTGTGGTTAGTAAGGCGTGGTGTACATTACTTAACAGTCATCCACCCGAGGCCATTTTGTAATTGAAACCTCACCGGTTGAACATGTTCTGTAGCTTCTAGTTATCACATGAGTGTCTTGTGATGTTCAGGCCTGTTTTCATATTTTCTTTTTTTGGCTCCAAGGTAACAAAACCTATATGACTGCATGCATAGTGCACAAAACTTTCCACTGAAAAGCAAAAACAAAACAAACAATAGGCAAGTCAGTAATTTACCCCCCTCTAACATCTCTGATTTTCAAATGTAGGCCCAGCTGTTACAACGCCTGAAAGCACTGTTGTTACATATCTGATGTCTTCATGAGTTATTACACAAATCCAGTGAGAATAAACCTGGAATAAGCGGCTTTGTTGGTGCAGTTTTCAGATTGTGACTAATGTCCGTATAAAATAAATTTGAACTGATATTACAGGCAGTTTCCGAATGCTTGCCAAGAATACAGTGAAAATATGGCTGCCGGCGGAGCTCCCGGGCACGTCACTGCAACCCCCCCTGGCTTACGCTCCGTGGCTGCTGAGTGAGCCCTCATCTGGGACTCTCCTCAGCTCTTTCTGGGATGTTTCTGGGACAGTGGCGCGGCTGCCCCTCTGTTGGTCTTCCTTGGTCTCTTGTGTTCTGGGGGCCTCTGGATGTCTGGAGTTTTGATCTCCTCCATACCTGCTTCATGCCCTGGTGGATGGGGCTGTGGCCCCCCACACCCTCTAACAGATCATTACATGAAGGAACCTTTTAAAAACAAGTGCGTTCATGCTCACAGGTGTACACACGGGTGCTCACACATACAAACTACACCCTTTTTGGCTCCTACCTCAAAGCACACTGTGCACTGTCGATCTTACGTGCTGCACAATAATGTTTAACATTTAGTATTTACTGTTATATTCCCATAGATCATCATGTTGTTGTTTATTCTATTGCTCTAGTCTTCTTCTGCTTGTTTTCTTTCTCAACAGGTGATCCAGGAAAAGAAGAAGAGAAAAAAAAAAAAAAAGGACACAAAGACAAAGGTGATGAAGCAGATTTTCATTGTCTTTTCTCTCTTTTTTCTACTTTCCCTCTCCTTCTGTTAACTTTCTTCTGAACTTTTCTTCTTGTTTTTCTTTCCCGTCCCCGAGTCTAGTCTGGCCTGATTACAATAACTTAGAATAAAAATAACTAATAAAGATCAAATAAACTATGACAATCAAGTGGACCAGTATAGCAAAAGGCCCACTTGGGAAAGTAAATCTGTTGGGCATTTTTTTCTTGGCCTTCAGACAATAATTCTGATTGCTACAGTGCCAGACAGGACACACAAAAAAGTAATGAATCTTCGGTAATACTGCATTAAATCTGCCGTTAATGATTGTTGAGATCGTTGTAGTACACCCTTTCTTATAATTTTGGTATTACTATCCAGACACGTCTGGAGAGAGACAGACACATGCTGCTGTTTGCAGATATTTCATAACCAGTTCTGCGGTCCAGCCTGCTGCTCTTGAAGCGTAATACTGAAAAAGTATAGTAAGGGTAGCATTAGTAAGTGACCAGGTAATTCCATTCAGTTCAGTTTTATGTATATAGCATTAAATCACATAAACAGTTGCTTTAAGGGACTTTATATTGTAAATGAAAGCGGGAAGGACAGATCATTCATGTACATGGATTTGCTAGCAAACATCAGCTTTCCCTCCAATGGCAGACTGCTAATCTTAGCTAGCTAGCAAAGGGAAGACAAATCAACCGATTGACAAAAAAATCACACATTAAACTCGACACACAACTGCGACAACGTCACTTTACTGCACTTTGCTGCAGAACACGTCACACTATTAAAAAGACAGTTGTGATTATGGAAAGTAACCAGTGGACTTTATCTAAGGGTCTGCATCCTAGCTTCAATTCCCAAACAGCAAGACACGTTTCTCTGTGACACCCAAATTTAACAACATCATATTAAGGGTTAAAGACAATAGAAACATTTTGGGTCCACTTTTGGGGAGCTGTAAGGTCCTCCATGTTTTTTGCAGTTATTGATTGTTAAAAATTAGGTCAGAGAACGGACAAAAGTATACCAACTTTTCTTTAATGAATATCAGCTTAACTGTCTTGATCAGAATATGCTTAAATTTTTTTGGGTACAACAAAATAGGAGAAGAAAATGCTGGAAAAAGTTTAATGCTGAAAAAAGTTTTATGCTCTCAAGTATGAATAGTGATGGAAATGAAATAAAGTAACGAAGAATCAAACTGCTAAGAGAGCAATGGTTTACAGATTATTGAGAATAACTGAGTGAATTTTAATCAAATTAAGGCAAGAGGAGAAAAAATATACATGCATGACACAAACAGGAAATGGCAGCAAGAACAAATGCACAAAGCTATTTAACCACCTCATGTAAATACGAAACCTCTACTGTGTGCAATGTTACCAGTGTCACCTGACTCTTGTTATGAGTGGTATTCAGTAACTCTGTGCATCGCTACTGCTCAGATCTACAACAGGAACATGTATATACCTGTGTATATATATATACATGTAAAGAAAAAAAAGAAAACACAGTTACAGAAGGAAGATTAACAGGTTGAAACAACTAAAAACATTTAGGTGGACTCGACAAGACTGAGAGAAAAACTATCCAACAACTTTTTCTAATTTCTAAAAAAGTTCAGATGCATAATTGTTTCGCTATTAGTTTTGTGGATTGTTTGTGGGGAAAAATGGCATTAATGTACTGAGTATAACTGAAAATCAAAAATGTATGTATGCCTATAACAGGCAGCAAAAGAGGCTCTAACATATAGAAGCAAATGAGAGATGCAGCAGAAAATCCTGTGCATAAGTCTTTAGCCAGGTGTGGCAGGGCTTTAAAAACAAACTTCACCGAGAAACATTCTTACTTCTCCCAATGCCATCATGCTGCCACATTAGATCTCAGTTTATGACTACGTAAACTGGCAGATTGACACAGATACTTTGCCAGTGACTGTACAGAGCTGTGTAAGTCTTGAACCACCCCTCATTATTCATACTATGCTTCCAAGGAGCCAGACTTTCCTGTAATAAGATTTTAAATCAGTCTTGAGCAATAGTTCTCGAGCCTTTCTGAAGCTCTTTCAATGGTTTTCTTGGGACACTGTGTGCTTTTTCATTTGTTTTCACTCCAGTCCTTGTACTTGCCCATTTTCGGATTAATGTTAAGTTGTTAAGCCACTTAAATCAGTTATATTATTCATTCAAACATAACAAGGGCACCTAACTTAACTGATAAATCAGTGTTGTGTTGACACATGACAGAAAACAGAGGAAAGAACCAACTCTAACTTGTATTTGTATGCACATTATTGTTAGCATCCTGCCACAAATTTCTTTAGCCAAATCTACGAATAATTCTAAAAATAACAGTGTGACAGAAAAAGTTTTTGCATCAACAAAGTGATTACTTAAAAAGCTATTGGCACAAAACTTGATAGATCTCAGTCTGGTGTGCAGCATGTCCTTAAAACATTTGAGGTAACTGAACACTAGGGGTGCAACGATACACAAAATTCACAGTTGGTTCGATACTTTGGTGTCACGGTTCGATATTTTTTCGATACAAAGAAAAAATGTTCATGCTTTTTTAATTTGTCATTTATTAAAATTATAAATATATATTTTAACTCAAACGTACAGTTTTTAAATTTAATGTTGCTGAAACAACAAAGGGATAAAATAAATATATCTGATCGAGAAATCACTCATCTTTGGAAAAGAGAGTTTATTACAGAGAAATGGGCTCTTTCCAAAATAAAAGCTATACTATACGCTTCTTCTGGGCTATATTCTCAGCAGCATATTAAACATATCAGGTCCCCATAAGGAGAATCATGTGCTAACGGCTGTCTAAATGACTCGGGTAAAGTTTGTAGCATGCCTGCTTGTTGTTTTTGTCTGCTTCCACTTGTCTTTGCACTAGGATGCTGGCGTAAATGTGCAGTCATATTCATTTTGTTCCCACTAGTGCTGTCAGCGTTAATCTGAAATGACGTTAACGCCACAACACGGCAAATCACGGTTAACGAGCTACCGCGGATAGCCCCGTGTGTGGGGCTGGACGGCGTCAACACGTTAACGAGGTAACTGCGCTAACGCAGTAGTTCCCACCAATGTAATTGAGCATTGCGTGGCACATCCGACACACTGTTTTACTTTTGTCCATGATGCGCTTACCTTCAGGGTCATACTTCACATGAAGACCAAAATGGTTCCAAACACCAGATCTGAATGAGGGTGGGGGAGGTTCAATTTGCCATGTTGCAACGAGCTTAGCTTCTGTCTTGCTAGCTTGCGCTGCGCTCAGTGGATCTGCGCTTGACAGTGCAGCCTAGGCGGAGTAGTCGAACGCAGATCCACTGAGCTCTCAACACAGACAGCATGGTCAGAAGAAAAGTTGATAAAATAAATTAAAAATTTTGTATTGTTCGATACATATGCGTACCGAACCGAAAGCACTGTATCGAACGGTTCAATATCGATACGAGTATCGTTGCACCCCTACTCAACAAATAGAGGAGAAAAGATCTGAATGATGATTATGGTCTTTCAGTTGATCCATATAATTTTCACTGAAAAAGGTCTTAATGGAAGACCTACTCAAGATTTTTGTACAGTGCTGTGTAGCTAAATCTCGTAAACGATGTGCATACAATGATTTGCTTATAAAAGGGACTTCTTTTTCTGTTTTCCATGCACTGTAATTGTAACAATTAAAGATGAAAAATTAGTATAAAACTAGTATAAAAGATTTTAAGAAATGCATAAAAAAGATAAACGTACTAAAACCGGAGCTGAATGGTTTAGGTGGTATGTAAGCTCTCCAAACAAAGGGTGTTAAAAATTTAACTAAAGATCCAGAAATTCAAAATGAAAACACAAACAATAGGGTTAACTTAGTTTGACGGTGATGACAGTAGAACATTGAGCACAAATCTGCAGCTATAAAATGTTTAATTCCACTGAACTTTGTTCAATGTCCTAGTGTAGAGTTTCAATTTCCAAATCATTCAGGAAATCAATCACTTCTAGACTAGAACTGTTTGAAGAAATGACGTAGAAGACAGTGATTGACTGAATGCCTTGAGGACACAGAACAGATCCCAATTTCTCCTCAGTAGAAACAGTCATAGTCATAAAATCTGGACAAAGCAGTAGACACTGGATACATTCTTTTCTTAAACTCATTGAAGTTAATATGTTTCCAATTATTTAGCTGTTTTTTATTTGAATTTCAAAAATTAAATTAATTTAATCAAATTATTCAAACAATCAAAATCAAATCAAATCTAAATCTAGTGTTTTAGCAACATGCAAAAAGCAACACATTCTGCAACCCAAATCCTGATGTAAAGACACCCATGGAAGCAGCTTATCCCATCAATAATGCGGTAGTGTGTGCCCAGTTTAGCTCAATCACCTGTGAGGCTGTGTGACTAACCTGCATGTGCTTTGACCAGAAGTCGCATGATGGACCACGTGAGAGACAAAGATGCTGTCTGACAAAGTAAAACTCTTGTCTGTTCTAAAATGCTTCTACAGGTAATCTGCATGTCAGATCATCTACAGGATTGTCCTGTAGGTTTCTGTCAGAGCCGACTGCCTGACGCAGTCCTATCGCTGCGACATCTTGCGCGCTGTTGCTGTACATACCTGACAAGTTGTATAAAATTCCTTTCAGTTTTGTCACTCTCCTCCAGGTCAACCTTCACAATCAATGGGCAATCAACGTGACTGACACTTTATTTTCTTTAGAAAAGCTGCGCTATTAAGATTAATTTCATATGATGAACTCGTCTTTCATAAATCTGTAACAGAATACACAAAAGAAATATGCTGTAAACCCGAGAAGAGTGATGACACGATAAAGAGGAAATGACAGAAATCAGTCATGTGAGGAGAAAACAATTTTTTGATGCCTTTGTGCTGATAGGATTGATTGCTGAGGTTTTCGATATGGAAAGTTCTTATGAAAACTATGGAAAAAGAAAAGGACACTTACAAGAGCATGATCATTTAAAGGAAATCAGTAAAGTGTTGGAACTTGACCATTTCAGAGCACCTTGATGTTGTTTCATCAAGCCTCATTAGACGGAGTATCCCTGTCTTCCCTCAGTGTGTGTTTTACTGATTGTGATGGAGAGCACTGTTTAAAACTGTTGAGATTTGATATTCTTAATGCCACAGCTCATGATTGAGATCATTTCCATACTCTTAAAATCATTTGCAGAGCCCTTATGTGTCATTTAGTGCTGTGCGTGGCATGCTCAGGTGTGGACTTAGGGGCGGAACTGAACTTAAAACCAGTTTTATTGCTGGACTTAAAGGAAAAATACAATCTAGGAAACATGGAACCCAGAATGGAATTAATAATCAACTAGGAGAATAAAACGCAAAGAAGACACACCACATGATGGGAGATTGCAACAATGAACTAAGGAAACTGAACGCTTAAATACACACATGAGGCAATCATGGAGCTGGCACACAAAGGGACACAGCTGAACTAAATCAGGGAAATGAGACAGAGCAACCTGAACATGATGCACAAAGGGCGAGAGACTATCAAAATAAGACAGGAAGGCTCACAACACCTCTGTACTGATTTACATTGACCGTGTCAGCAACAATTCTTCTCAGAGCAAAACAGAACTGGATCATCTCATTTAGGGCACAAGTTTTCAGTCTTAGATCATTATCTTGGTGTAAGCTACACACTAAGTGTCGAGAGTATAGCGAAGTATGACTTCCAGATCTCTGTAGAACATTGCCGGTGCTTTTAACATTACTGAAATCACCAATGTGCATTCATCTTTGTTAATTTGCATAACTGCAAATTTGCTGCTGTTTGCAAATGTCAACAGTAAGTTATGACCTGCAGAACGTCCGTGATCATGTACTGGGCTGATACTGTTTCCTGTGACACTAGTGTGATGGTTCTCAACCTTTTTCTGACAAGTCCCCCATCAGCAGCAACAAAGGTCACACCTCTGCCCACACCCCAGTTTTTACCCATCATAGCCATAATCACAACCTAGTTTTATGCCATATTTTCCCCATAGCTATATGCCCCACTAAACACAGTTTACAGTCCTTTTTACTGATTTGTTTGCAAGTGATCTAAATATAGGTATTGCTTTTGTCAGTTTTTCTTTTGAAACATGAGACAGTTGAAACCCCCTGTCAATGAAGCTCCTGTCTTCTGTGTCCTAACAATAACTCTTTCAAAGTTGACTTCTTCTGCTTGTCATTTTGATTCAATGATATTGGATGGTACCATTCAGTGCACTGAACTGACACTCATTTGTGTCATTAGCATTTGCTACACAGATGTGTTTAAATGCAAACATGCATTTAAACACAGTATATAACGCAAAAACAGAGGTTACAATCTAATGGGCTTAAAATTCTTATTTGGTATGTCTCTAGTAGCACGATCAGCTCTCTTGGGCAAGCTTTCTTTTAATTTCTTTAGGTAGTCTTCAGAAATAACTCTTCAGGCAAGTTGGGGGACATTCAAAGGGCATCTTTGGACATTGGCTGCCTTCTCTTCTGTTCCCTGTCAAATAGATCCCACACTGCTTCAGTAATGTTGAGGTCCAGACTCTGGGGAGGCCAATCCATGACTGATGATGATACATTGTGTGTGTGTGTGTGTGTGTGTGTGTGTGTGTGTGTGTGTGTGTGTGTGTGTGTTTAAGGCAATGTCTAATAAAGAAATAGAAGACAATTGAAAAACTTTGTTTGAATAGTTGCGGTGCACTGATCTGCTTCTACCTTACCTGCTGATTGACAGGAGCTCTTAATATCTCTACTGGGATCACTTAGGAGCTCTCTGTCGTCAATGCTGAACATGTGACACCAATTGACTACAGCATTTCTGAAATAACTTCATCAGATAAAATCTGAAACCTCTGTACTGTTCCTCTGTCACATGTTTGAACATATTTCTAGGCAACATTGTATAATTTTTCCATCAACTATGCTGAATGATAATGGCTTTACAGATACACGATTGTGCCAACTGAAATACTCCATGTGGACTTTTTCTTTCCATCATAGACTAAAGATGGCATGATCACTGCAGCATTCATTCATGAAAACATGGCTGCCTTTTGCCTTAGCGCATTTCAGTTAGGCTGTGACAGGGCTTCAAAATTAAACTTCACTGAGAGACATTATTACTTAATGCCACCCTGCTGCCAGTTAAGATCCCTGTGTGCGACAATGTCAGCTAGCAGTCTTGACAAGGAAAGGATAATTTGCCAGTCGTCCCTCATTTCTTTATATTGTGCTAGGAAATTATTTTATTTCTCGAAATATGTGCAAACGTGCATGTTTTGCTATTTTTCAGTTAAACAAATGGTAGCAGACTCCTAATAACAAAGTGCCTAAATATATAGCTTTTCATCCCCAGAGTCAGGTGCTTTTTTTATGCTTGAGTTATAGATAAGCGTCAAACAGATTAACAAACCAACACAATTAAAACAAAAAACAAAATAACATAAAAACATGGAAATGGTCAGGACTTCAAATTAATGCTGCGACTACATAACCAAAACACACACACACACACACATACATACATACATACATATGTATATGTGTATATCATAAACTGCTGCTTGCTCAAAATACAGATTGTTGTTGTTTCTTCTTACTCGGATAAAGCAATAAAGTAAAAGGTTTTTGGTATGTGGAATTTTTTTTAGCCTTTATGAACTACATGCTCAACTTACATATTGAAGCCTTACTTTAGATTTGATTGAATTAGTTTTATTCCACATCAAAACAGAGCACTGTATAAGGATACATATGCAATGCAGTGTGTTACAGCGCAAGCACCCTCAAAACATTACGATATGACGACTTATACACCTAAATGAAAGAAATTTCCTTCCAATATTTTGTACTTGACTTATGATGCAAGGAAGGTAAATTGTCTATGAGGCCTGTTAAGCTCTATACAAATAATGTCTCATATGTTGCTGGAGGATATAAATGTGATTATATGATTGCTCAGGGCATTACATAACGAGTTGAAGAAGGTGGATTATCTTTGAAGAGAGAAACCAGATACAATCAAGAATGTTGCATGTGTCACTCAAGTGCAAGAGAGCTTCTACCCAGCACATGATGAGTCCTTAAACTGGAATCTCTTTGATGAGATAATCACCAAAACGTGGAAACACAGTGAGAACAAAACGTATCCAGATACTGTAAGCATTAGACATGTGAGGCACTGAGGGGACAACAGTCAGCAGCACCCTTTACTCTCTGTAAAACAGTGAGCAAAGCATCACATACACAAAACTAACAAAAGCATTGTAGGTGGCTTTATGCAGATTTACAGACTAAATATTAGAGTGCTGATGTTTAATCTTGCATGTCAAGGATGTGGGCAGTGCACAGAGGAAGGTGGTTTGCATTGCTTTAGTCAGCTCGGCCGCGTAAAATTGATGTTCAAGTATAAAACTGGGAACAGGCTGTGTTTGCTCACTTCATCCCAAGAAAGCAGACACTGTTTCAAAGAGCAGTAAAGGGCATGGCAGATATGGTGCTGTTACATAAAATAAAAAATTGTAAAAGAAATTTTAAAAAAAGAATTTGGTAAAAAAAGAATCCTAAATTGAGTATGAATCTCTACAATGTAGTATAACCCTTACTGACAAGTGTGTTCACCTGACGCCAGTTTCATGCCTGGACAGAGCACACGGCTGTCACACATAACTGATTTTCAGTGCAGCATTAAATAAGCAGTAGTATTCTTTATTCCGGCTGCAAATATAGCTTCTGGTGTAATATTTACTGTTTTTAACCCATTGGACAACTTTGATATAATGGCATTTTAAGAAGTCATACTGGGTTAGTATAGTGATGCAATCTGATTATTTCCTGCTGCCTGTTCTAGGAATAACGTCCCCTACTTTTAACAGGAAGAGCAGAGCAGCAGGTAAGGAGTGGTTTAGCTCATGAAAGATAACACGAGCACACACCTTGCTTGTGAGTGGTAGAGAGAGTCACACCCCCTCCCAAAGTTCACAATATATAAGATGCTGACAGCCAGCTTGAAGTCACAGCTGAGTGAGGACCCTACCTGAGGAGCGATCAGAGCATCGTCAGAAGAAAGTCATCAAGATGGGAAACTGCTGTGAAAGAGCTGGAAATTTCTTCGGCCCGCAGAACAACACCTATATACGTGTTAGTTTACCGGCTGTTTGCTTCGTCTGGCAGATTGCTATGGTTATTCTCTTTGGAGTTTTTATCCGGTATGACGAGGAATCGGATGAAAAAGGATGGCATGAGTTCAAAAGGAGTCATAACATCACCAGCAACATTGAGAATGACTTCTACTTCAGATATCCAAGTAAGTACAACAACAGACAGCCTTTAAGAAATCTCTTTTTTATTTTCAAGTGCATTTGCTACTTGTAGCATATGCATGCTAAACGTAGCTCGGACATGCATGCATGCACTTTTGGGATACATGTATGTGTGAATAAATAAAAGTGCCGTGTTTTCTCGCTTAATGCTGTGAAAGCAGACACTGTTGTCTGAGATCTTTGGCAGTTTCCACTGATGTCTAAGGGATGACGGTGAATTCCTCCCCCACCAATATTTACAACAACAATAATGATAATAATCATTTTTACTTTCAAAGGCTGAATACTTTTACAGAAGGTATCTTTTTTTTGTATGCCACAGGGGGAAAAAAGCTGGAAATAGTAATAAAAGATAATGATGGCAATGATGATAATAATAAAACATACTTTTTTCAGGCTTATGTGCGGTAATGTGGCAGTACTTAACTACTGAAAATGTTGTAATGTGCAATGTCCCTGAGAAACTAACAGATTGTCTTCCCAGTGATCTACGTGCTGACATCGTTAAAGAAGAGTTTACATTAAACTGGAAATATTAATATAACTTAAAAAAAAGAAATAAAGTGTTAAACAACATTTCAGACTCCTTCTGTTTTACTCAATATTAATAATAATAAAAGGCAGGTGGGATCGCAAAAACACTGAAATTTTTTTTTTTAAATCTCTGCAGGCTTCCAGGACGTCCATGTCATGATCTTTGTAGGCTTCGGCTTTCTCATGACTTTCCTGAAGCGCTACAGCTTCGGTGGCGTGGGATTTAACTTTCTAATCGCCGCCTTTGGTCTACAGTGGGCTCTCCTCATGCAAGGTTGGTTCCACAGTTTGGACCCCGTCACTGGAAAAATCACCATCGGAATTGAGAGGTAAGTGCCATCGCTCCTTGGTGAGTTATGTAATTCAAAAATGAAACCACATTCTTTAACTTGTAAATGTTAATAACCGGCTTGAACTGTGGTTGCTTTCCTTCAGTCTGATTAACGCTGACTTCTGCTGTGCTGGATCTCTGATCGCCTACGGGGCTCTCCTGGGGAAAGTAAGCCCTGTCCAGCTGATGATTGTCACCTTATTTGGTGTCACACTTTTTGCTGTGGAGGAATACATCATCCTTGACCTCTTTCATGTGAGTCTCGGCAGCCACATTAAAAATTTGAACTTTCCTTCAGAGTTTAAAAATTGTATTGTGGGGATTTGCAGTTCTGTTTTTCTGCCCATTTAAAAAAGCGTAATTATTTTCACAGTGCAGAGATGCTGGTGGCTCCATGGTCATTCACACCTTTGGAGGGTACTATGGTTTGGCCATCTCCTGGGTGCTGTACCGACCAAACCTGAACTTAAGTAAACGTCTCAATGGGTCTGTCTACCACTCTGATCTGTTTGCTATGATTGGTGAGTAAATGGAAAATTACAGAGTTTGCCAAACTCTGTATTTTGTTTAACCCACCTAACATGTGTCCTTGCCTTTCTTACACCTTGCAGGTGCACTGTTCCTGTGGATGTTCTGGCCCAGTTTTAACTCGGCCATCACAAACCACGGTGCTGGACAGCATAGAACAGTCATCAACACTTACCTTTCCCTCGCTGCCTGTGTTCTTACCACTTTCGCCATCTCCAGTATGGGTCAAAAGAAAGGAAAATTAGACATGGTATGGCACACAAAGGGAAATGATACAGAAGCTTATGAAATCGACTTATTTATGAACGCTAATGTTCCACTTTTATCTGACAGGTACATATCCAGAATGCCTCTCTGGCTGCTGGGGTTGCAATGGGGACATCAGCAGAGTTTATGATCACTCCTTACGGTTCAATCATTGTGGGTTTCTGCTGTGGTATCATCTCCACCTTTGGGTACTTATATGTCACGGTGAGTGATGCCATTCTTTAACCCCCTAGCTTCTGTTCTGAGAGATTTTTGTGTTCTGGTGTTATCATAGGAAAAACAAAGAAAGAAGCAGTGACATGCAAAAACTGCTGTGCGGAAATCAGGAGTCTGATAAGAACAATGAGGAAGAATTTTAAGAGCAGTCACTGCATGGTTTTAATATTAAGTATAGGATGAATACTTTACAATAAATGGAAGCAAGGTGTGGTGACTGTGAAATTGATGCCATCCAATTGACAAATTGATGAATAAAAGATCACTGACACAGGCTATTAGTAAAAAAAAAAAAAAGACTGCTAATTAGTTGTGACTTTATTTTTCTCAGCCCTTTTTGGAGAAAAGGCTCAAGCTCCAGGATACATGTGGCATCCACAACTTGCATGCCGTGCCAGGGATGCTCGGTGGCTTCGTAGGTGCCATAGTTGCTGCAGCAGCTACTGAAGAGGTCTATGGCAAAGAGGGGTGAGTGACAAACGCTAATACACATAAAACTTGGAATTCAAAAACTGACCAGACCTGTTTACTGACTACTTCTAGGGATCCACACGCCCAGTTATTCAGCCTCCTTTTTTGAAAGACTCACATTAACTATGCAGTGACATTTGAACTTTCTACTTCAGTTATGATTAGTGCTGTCAGCGTTAATCTCACTAAAATGACGTTAACGGAGAGTTGCCGCGTTAATGCGGTTATTTTTTAGCGAGATTAACGCTGACGGCACAAGTTGTGATGTGTTGAAAATGCACCGAAATTCAAGAGTTGTTGTTTGTTTGTTGTTGTTGTTTTTTTCCTGTGCAGGCTGGTCGAGACATTTGGCTTGAGTGGCAAGTTTGAAAACAGGAGTATGTCAACGCAGGGAGCCTACCAGGCTGCTGGCACATGTGTAGCAATTGCATTTGGACTGGTTGGAGGAGTCTGTGTTGGTGAGTTTCATAACATCATTTTTGCTTTCACTTGGAAAGATTTATTTCCTTTTTAAAGAACTCCATGAAGTATTTAAAAACAACATTTATGCAGAATTTTAAGAAAACTAGATAAAATGAAAATCAGGAAAGGCTATTGTGACTATTTTTGAGACACCTTTTTTTATTTTTTTTAAGTATAAAATTTACAGTGAACAATGCTATGATAGGCAAGGATAATGTAAGTAACAAATCTTAATGATATAATATTCTCTTTTTAAAGGTTTCATCCTGAGGTTTCCCCTCTGGGGAGATCCTGCTGATGACTTTTGCTTTGATGATGAAGCGTACTGGGAGGTGAGACTGCACTAGATGGTGTTCTTGCCCTTTGACTATGCAGGCCTTTAAATACTGGTTCATTTTGATTCGCTTTCTGATTTCATCTTTTGGTTCCAGCTTCCTGAGGATGAAGAGACAATCCCTCCTGTTTTGGAATACAACAACCACATGATAAACAAGCACCAAGACACGTAAGCTCAGAAACTTTAACTGTCCTCCTTACTTACCACTTCCTCCTCCTCATGAAATTCTTGTTAACTCATTTTCCTCTTTTCTTTCACAGACATGAGTCACAATTCTCTCTGGAGGAAAGTTAGAGACTTGCAGCAGGAGTCCAGTCCCCTTTATATCCTCATGAACTTTATGCAGCTGATAAACATGAACTGATGAAGGAGCTTTGGAAAATAAGCCACATGAAAATGTTTTAATATACAAGTATTGTTTTGCACAATTTATGTCTCATGTAGTTGCCTATTATCAACTATTAGAAGCTTTAAGTTAAAACAACATAAAATAATCAGTAAATGTCCAATTCAACAAAATATTATTTGGAATCAAGGTTTTTAAAGCTGCTGGAGCTTCAAACTGTTCTCAAAATGTTGATTTTTACCTTCACTTTGGAAGCAACATATATCATTCTGACTTCAGAATGCCAAGTACATGTAAAAGATAATCTGTCTATAAGCTAATTATGCACTGAGGAATATTATTGTGCAGCCAAAACTGTAATAACAAAGACAAATTGTGTATTGTTATTAGTTGAATTATTTCTATAAAATAATTTATAGCTTTTTAACTATATGCCGCTATGTACATATAGTTCAACAATTAGTTTGCTGCATAAATTGCAGATTGCCTCTTTAGAAGTTTTAATTATAGTAACTATGATACAACCTCTAGCAATTTGGTTGCTGTTGAATGTTACCTCCAATAAAGAATGTAAGATTGTATGTAAGAACTTGCTTGATTTACTTCTGGCATATTATGGATTCAGTTTATTGGATAAACTGATGCGGTAAGGGAATCAATGCTAATATAACATTTGTGTGATGAATGAAACATGATTGTTGTTATTTTTAGTTTGTGAGAAATGTTCTAGCTCTTGAAGACTCATCTGCTTGATCGTTTTACAGGATTTCAACTCCACTAAATGTACTGAACTATCTTAAAATGTGATTTAATAACACAAAGGTGCTTAGATTATTTAGACTTAACACTTATTGGAAATGGTGTGACCAAAAAATATTAAAGAAGCTTGTGTCAGTTTGATGGAATGAAAACAAACTGCTTTCCCAGTGTGCTGAGTGAAGAAATGCACAGCTCTCTAAATTAGTTTCAACATTGTTGATCATTACAACCTTTGTGAGCGGAATAGTTTTAGGTCAGTATTACGAACAAAATGAAAAATTAATGTATTTTCAGTAGAAAACAATAAGAATTTCTTTACTATTCGCATGTCTAAATAACCTCTAGGCAAATATGTGCCGTCCAATTTGTATTATGATAAGTAATCATTGCCAAGTGAATATAAAGTCAGAATGAGCTCACCCAAATCAATAAATGACTGGAGCTGCAAGTTTTTTTTCAGTCTTCTTTTAGATGAAGTTAAGAAACGTTTAGATACAGCCACACCATGTCATGTAAAGCCCACTGCGTCCAGAAAGCACATGGCCTTCTGGAATATGGGGATTTTCACAAGGCAGATTCTCACTCAACAAAATAACTATGTAGAGTATTTTAGTAATATTCCTTAATAAAGTATCTCAACTGCATTTATTCTTGACCATCAGCTGGTATACCAACTAGCCAGTATCTATGTTTATGTGCTGTAAGAAGGATACTGGTATTTTGTGTGTTTTGCAGTTATATTAACATATTTTTTCATAGCTTTATTTATATTTCAGCCACTTGTAGGCCTAAAAAATATGAAAACAAAAAGAAGATGCACATTCTCTGTCATATAGGCCTGCATGAATAAACAAAGTTTGCATTGCACGGTCAGATTTCACCCGTCCCTTTCTTCTTTAAATGTGAAGTGGTGTCGGAATTTCCAAGTAAGAAATGCATTTCTGCCGGTGCACTGCTGGCTCTGTTGTGCTGGCTTCGGGTACGTTCTGTAACTGATGGCGCCAACATTATTAGGATGCTTACATTAGAGCCTCTTATTGCGTGTTTGTTTGGGTGTCTGGCAATGCATAGAATTACTGAAATTAGAGAGGGGATAGCCTAACATAGGAATCAGGAAAATACTGTTGTATAATTCATGTATTTCAACAAAGTATTCTACTTATCACCTATTTAAACGGTAACTGTAACGAAATACAGTTACCAAAATACTCATATTTTATATTTCAATACGCTGGTACACGTATTCCATAAAATGCCCATGACTTGTGACTCTCAAGCTGTTTGGGCAAAGAGCCATTGCAAGGTTGAGTGATAAACAATATGACCCTTATTTCACTTCGAATGTTAATTAAAAAATGTGGATTGATTAGTGTAGCCACGCCATGTAATGTAAAGCCCACTGCATCCACATGACCTTTCACAAGGCAGCTTCTCACTCAACAAAATAACTGTGACAAATATTCTAGCCAGTGGCGGTCCTAGCCAGTTTGGCGCCCTGGGCGAAACTCCCTCTGCCGCCCCCCCCCCCCCCCCCCCCCCCACACACACACACACACACAAAACATATTAAGGATTGTACATTAATATAAAACTGTTGTACACACACACACACACACACACACACATATGAAGAGAGAGAGAGTATGCATAGTATGCAAACGGCTACCAAACAACCATCATAATTCGTCATACAATGAGAACAGGACGAATCAACAATTGACAATGACTAATTAATATTAAAATCTGTAACATAATGTATTGTTTGGAGTTTAGTCTGTTACTGTTGCTATTTTTACCATTTTGTCTTGGAGCAACTGTAACTCACATAGTTTCCTTAGGGATTAATAAAGTGTTCTGATTGTTTCAGGATGACCTGCCATTATCCAATGACACATCTGCATACCTGTATCTTTTGCTCGTTTCTCCTCCTCTTCTTTTCTATTTTTTCTAAACTGAGGACTTGATGGCTTTGAACTTTTCTTGTCCATCTTCCATTGGTTTTAATTTTGCACTCCAGTATGAACACCCACCCCCCAACTCGAAGGTCACCACAACATAATCTATCACACCTACACCTTAGTTCACAGATTCACTTTGTCTAGGGTGCATTTCTGAGATTTCACACAACCCAGGATTCAAATCATGAATACATAATTGGCTTGGATTTACATTATGAATGAAATGTGCTCTATTTGGAAGCAGCCGACCCCTCCTCCCCTTTCAACGGCTTGTGTGTGAGACTTTAAATCATCAAACTTTAAATTTTAAATTGTTATTGATCCCTTTACCCCTGGTCCTGAAGTGTATATTTATTTTCTTACTCTTCTTATATATATATTGTTTGTTTACTTGCACTGCTGTAACTGGAGCCTTGTTGCCTCGTCTCTCTATATACTGGACTGTATGTAACGGAGATGACAATAAAGTTTACTTTGACTTCAGCAGCAAGCAGGCGCACCGAGGGCTCTCGCGCTCACTTTTCGTGTATAGAATTTCGAAAAAACATCGGTGCAAATTATAAGTCTGTATTATAATGTCTGGTGTTTTCGTGTTTGTTGGTTTGTTTTTATTTTGTTTTACTTTGCGAGTTGGTTATTAGATGCTGCTCCAGCCGGTCAGAAAATCCCCCGCCGCCCCGCCCTCTCCTCTCTGCGCCGCAAGCAGCAGGCGCACCTCGCAAACGAAGGGCGTCCTTACTCCCAGCAAATGGGCGATAGAAAACCAATCGGTGCTTGTACCATTCCCAATATGCGCTGGTTGACGTCAGGGCAGCATGAGTACCGGGCAACCGCCCGTGTCGCCCGTATCTAAAACCGCTACTGATTCTAGCAGTATGCCTCAATAAAGTATCTCAACAGCATTTATTGTTGACCATCAGCTTTTATACCGAGTAGCCAGTCTATGTTTATGTCCTGTAAGAAGGATACTGGTATTTTGTGTGTGTGTTGTGTATTCTTTTTTCCAATTTACTAAATAGCTTTATTTATATTTCAGCAACTTGTAGGCCTAAAAAAACTACTCACATCTGCAGCAAAGTCTCTGTTTATATGATCTGTATAGAAGCACAACTACAATCCAACGAGATTCTTGTTGTGGGGCAGATCCTACCTCTTAATGCCTCTTTGACAATGTATTACCTTGGACTTCAAGGAAACAATAAACCTGTCTTAATACCATTCCTGAAAAGTTGTGCTGATGTCATGGTAAAAAACTTAGCACTTGTCCATGACTCTCAAGCTTTTTGGGCATAGAGGCACTGCAAGGCTGAGTGACAACGAATATGAACTTTGTTTCACTTCAACTGCTAATTGAAAATTGTGGATTGATTAGTGTAAGCTGTCTTCTGAAGGTGAACATGCCAAAAAAGGTTTACAACCTCTGTTGTATGGCAGGGAAAGTTAAGATTACAGCTTTTTTAGACTATGATGCAACAAGATGCTCCAAACAACCAGAAGTCATCCTATCAATAAACCACACCAGGAGTGGTGCCAGTAATTTCTAAGACCACACCCATCATTGTATTTCATTGTGGTGTCATACAAGGGCATTAAGGTGCTGACAGAATTTCTCACCCATTGAATGATAGGTACATAGACATACCTGCCAACATAATCGAAACTGCTTAGTGGTTTTTTTTAAGCTACAGTAGGTGCACTTAAAAGTTAATTTGCCATGGTGACACGCACACAAGGTGAAAGCAAAACTGTCCAGTTGTGTGTGTGTGTGTGTGTATATATATGTATGTATGTATGTATATATATATATATATATATATCTATGTATGTGTATGTGTATGTATGTATGTATATATATATATATATATATATATATATATATATATATATATATATATATATATATATATATAGTATATATATATATGTATATATATATATATATATATATATATATATAATTATATATATATATATATATATATATATATATATATATATATATATATATATATGTATATAT
>NC_137933.1:25038403-25273403 GCF_963969265.1 Rhamphochromis sp. 'chilingali'
AGCTGAAGACAGAACAAAATATAATCCAGACCAACAAATGACTAATGAGGAGGAATCCACTGATTAAAAGGATGGCTTTGCAGAGGCTGCCGTCACATTCAAGTCAAAGAATGGGAACTTATCCTCACCTGAGAATCAAGTTAGGCTTTCAGCTGAAAATGTCATCAGGACCTACAGAATTTGCTGTATCCTGGATTGCTGACATCAAATCCAGCCCTAGAAATTTTTACATGTTATTATGGGTGATTTGCTTTAGTGATGCAAGACCTGTGAGACCAGGCCAAGACAAACTGGCAGTGACCAGAGAGATTTGGGACAAGTGTGTGCAGTGCCAGCCACTCATCTATATCACAAGTCGATATTGGCAACATGTGATGTAGGTTTACTTGAATATAAAATAATTCATTTAACATAACATAACCAAGACACAAAGACCAGTAGGCTGATGCCAGGTGGAGTGGAAGAGAGACTGAGCAGAGACTGAACCTGCATTAGCTGACGTTCCTCCCATGCCAGCCAAACAGCGGGCCATGGCTCTCATGAGATATACAGGTCTATTCTTGCCTTTGAAAAAAATAAAAAAGGTTGTTTATCATAAGCAAATTTTAAATTCACAAGCAATACACAAAAGCAAAGAAACAAGCAAACTAAAAACTAAAAGTATATCCATGCATCACATGCAACACAAACAAACAGCATTTGTGTTTGAAATTTTGTTTCTTCATAATACTTGTCTGTTATTCCACAAGGTGGTGCTATAAGACAACGATTGCATGTAACTTGAAAGCAGGATCAGCTGATATTTTCTCTATCCTACTGTGAAATAAGCCCTTGCTGCTCAGTGTGCTTGGAGAGATTTGAGATGTAAAGATGTGTATGATTTATTGTTGTATGAAATGAAGACATTTCTAGGTGAACAGTCAGCAGTGCAAACATGGACTTTTCTTTCCACCTGAGTGCACACCATCTGATTTTAGATCTCATCATGATGCATGTATGTTTCAGATTACAGATTTAAGACAGATGTTGCTTTTTTCTTAAAGCTCAAAATATTTTTGCCTGTCATGTGCAGACATGATTGAAGAGGAAACAAAACGTTTTACTTTCACTTTTGCTTTCATTTCCTTCTAAATAAGATATTCCTTTTTAAAAGGCCCAACTGGTGACTGTTAATAAAGCTTAAAATGTTCAAGTAAATGAAGCTAAGCTTAATTTTACATTTTCAGCATCTATAGCTTAGATTCACCTCTCCGATTACGTTTCAAATCTCACTCGTGGCAAAATTGATCTGTGAAGGATCTCCACAACTACAGTGCCCAAGTTCACTCTGACTTTGCTTAAGGTGGGATTCTGAAGAGGTGTTGTTAACAAGGCTCCCTTAGGTCATCACAGACACACTTGATGCCCCCCAGTCTCTGGACTCCCTTTATTTTGATGGTAATGAGGCCTGGACAGACCAGTCAATAGAATCACTTCCTGACCAGTCACTGTGACATTGATGAACTCTAAACACATTGAGTGGACAAGTGCTTTGCACTGGGTGAAAAGGTCTCATAAAAGATGTGATGGGGTTAAACAACCGCTGTGGGGTTAAGATATTGATGGGATTACCTCAGTTGGAGTTATCAGTTTAGTAAAAAGCATCACGTACTAGCTGCTATTATTTATTAAAATGTTTGTGTTGCACTGCAGATCTGTATAACTGGTATTAATGAAAGACAGATCAGAGTCTTAGTAAAAGACAGTATTTACTTGTTGAATGCTTATGCATGAAAAACTTATGCAGTATAAACATTTGTTTGTTTAAAATCCGAGATGGATATTTTATTTACTGGAATAGATTTCCAAAAATATTGCACACAAATTTTGGTTTTTAGATCTTTACACTGTTGAGAAGAATGTGATAGAAACTAAAGTTAGACATTTGAACAGGGCATTATGCTTGTTACCTAAACTAAATCAAGATTTTCCAGAATATTTTGCATGTTAGATGATGTCATGACAAGTTTTGATTATAGTTGTTCATTTTTGCAGGACAGCATCGATGTAAACTCCACCAGAGCAACATTTAGTACTCTGCGGGATTTGTTAATAATGATCATGTCTACCATTAAATGTTTAATATGTTTTTTTAAAAAGGCTAAAAAGTAAATTTATTATTATCTATAAGTCATGTTTAATAATTTTATTTAATCATTTATGTATTTATTTATATTTACAAAGAAAGGTGTGGCAAGCATTACGGTTATTTTAAACAAGTAGGTAAACACGGTTTGAACCTGTGAAACATATTGTAGCTGACGTGCAAACACAGCCAACAGTAAAATGACTGATTTATGGTTAAAACATGATCTTCACCAGATTTTGCCACTGATAATGCTTGAAAGATTATCCATGTGGAGTCACAGTTAATGATTTCTAATCAAGGTGAGTGCTGTGGTCTTTTCGTTTGTTTAAAAACTGACATTAGTAGTGCTGAGTCCATCAAGTGTGCTGAGAAGTTGTGAGTCTGGGATCTGAGATGTCTTAAACTTTTGAAGCCAGGATTGCTGTAACAGAGATGTTTCTCTTACATCACTGTGCAGGCAGACCTTGCAGGGACCTGATGCTGTAGGAGAGTAAACGCACCTCCTCTTGTGAATCATATGACCCTGGCGAGAGTGTTTGTGAAACCACTTGGTCTGCTATTGTCCTCCTGGGACTGGCCTCCTCTGAAAAGCTGCAGAAAGCCTGTAATCAGATTAAAGGTTGCTGGGAAGGGGAGGGGGGGATTTTTGAGAAATGGCGAAGAGGTCGTGGAAGTTCTCTAATCAGTACCTGCCATTGAAGTGCAGAAGAGGGGCTAAATAACGCAGCAGGAGGGGAGGCGGGAGCCAAGCTGGAGGGACAAATTGGCCTGTTGTTGGAGGGGGATAATAGGACAATGAGGGAGGGGAGTATAATCAGTGTGTATTGAGCGGTAGAGAATAGGTGCAATGGGAAAAGGAGGAGACCGAAGAACTCCAAAGGCAGTGGGCCTTGTCCCATCTTGCACTGGCAATTATATCACCTTTGTGAGCTGATTGGAGCAGGCTGCAGTGTCCATCTGGGCTTATATATGGACGCAACAACCTACATTTTCTCACTGTCCTTGCCAAGTGGTCTCACCAGGCCACTGAGCAAGATATCAGGGGCTCTTATGGTCTAAATTAATGACAGTGGCAATCATTAGTCAAATCTATATGCTTTTTCTCAGACAACCCAAGGCTAATGATGTTTATTGTCCTTAAGGATAGTCATATTACAAGCTTGTTGCTGATGCAATCAAATGCGATGAGAGATTATCTAACCAATAAAAGTAGCCACCTCGCTGACTCAAGCTTGCCTCTGTCACGAGACGTCCCAGTGAGTGCTGAGCTCCAGCGGTTTTTCTGTCGCATTCTTTCTGTCATTGTGATCACTCATCAAACGTCCACTGCCTGAACACCAGGCATCACTAAAGACCAATCCCTACTTTTTATTCAGTTGACAAGAGTCCATTTGTTGGGGTCAAAGGGGAAAGTCTCAGGGGGAAGACCCCTAGGCCGGCACTGGTGATGAGGAGAACCAGAAAAATCACTATTCATAGCAGGGGACTGCTTTGATTTGGGCACAAAGGCCACTAGTTCCCTGTCTAGATTAAACAAGTGGAAATAAGAGCTGGTTTAAAATGTGTGCAAGAGATCCAAATTGAATGGTTTAGATAATTAGGTGCACCTGCCAGCAAGAGCCTTAATTAATGCCTTTAAGATCATTTGTACTATTGTAATAAACCCTAAAATGCAATATTTCTCACCTATTTATTGCTGATTGACAGCGTGCATCCAGTTTAATGGAGAGATATAAGATTTTGAATTTTAATTTACACAACACAAAAGTACAAACACATTAAATCTACAAAGTTAAACAAAAGTTACAGATACAGTTCGTTGAGGTTGAGTTAATGATCAGAGTTATCAAACACTGCGAGAAAAGCTAAATATCAATGCGATTTGGTCCTGCTTTGCTAGTTAAGATGTTAGTAAACCTGTACAATTTAAAATGACAGTCCCCCTCAGCTCCAAATTATCCTACCATTAAAATCATTGTTACATCATTTAGCAGAGGGTTGAGAAGACATGCGAGGAGTCTTAAATGTATATCAAAGCAAGCAAATTGCAAAATATATGAATGAATGAAACGGGTTTCACCTACCTGTTCACTTCATTTTAAAAATGTTAAAAAAGAGAGAGAGGAAGACGTGAGGGAGCATGGTGGTGGGCGAGTTGCCTGGTGAACTGTTTAAACAAGCTCGAGACTCCTACATAGATGTTTTAGCCCTTCTGTTCAGGCAGGATGGGAAAGTAGTCTGCACACATATACTGACACACAACAAATAGGCCAGATTAAAAAATAAAAAACACTCAAAAGTTTGCTTTCCCTTTACCAATGTTTTGAAACACAAATTATTCATGATCAGCTTTTCAATTCATCTATGCTGCTGGAAAGAAAAAAATGACTTGCGTTATTAAAGCAGACGTAGTAACTAAAGTCCTTCCCTTCCAAAACTCGTCCTTATAGACACCACAAGATGCTTTCTACCCTCGACCTTATGTGCTGTAAGAACTCTGTAGTGTACTTTTCTAAACCTACTTTAAACACGTGGCCTCACAGGTTAAATATAACAACACATATCAGTTTACATGACTTACAATACAGAGGGGTCAAGATTTGTAGAGTATTTTGAGCTGTAGTTCATGTACAGTATTTTAATGGCTTCGTCTGCAGTTTTTCAGTTTTTTTTCTCATTCTTGATAAAAATTATCGTCATTTTAGGTTCGAGAAGTACATTAAAGTCACGTTCGGTGCCTTAGGTGGAACTCCAACACAGTGGGCAGGTGATCTGTCACTGAGAGAAGATCTGTAACTGTATCTAGCTAGAGAAGGTTCAGATGTCTATTCCCACTCTGCATCAGTCAAGTTCTAGTATTTCTCTGCACATTTAGTCTCACAATGGTGATTCGAATTGTAATCCTTAAGCACAACAATCTGTTTTCCACAAACTAAACAGACAGCTCGATCTCTGACTTCAGTAAATAAAAGCTTAAAAGACCATATCTTGTTATAAACTCTAGAAAGTTCAGATCTCTCAGAAAAGTTAGTTCCAATGGATTTACTGTGAAGCTGCGTTCACTTGCACATGACTGTGTACCTATAAATAACAGTCACCTTAAAAATAAAAGCAACAAAGTTGCTTTGTGCAAATTTTGGGGGGGATTTTCTCTAAACCTCACAGGCTCAAATACACACATACACACAACCCACTAACATTTGGTTAAATGTCCCTTTGTAAATTGCAGCTCATTGCACATTTCTCCAGAAAGATTTTATGGGCTCAGTGTGGGCAGTTGCAAATTTTAGTCGAGCTTGGAGGTATAGATTTTAAAGCAGGGGGTTCTTTCTTTGTACCCTCTCGGTCCATGGCGTCCCATTTCTCATCTGAGGGGGACAGTTTGGGTCTTCTTCCAGAGCTCAGCAAAGTGGTGACACATCTGAATGTTTGAACTGATGGTCTTAAAATCAGCAGTTGTTTAGAAATGGTTCAAAAAGACATTGTAGAACCTTCAGCACTACTTACAGTATTAAAGGATTTAAGTGAGTGTATGTACATATTTGAACCTGTATGTATAAATTAAGCCTTTGTGGATTCGAAAAAATCAAAAATGAATTCAACGTTTAAAAAAAATTTAATTCTTGAATTCTTGAATTCTTGAACCCATTTTTTTAAGTCAATAAAGAAATATCCTGTACAGGCCATACAATGCCCACATCTTTCCCAGGATATTTTTATTTCTGTAAAGAAAATTACTGGCAAAGATAACCTTTATTAATGCACAGATGCTAGGAACTGACTGCTCTTTCTGACAATTAATATCACATCCAAAATAACGGATATACATCTAATAATAAAGCAAAATAGCAGTAGAATCAAAGTGAAGTGCCATCATCACAGAAGTAAAGCACTCTACAACTGTAGGAAATCTAAATCTCCCATATATTTACAAAATGTTTCATTTCACTGCACCTCTTTTCACACCAATGAGAAGGTGTAATCAGTGCCTGATGCCCCACTTTAGAAACTGCACACAACAAGCAATATGTTGCATAATTTAACAAATTTCCTTACAGTCGCAGCTACAAATTCAAAGTGGAACGTAAGCATATAAAGTTTGGTGGGGAGAAAAAAAAATGTGGAGAAAAGATGTGGCATGCACCGTGTCAAAGCAATAAACGGTTTAGTAATAAATAGTTTTGTCCAGATTGATTTCTCCTGTGCTGTCTTTTTACAGACGTATGTTACCACCTGGAAAAACCAAGCTGATGAGACACACTGACAGAGAGAGGGCAGTAATCTCACACTTCACACTCCCACAAATGCAAAGGAGGGAAAGTCATGGAAAAAAGGAGGGAAGATGGGGACCGAGAAAGGTGGGGAGAGCAATGATTCTCTTGGGAAGGGAGGGTGTTTGGGTGAAAAGCAACAGCATATGTATTGTTGGAGGCCCTGACTCGCCACCCTGGAGAGCTTGCTGTTCCCACGGTTTGCTCAACAAACAAACGCACCCCTCCACCCCAAAACACACACACACACACACACACACACACACACACACACACACACACACACACACACACACACACACACACACCACCATGCTCTTGCACGCAGTGGTGATGTCATTAATTACCATCAAAATGAGCATGACAGCAAGCAAGTGTGCGTGCGTCCGCCATCGAGGCTTTGTGCATGTTTGTGTGTACGTGTGTCTGTGTGTGTGTGTGGTGAATGTGTGTGTGTGAGGGAGAGCGAGGGAGATGTTGGGAATGAGGAAGAAAGAGACCATTGTCCATTCTGAAATAAAGAAATATCCACTGAAGCATTGTAAATGGAAAAGGCAGCAAAATGGACCAAATTCTGGGATCTTTGAGCGAGAGCCGGGCTGTCACATCTCGTCAGAGCCTCACAAAACCTGATGTGCACACATTGCCCTGCCTGGATACAGAGACACACTGTGGCCCTGTGCTTGTGTGCTTTCCTGATGAAATTCAAGCCTTTTCCCTCCCAGCCTCACGGGGATCTTGTTTTATGAACATTGTTTGTTTCGCACGTGCTTGTTGTTTGTATTTTCCACAAACAAGCAAAATTAACAGGTTTTAAAGCACAACTGTAGATTTTACAGTAATTTTACTGCATAATGCCACGTTACGTTCTCACTGGACGAATTTTGCATGAAACCAGCTAATTAGAAAAACCAGTCAGCTTCAGCTTAAAGAACATTTTTCCCCCAAATGGTTCAGTATCTTATTTTTTCACCATATTTGACATCTTTGCAACAATATATGATGAAATATAAGATAAATATGCTTTGGTTGAACATACTCAAATTTGTTATTGCACTCAGGCAACACGTAATTTTCCCATCTTAAAAATTTTGTCTTATTTGTTGTCACAGTTGTCTCTCTCTCTGTCTGTGTGTGTGTGTGTCCATGTGTGTCTTTTTAGTATCTTTGTTTTTTGTATTTCGCATTAAAATGATTAATAAACTTGAACTTGACACACAGTTTACAGCCTAAGTTAGCAGGACTTTCAGGAATTACTTCCCTATAGCCAGTTTTACTTATTATGAAACAATGTAATTACATTGAGTCTACAGCCATGTTCAAAGCTATGTATGACCGAGTGGTGCGTTGAGCCCAATATTGTCACTAACATCCATATTTTTAACCAGGTTAATGATAATCACTGAAAATATAAATCTTCTATAATAATATAAAGTTAGTTTAACAAGCCCAAGATGTGTGTGTGTGTCAGTGTTTTTGGCACTACATGCATCATTGTGTGGACCTTCGTTAGAGATCATTTGGTTTTTTGGTGCAGTGGGCCTCACTAAGCTTTGGCTGTGCAGTGAACCAAACCAGGGACTGAGATTACTATTGAATGTGTGGCCATAAATGCACGGGATTCCACCTCATCAAAGTTTGCACAGATAATTGCTACTATTTGATCTCCACTATCTGAAAAGACACCGTGTTAATTAGAGGCTTTGATTGAGACGGGAAGAGAAGAGAAACAAATGTGTGCTTTGTTGTCCTGTAGAAATCTCTCCTCTCAGGGGTTTATGTATCTGCAGAGCTGGAAGGCTTTTGTCGCCAAAAACTTTGATGAGGTCCTTGTTTCAGGACCGGTCCCATCCCTGTCTTTGGGAAAACATCCAACTGCCAACTCATCAAGCATCCCGGAGAGCTAAAACAATGCCCAGCATTGAAGACTTGAGATTGGCAGTTTGAAATCCTTTGCTCTGATCTGTAATACGCCTTTAAACTAATGGAAGCATAGTTATGTCCCCGAGATACATCTTGTTGTTTTCAAAACAGTTGTGACAAAATCACTTTATTTTAAAAAAACAAAACCAGTCACAGAGAGTTTTTATTTATTCTTCTTTGACTTGAACCTGATGTAGAACACCGAGTTTAGTTAATGGGAAACAACCAGTCTGTTTGCTAAATGCATCCATTGAACAAAATCATTGGAGCCTAAGGCAGTCCCCAGAATCATGTGATCACTTATTAGAGACTCTTAAGTGGTGCTTGTAAAGCTGAGAGCTTTCTGAACTGTAACTGAAACAAGTTTGATGGTTTTTTTTAACCAATAAGGATGTTTCTATTTTCTTTGATTAACAGTCATGACAGTCATAGCACCAAAAATGTTGGCTCCTCATCCGGTTGATCACTTTAATAAGACCTCCCTGCAGTCTCAAAATGAACTCTATTCAGGGGAAAAAAACAAAGACAAAAAAAATCTCCTCACTCTTTGTCAAATAACAGTTGAAGATGGTTAATCCACATAAATGGCAGCACCTTCATCATCAGCACAATAGTACACCGTTTTCTCTGAAAGCCTTGTTGTCAAGCATTTTATGTTTCATTTCTTTAGTTTCTAATGATGTAAAATGGCCTAAAAAAAACTTGAACCACATATATTTTTAACACTCCATTAAAAAAATCATCCACACCAGGTATGAATCATGTAGGTTGTACACTATCCCACCCTGTAAACACAGGCATGCACTTAATTCCTGGATTACAATAATAAAAATAATTTTTTTAAAAAAGAGATCAATATTTAGCCCTCTTCTTGCTGTTATTACTGGAAACAGAATAACTCTTTGTTTGCTGGAAACCTGATTCAATAAGTCAGCCTGAGTAGCGCAGATGCTTCTATATACGATTTATAATAGGAGAAGAGCTTACAATTAAAATTGTGTTCAGATTAAATTAAATCTTTCTGTGTGTTTGTTTCTGATTTGTCTTTGTGTTTCGATCGCTCTCTGCTTATAAAGTATCAATTCTCACCATATACTGGATTAATAAATATATTAACACAGCACATGAAAGTAACTCTTGGTTAACAAGCCAAGTCATTTAATTTTTTTTTAAATAAATATTTATCAGTGAATGCATTCGGGCTGATTTCTATAAGGAGCGAAAGTTTGGAGCTGTCCATGCCAGCAGCTGAAGAGATAAACTTCAATTTTAAACAACTAAAACTGTATAAGCTTATATAAAATGTATGTTGCATAAATGTGTGCATTTCATCGCTTAAAGAACTGCAACAGAATAAAGGGAAATCATGAACTCTGGACCCCTACAGTGAGGCCATCGCTCTGCTTTACTGTGGTTGACTTGGTGGGTGTTCTCTCTGAGTGATGAACTTTATGGTGAATCTTCATGCGACTGGTCTCTCACACCATGAAGGCGCAAGTGGTGTGCTGAGTATTAAAACAATGTGAATTATTTAAGCCCTTTGGGAGTTTTTGGACTGGTGTCTTTGACAGTGCTCTTTTACTGCCTGTCAGAATCAGTGCCATACGGAGACATAGACATGACAAGGCCCAGCGGCTTACTAAAACACCTTATGTTGGTTCTTTCTTTCAACATGGAGACTAGCTGAGAGAGGATGCAGAATCACCGTCCACATTTGTATTCAACTATTAAGAATAAGCACAGGAAATGTGCACAGGAACTTTGTTATGAGCATAATCATCGAGGTGTTCTCTCTGACAGTGAGGACAGCCAGGATCAGTCACGGCAGGTTTACTGATTCCTCTGTGAAGCACTTCGTGTTTGGTCTTAAAAGACACTATGAAAAAATTTTACTTACTTAATTACTTTGAGAGATTTTAGTTTTCTGTTGATAATCACAGTGACAACACTATATGTATCATGATGTCATTGCATAACTGTAGACCTCCACCACACAGTTTAGTTAGTTTAAACTAGCATCAAGAGTTAGGTTTGATCGTGTATGTATATTTGTTCCCACAAGACAAAAATTCAGGCCACTGAGGATATTACACTTTAAGTGAGATAAATGAATAGTCAGACTCTTTCATCACCCTGTTCATCAGCTATGTGGTGCGATTTCCCTCTTCTATTAAAATCAAAAGACTGAACAACAATAGAAAATACTTTTTCTAATTATTTGACGCTAAGGCTTATTTAGCTACTAATAGGGAACTTGTAGTACCACAGCAGCTCCTTAAATTTGCCGCTGAGTATCACTGATGAGGCCAGAAGCAGAGAATGCCTAAAACAAACTGTAGAGGGGCTTCAGCAAAACAGCCAGAGGCTTAAGATATATTAAATTACCATGATTGGGACTTAAAGCATGGTTAAAGCCCGTTTGAGAGGCTGGGGAGCCTCAAAGCAGTCCCATTCATTGCTGGGGAGTTGGGTCAATAGGTTGGGGAACTTCACAGGACCAGATTTTATTCTTATGCAAACGAGGGGAACAAGACCTAAAGTTCACTGAGTTGGAAGATATAAATGACTGGACAATCATCTGCAGCCCTCCACAGACACAAGCTGGGACCACAGCTGTGTGAGGAAGTACAACTACATCTGAGTTCACTTTAAACATCTCTCTTCCTGTGAAAATGCTGATAAACTACTGGAAAGAGTGAAAGTGTCACCTATCACCCAGACTTTAGTTTAAAATCTGTGTAATGGATGGAAATGTCATAATAAATATAATAAAATGTTTGCTTTCTTCTTGATAGCAAGGTATGAAAGTTAATTTCTCAGCTTTAGTGATATGATTTCCAGTGTCTTCTAACAAAAACAAACCATGTCCATCTATCTACATGTGCCAACTACTAGAATATCTAAGCAGAATGAATGTATGAATGAATGAACACACACTGAGTGCCATGAGAGGGAACACCTGCAGCCTGCTCCTCATCCTCACGTCAGCTGGGTCTCACACACGCATCACTCACGCATACAGTGCAGCATAAATGTACTGTTACTCTGTGCACAACATGAAAGGAGGAGAACTGAAGGCAGTGTTGTCTGCATTTAAAATGAGGTGTGTTTAAACTTAAGAGTCGGGCATTGCAGGACTTACAAATAAAGAAGTGGACTGCAAATGTGTACAGCGTGGATGTTCCCATTCAGTGGTATCAGGTGGACACCGATGCTTGCTTTCTTTCTTTCTTCCAAGAGGAATGACGCAAACTTCACCAACCATGAAGTCGTGTCGTGGATCGAGGAAGGCGCACGTGTCCGACGGGTTGTGTCGGGTCAAGTTGTGTCCCAGGAGAGTAAAGGGTCACGACCCGCTTTCCAGCAGCAGACAAGTTCTCGGGAACTGGGGTCGGGTTGATCTCCAGAAAAGCAGCAACTAGAGGAAGGGCAACATGCTGAAGTCTGCCTTACGCTGTCATCAACAGCTGGATCGAATTACATTTATTTGACCTGTTTTACTTTACGATCGAATCAACAGCAGGGGCAGGAAGCTAATTTTAAGCTTGTCGTAGAGTATATATCATGCCATCTTTGTTTCAAATTTGTCATAATTCACCTGTTTTAAAAAAAAAAACTAAAATAAAATAAAATAAAATAAATAATCGTCTTTCATTCTTCACCCTCCAAGCGTGGAGCGCTCGTTGCAGTCTGCCTCTGTCCAAGGTGCTGACCGAAACGGCCTTTGTGAAGATTTTGGCTCAGTTTGGCTCAGATTTTAGTAATAATGACAGAGCCATCTCATTTCTGTTTTTTTAAATTACATTTTTATTAAATAAATAGGTTTCAGTCACTTTGCTGAGATACAGTTTAAAAGGGTTACTCCAAAAAGATGCATTAATACACTGTCGACGTACAGAAATTTTACATTACACGTTTATTGGGTTAATTTATGAGTAAGTCATCAAAATGACGAAATACAAAGACCTGAATACAATATGATTGTAGTAATAACTTTCAGGGACAAATTTACATTTAAATAAATAAACAAAAAAATAAAAATTATACACATTTTAGCTTATTTTCTAAAATAAGAAAAAGCACGAATCTTCTGCAAAGAGTGTGAGAACATTTTTGTTTTGTTCGCAGAGCAATTTTATTTGTAATCTGCTTGAAGTGAGATCTGTTTGCACAGCTCTGCTCGCATGTGGGGATAGAAAACTTTGAGTCCAGTAGCGGAGACGGGATTCCTCACAGTGACCCCTGATCCTCCACAGCTTGATGACTCTGGTACCATTTTGGTCCTCATCTGAGGGGAAAAAACAGAAAGAAAAAAAAGAGGACAAACGACATCAGCTGTAATTTAATATACAAAAAATAAATTGAATATTTTTAAAAAACCGCTGTATGATTTTTTTTTTGTGAACTGCTCTAAACATTTACTTTATTCTTTAACTGGTTGCATCATCTCAGCATATTGGTAACTCCTTTCAAATGAAGTTCAGGCGCGGGCTCGGTGTAGGATCAGACTGAATTCAGCCCTGTGGCCATGCTGCTGCCAGATTCACCAAATTATATATAAAGAGGCTCCTGGACAATTTAATCCCACTGGGAGACATGGTAAAGTCCTTTCTCTGCCAATTTTCACCCTCTCTCTTATTCAAACCTCCTCTTTCTTCCTGCAGCCCCACAATGCAGGATTGTGCTCTTTTTTTATGTTCTCTTATATCTTTTCTCTGTATGGCTGCCACCCCCAAACCCCTCAGACAGCATGCAGTTTATGCAAATGATCAGCCTTTCATGCTCAAAGTTGAATGAGACCTCAACAAAATCTCTCCCTTGTTCTCCCACACACACAGACACACACACACACTGCATGACTGAGTGTAAAAATACGCTCAAGTATCATCTTCAATTTTTGCATTTGATTTACCATTTTTTAAAATCTGAAATTCCTTACTTGATCCCACAGTACACCTGTGTCGTGGGGCAGGCATCTCTCTAAGTGTGGGTAGTATTTTAAAGGAGTATTTTAAATATTGGATGGATGAATTGATGGGTAACAGAGTTAGGATTTGGTTGGGGAGAAAAAGTGGAAGAAGGTTGAGAGGGGTGTGCAGGGAGTGTGTGATGAATGATGAATGTGAAATTCTCAGTGTTCCCAGGGTCTGGGTGGTGTTTGAAAGGCTGGAGGGGGCGGCTGGAGGCTGGAAGGGGGGTGATTGTGCCCAGCTGTTGAGGGGGGTATCCTGAGTCTCTCTCTTCCTCTCCCTCTCTCTCTGTCTCTGACAGGCTGTCTTTTTCACCAGCACATACCCAGGCCATCCAGCCTGCTGCCATAACAACGCCACAGCCTCTGTGTCATAGTAATGCCATGCAGTCAACGCAGAGCATGGGAGCAGGGAGAAGGAGGGAGTCCAGGAGAGGAATGAGAGGAGTGAATGAAGAGTCCAGACGTTCCTACCCCTGTGAACTTGAACTTGACTGACAGCCAAATGACGACTGGCGGGAAGAGAATGCAAAATCCACTCCTGAGAGATTTTGTCCTTTGATATGGTCAAATTACATACTGTGTATGCATTTTAACTCACAAATAGATAAATGTTTAATTGGGAGGAAGACAGGGTTTTCATTTTTGTAATGATTATAATATGATTGGTGCATAAATTACATATGAATTGGTCATTTGCAATTATAGTACTACACGTTGGCCTCTTATAAAATAAAATAAAATAAATAAAATAATGTACATGTTAGAATAAAATAGGGACTCGTGCCTATAAATGAATCCCTGTTACAGTTACATTAATAATAGAGATCTAATATTGGGAGAAAAAATAACACATTATTTATTTAAAACATTGCCTTTTTCTTCCCTATATTACTACATGTATGAATATGGACATTTAATTATTTAGTTAACATAACAAGCTGAAAAACACATTTTGATTCTGCTAATTATAAAGCTGCGTGCATGTCAGAGATCAGGATCTTCTATGAGGAGCTGCAGCTCTCTAACCTTTTCAGTCTTTTGCTCCCTTAGAGTCAGCGCGGGGTTGATTGCTTGCCTACAGCTGATAAACGACGACTGGTCCACATCAGGGGTCTTAGCTGCTCAGACCCACTCGACCATGGGAAAAAGGCGAGCTGTGAAAGGTCCCCTGTCGCTGTTACAAAGCCAAGAACAAGCCATAGCAGGATAATCGTGTTTATCCCCAGATTAAGACTGGATCGCAGCTGCGGTATCCTTGTGGGAGGAATGGGGGCTGCAGAGATGTAAAAAGGACAATGTCCTGCCTTCAGGAGACCTCATCATCATCCTTACTATACACAGGTACTACACAGGTACTGAGGTATGAGACTTTGACTCATTCGGATCAGGCTCATTCCCCTATTAAAAAAAAGTTCTACTGTGTAAAACTTTGCTCTGGTGAGAGCAAAACACAAATGAAGGTTTCTCTAATGTGAGCCATGAGAATGAAAGCTTCACTCTCACTGCTATCCTTCACTACTCTTCACTTCTCAAGCAAGCACAGCTCACCCAGACAGAGCTAACCAGAGTCTAATCTGTGCGTTGTTTTCGAGTATTGAATTTGACACATGGCAACATAAACTGATCAACCAATAAACTGATCATCAAAGCCCTCAAAGACAAACTAAATGGGCCAGCTCAGACTGTCTTTCCAGTTGTCCAGTATGTTTCTCTCATTTGTATCTCTGTGTCGTCTTCGTTTGCTGTTTTGCTGCCAGTTTATACATTTCTGCAATGAATCGTTGCAATCTTTCCGTTACTGCTAAGATTTTGGGTTTTTGCTGGGATATTTGTAGTGTGTCATGTGCTGCTTGTTAAGGCATGTTAGGCAAGATTTTTCTTAATCGTTCTTTGGAAAATTAAGACTCATGACACATGACCACATTCACAATTCAGTTTGTGA
Organism: Rhamphochromis sp. 'chilingali'; assembly: GCF_963969265.1. Lineage (NCBI taxonomy): Eukaryota > Metazoa > Chordata > Actinopteri > Cichliformes > Cichlidae > Rhamphochromis > Rhamphochromis sp. 'chilingali'. The sequence continues at coordinate 25,053,640 of NC_137933.1, forward strand.
TTCGCAATAGTTCAGGCGTAAGACAGTGCATTAATTATATGCTCACAGCATGAAAGTCAGTGTCAGACATAAAGAGGCAGGAAGACAAAAGGACAACTTCTACCAGAGACACTGTTATGGCTGCTGTGCTAATGCAAGCATCTGCCACTGTCTAGTCTTGACTGTTGTTCCCACCACAGGGTTTACTGCAGCAGCCTCTCAAATATACAATGTTGGGAGGGGGACAAAAAAAAAGAAGTGGTGGACCTTTGTGAAATACTCCTTTCACAAAGCAGCCATTGTGGAGAGAAGGCAGGATCAGAATTATAATGTGGAGCCTGGTCACTGTTTACCAACAGGCCAACAGGTCTCCTGCAGCTGCACTGTCCACCACCGACATGCAGACTGCACTGTGTTTGTATGTACATGTGCACGGGTGCACATTAAAGCCTTTTGTGTTTATCCATTATACCCCTGAGTGCAGTCAAACAGCACTTTTCCAATAAAATACATTTCAGGAATGACTTTTTTATACGAGAAATATTTTTGAATTCACTATACAGTTATTGTGCAGAATGGCAGCAGGTAAATAATCAAAGATGCAGTCACAATTCCTTGCCCTTCCAGATGTTTAGCTGTTTTCTGGACCCAAAGCACATTAAACCCAGCGTAACCTTACTGTATGAATTTAAAATTTAAACAAAGATCCAGACATAGAAATTAGAGAGCTGAATGCTTCTTGAAAAGCTGATAATGAGGATTTAAAGCGTGTGCTGTGTGTTGCTAGTCACGCAGTATTCCAGTGTGTCAGCATTTATAATTACCCAGCTTTGCCCTCACCCCCAACCCTTCCAGTTGAATGTCTAATTACAACATGTAATAAAGGGACAGTTCCCCTTTTACTTGTTCAAGCCACAGCCTCTGGCTATTAAAACCAGTATTTTGGCATGACAGAGAAAAAAAAACTATAGAAAAAACTAAGAAGCACATGGAGGACTGCCAGCCAGCAAGAATCTGAAAGACAATTTTTTAAATCTAAAATAATCTAAAATAGCATTTTCTCAGCATCTAGGCACAATAAAAATTTAGCTGAACTTGTATCTAATCTAATTATTATTATTGTTATTATTATTATTATTATTATTTACTACAACTTCAAAAATATTTAGGACAATAAAACAATCTTTATATTAAATGTAAGCATAAAATTATATTAACGTGTTCAGAATCGCTCTGTCTTTGCATTGCTGGGTGGAGCTCGTAGGTGGTGCTGTGCCTTTAAATGGGCCTACTCGCTTTTACACCCAGTTTTGATCCAATTATGTTAATATGCAGAGCTTGTCTGCGTCCTATTCATTATCTGCTAGAAATGCGTGATTGTTTTCTTTATATTACAGTCAGGGTCTTCATGCATGCCGTGATCCAACAGGGAGCTGTAAGGTGGGTTATTGGGTGCACGGTTTATTCTCCTTTAAAAAAAATAAATAAAAGGAAAATATATTTTCTAAGTACTACATAAAAAAAAATCTAATTGCCAAGACTGATTTCCTTTTTTCATAGTCTAACTATTAAATCTTATGTAGGTCACCGGACGCAGTTCAGCCCACTGACAGACCTCGACTTAAACCTGGGCCTAACGTTAATCTCTTTCCGTTCATCAGCATCACGGCAGGAAACGGAAGGCTGGAGGAAGCATTTATTAAACATGTTTGAATACAGCGAGTTAGAAGAAGGAAGGTTTAAAAATAAAAAGGTTTAAAGGTGGAGGAAAAAACGAAACGTGTATGTCGAAAAAGGATGTAAGTGTAAATGCATATTAACCCTTCAGCTGTATCCTTTTTTTTTTTTAAATAAAAGGGGGCAAAGGTTAATTTAAAAACTTGATTCCTTTACAAATAATCATTCTTTTTGAAATAACAAAAACGTAAATCAGTGTTTCGTTTTCCAGGTCACAACTGCATGTTTTTGTCTTTTACACCAAAAATAATTAAACAAGCAAACAAAACAAAAAAAACCATAATAATTAATGCATCCGTTATTAATGGTCTAAAGGAGTTTTACCAAAACAAGACGTTTGCCATACCTGGCGTTTTGGTTTCTAATTTTCTACTTGCAGATGTCATTAAGCAGCTGATCTCTATTTGAATTTAAAATGATTACTATTGAGCTAAAAAAAAAAAAAAAAAAGAAAAAAAAAGAGGAAATATAAGCTAACATTCTGCATTTTTACTTTCATTTAAAAAATATTATTTATAGTTTACTTGTATTTTTTTTGTATTTTAAGTGAATGATTTGTTTTTAAAGGAGGCCTAACAAATAAACTCAATACTGAAAAAAAGGAAATTACAAATAAATTTTATATATTTCATTTCAAACTTTTTTTGCTGACTAGCTTTTATGGGAAAAGAATTAGGCATAAACAGGTAACAGGTAGTCACTCTAAACTGCTTCAATAACCTTAAAATGTCAAAAGTTTAGAAAATGTTGCACACAATAACACGGTGCTGTTACTTACATTAAGGTTTTAGCTTTTGAGAAGCATTTTTCTCCTTTGTGCTTTGCTTCGGTAAACTTGGGACAATTGTAGGAATTTTTACTTGTTTTACTTGTTTCACCACCTGCAGAGTCACAGAGATGCAGGTTCCCTCTCAGCTTTAATATAATCAAATGTCATGAGGTTTTTTTTCAGCCACTGACTCAATGACTTTCTCCCGCTCTGTTCAATTACAGCAGCAGTTAGAAGTGCAGTGACTCACAGAACGACCTTCAAAAGGCCACAGAAACGTGACCTCAGTGATTTGCTACATCTCTGTTAAGTGAGAGCACACCGGAGGTGACAGTTAAGACAGGAAGGCGTAAAGACGGCAGTGATTTGTATCTGACGGACGGCTGATGATGGACCACATTAATGCGGCTATACTTTCTGCTACACATCCATTTTAAACGCAGCATTGAACCTCCGTCTAGATGACTCCCAAAATACAAACATCCCCACGTACTTAAATTTGAGAAGGAGGCCTCTCATTTAGAAGACAATGAAATCCCTTTATTATAACCGTGCTTTTAAAAATATAACCTTTTGACACAAATACATGGGTGCTAATCCTTGGAAAGACATAAGCTAACACTTGTGATTTCTCTCCTGGATCTTAACTGTTCTGACCAATTTAAGGAATCTGGGAATTTATTGTTGGTTTATACTGTGATAAGTAAAATACACAGTCTGCTGAACAGAGTCAAGGCAAAATAATATCAATTTTCTAATTTTTAAAGCTAAACTGCATTCAGCTTTAAAAATGAAAACATTTAAATGTAATAGCATTTTTTTCAAGACAAAAAGCACGACTTGTATCTCAACAGTCTCATTATGCTTACTTAAGGTTTCAATCACAGTAACATAAACATTAACATGAGGTAAAAATAGTGTTTTAAATTTGACAACATGAGGCCAAATTCTTCTGTTATACAAAGAAATGTCATCAGTGTGTTTCTAAAGGAAGTCTGTGGTAGGAAAAATCATTCATTCATGTACAACAAAGGCCCCTTGTAAATTCTTTCTACTTTCAGAAATATTTAAGTGACCCCGTGAGCTTATTATTCCCGGATCACTTCATTAAAGCAACCTTCAGAAAAGTTCAGTGTTAGAATTTATTAGAAGAAATGCTTTAATTTCTGGGATTCTGTGTATTTGATCATGAGGCTGATAACTGTTGTGGACAGGTGCAGCAAAAACACCTTATTTTGAAAAAAGCTTTTTCAGTTTACTGATAAAATATTTACCCAACATTTTCACAACCATTTTCTAAAACCTAAGACAATGTGTTCATTGTGCCAGTCTTTTTCTCACAAATAGGAAGGAAGAGGCACTTTTGATTGAAGAATAGTCAATAAGTAAAACCTTACTGTATGCATTTTCATAAAGAATCTGTGTATTATTAAACCTAATACACACACATAACCTACCTGAAAAGACAACATGTCCTCCTTTTGGAGTTTTTCTTTCTTTTCTTCTTCTTTTTTTCTTAATCTCATAAACAAGAGGCTGAGGATTTGGAGGTCATTCCTACTTTCGGTTATCTAGCTTTATGATGCATGATTATCACTCATACAGCTAGATAACCAAAGACAGGAACAGGCTCCGTCATTAGCGACAACAGCAAAAGGTAAGTCCGAGGCTTTCTGGGAACAAAGAAAATGATTTGGTATTTATGCAAGTTTAGCTTCAGGTTTCACTTCAACACCATCGAATGATGATTTCTGTTTTTGTTTTTAATGTTTTTAAATCAGATATGTCAATCCCAAATCTCCATAACTTCTTCAAAACTAATTAAACCATTTTAATATCTCACCGGTCTGTCAGTCACCGAGATGATACTCCAATTCTAGAGCCTAAGCACCAAAATACACATGAAAAATAGATGTGGGGTGACAAACTGCACAGTAGCTGTTCCTGTTGTGCTTTAAGGTGCAACTTCACAGCTGTGTAGCCTGTGTGACTGTTTGTGGATTCTGTGCTCCTTCTCACACTTTGCAAACAAACCCAGATCATCAGAATTCATCAAACTCCACTGCTTTAACGTTTCATTAAAGCCCATCTTCCACAGCAACACTTTAGGAATCTATCAAACATGTATGCTAGACATTATTATTATTATTATTATTATTATTATTATTATTAGTAGTAGTAGTAGTAGTAGTAGTAGTAGTATCTGCCTTTCGGTTATTTTTACAGCTATATATGATGAGTATTGTTATTATAGGTATTCTAATGGTGCCACTACATCTTTGGTCACAATGCAAGAGCACCCTGTCATATATTTATATCTATTTCAAAATTATTTTGTTAAATATTTGACTCAAATCAACCTCGTGATGACCTCACGTTTTTCCCCTGTACGTCTGACGTCAATATTTTTAATTGGGAAATAGATGCACCGACAAGACGTGCGTCATTTTCTAACGCACACAAATATTAACACTTGTATATATGTGTATATAATTTAAAATATTAAAAAGGCAATAGCAGGTTTCATAGTGTGTTTTTTTTTTTGGGGGGGGGGGGGGGGGGGTTCATAAATTAAAAATATATATATCACTGTATGAGTCAAATTGCCTTCAGTGGCCTGGGCGGTGTGTGAAAGGCTTCGGGCCTGCATAAACACTGCTTCTCTGTCACAACTAATGTTTTGCCCTTGTTATATGAGTTAAGGCACAGGTAACTGGGTTACTCATGTACCATTTTAATGTTGTTCTCTTGCAAACTAGTTATAGAAGCCAGTACACATCGTTATCTATTGGTCATGGGTTTGACGGTGAACTTGAGCATGTCACGTTAAATAAACGCCGACAATATAACCATAAATGTGTCAAATGTCAAGTCTGCGCCCTCAGATCGAGGCGCATTTGTTGAAGGTGGAATGATCTGTGGAAACTAGTCAAGCCTACCCTAACCACAATACTCACTTCTTGAGATGCCTCCTGCGTTCGTGGAGACCAAAACATCCACATGTGGCAAAGAGGGGCGGCCAGCGTCGCATCATCCGGGCTCCAGATGTTTAGAACATGGAAATGAGTTTCTGTACAGCCTCGCTTCGACAAACAGGTGAGCGCGTGGATCAGATCGATAAATCCCACGCCATCTGCCGAGCCTGCGCAGACGGCTGTGGATGAGACATCCTCGTCGTGCCGTGTGCTTGTATCCGAGATCAGGACGTTCCCGGGTCAGTGCCGTGATCTCCGTGGGACCGACAGAGGAGCGACACGCTTTTCATCAACAGCGTCCAAAAGCGCGCATCATCAGTCCGCGGTCCTGAAGCTGCGACGTGTCCCCTGACAGACACTTCAGTGCTCTCATCTCGCCTCCTCTCTTTTTTTCTCAATACTTCCTCCTCCTTTTGCTGACGTCACGCGGACAGCAAGTTGCCGATAACCAATCGCAAACTCTCTCTCTGTGCGTGTGCGTGTTTTTGGAGAACTCACGAAGACATCACGTCGCCGTTGCGCTCTTTTAACTGTGGAAGTGGAAACCGAACCAGCAAAACAAAACTTAAAAAAGAAGAAAAAGAAGCAGAGAGCACGTTGTTGCTGGCTAAAGTAAAAAAAAAAAAAGAGTAGTTACAATGTTTTGTTATTATTATTACATAAGTTTAGTTTTCTTATCTCGTTCAGCTTGTTGTAGCCATATCGCTCCTGGGTGGTGTCGGTGTTGTTAGTCATCTATTATTGTTATTTTTTTAAAAGATGTGTTAGTAAAACAGGAAATCATCTGTGACACGTTTGAAGCCGGTGTTGGCACATGCTTTTCTTTTTTCTTTTCCCTATATTATCAACGGCTCCCCACTAATTAAAACCATCATACAGATCTAGTCAGTTTCTGACTTTAACGCCACCCAGCGGTAGCAAAATCAACTACAACGCTGTGGCAGACAAGCAATACCCCACGTCCATCATGTGATCTCTTACTCTCTTACTTACTTTTACTTACTTTTCCGCTGCTTTTCAAAGGTGGGAAAAGGAAACACGTATTGTTTTCTTATCGCATCACAAAAATACAAAAATGTAACGCAAACTCATTCGGACCAACTCACATTTTCAGCTGAATATTTTTATTTATTTACTTATTTTTATGAGAAGAGGACACAAAATCCCCCCAGCTTTTCCTCAGATACACACCTTTTTGCTAATGGTGTCCTGAAACAAGGCTATTTATTTATTTATTTATTTATTTTTTCATATATAATTTAGTTATTTTCAAGCCACCACTTGCCCCTTCTCTATCATGCCTGTTTTTGAAATTAGAATGAGTAAGAATCTGATGTTTGATTAAATATTTGAATTTTAATTATTAATAATTAGATGTAGATCAGATTTTCCATCAGATTTTCCATTGGGGTCTTTTCCATTGATTGATTACTTGTTCCTTTTGGACTTGCGAAAGTCAGCAACACAACACAACACAAACACATACATGCTAATGTGTTTTTTCTTTTTGCTCTCTCTCAGAAGTCAATGACTTTACGAAGAACCAGTTTCTGAGCCCAGAGGGGAAAACAGTCCACAGAGATGAGACTTGAAAAAGTACAGAGATGTTCAGTCCACATTTCAGATTTGAGGTTATACTGCCTTCTAGTGTCCATCCAAACTCTCATGTCCCAGATAGTCTCCATTATCTTTCATGTGTTCCTCTGTATCTAACAGAAGAGAGAAAAAGATTGTGTTCATTAAAAAGTGTAGAGAAAGAGAGAAATGGGAGAATATTGTGAATGACAATATGTAACCACTGCCCTAAAGTGTGGTACCTTTTCTCTTACAGGTGGGATTTGGCACCTGAAGACACAGATCTTCAGACTTTTGTATTTAAGAGTAATTTTTCATTGTGAACAGATGTGCACTTTTAGGCTGTGTATAATAATAATAATAATAATGCAGTGTAATGCATCTTTGAAAACCATGAAGCAAAGTTTTACCTGGAATCTGGCTTCTTTGTCCTCAGCAAATTATGCTAATTAAAACATAAAATGATTTTTCTCAACATCAGCTTTGCTAAGATTCATCCAATAATTTAACATTCAGAACATGCAAACGTCACTCCAAAATGATTGTTTTACAAGTCCTTAAAGTACAGCTACACATATTCAATGTAATTTAGTTTAATTGCTAAAAATTCATTTAAAAAAGCCCCATCAGCGTGCTTTATACTGCAAGGTCGAGATTTACAAGATTAGAGATAAATCTCAAACAATTAGACAATCCAGTATCTGCAAGCAGCGAATGCATTTTAAATTCATTCCTGGATTCAACACAGAAGTGAAGCTGATATACAACAAATATGTTGCAGGAGTGTTTAGAACAAATGGGATCAGTGACATTCAAGCCTAGAAGTTAAAAATACACAAACAAGTTTTTCTGCTTTACTGGTGATGGGACGTTTCTAATTTTAGGTATGCTGCACAGATGAAAGAATGTAGTTCTACTTTTTTGTTTAATGCACACCTTGAAGGACATGCTCTGGTCAAAAATGACTAAGATTCTTCATAATGCTACTGGAGAGCAGATACTGCATCTAAGTAAGACATGTTTCTGAGATTTCTAGGTCAAAACACAAAAACCTCAGCTTTATCAGAATTTAGAAGTAAAAAATCACACATCACTGTATTTCCTAAGGGAAGCATCTATAATATAAAAAGCATGAGTCCCAGAACACAACTCTGTGGAACTCCATGACTTGTGCTGCAAACATTTTTCTTTAATCGTTCTTTAATAATAGTTCCTGTCTCTATAGTAATTGGTGTAGTCAGTGTTATCAAATGTTTCACCTGTCAGAGGCTATAGGAAGATCAGTGATAACCTTCAGTAGTGCTGTTTCTGTGTTGTGATGGACTCTAAATCCTGACTCAAACTTAAAATGCACTATTTCTCTGAGGTAATTTATTCAAGGTTTGACATCTGTGGACTTGAATTCAGTACAAAAGAAAATAAGAAACATGAGCATAGAAGGCAAAAACCTTTTAATATAAAATATTCAAGAAAGTCAAAAGACTACATCATCAGAGAAAGACAGAATCTCGTTTTGTAGGGATGAAATGAGCCATATTGTTAGACCACATACCTACCATCTGTATGACATGAAAAACTTAGTGGAAAGTGCTTTGTATCAAAATCAGTGGGTGTTCATTATTTAAAGTACAAAATTCACATAAAAAAAGCTAAAAGACTGACAAAGCAATAAAACCTTTCAGCGACCACAGAGCAAAAATACATGCGAATTACATGTTACATTTACTTTCAGACAGGATTCTTTCGCACATCTATTAATGCATTGTTTGAGGTCAGTGGTCCAATGTTGAGGCTGGAGCGACGGGACTCCCGGCGAGATTTAACCACAGGCAGGGATGTTGGCCCACTCCAAGACCCCACAGCAGTTTGACCTACACGTTTAACAGGGCCATCACTGGCCACCTGAAGCCACAGCTCCTCCATGATGGCAGGTTCCTCCGTTGGGAGAGAAGAGCGCCTCCACGTGGACGGGAGAGGGGTGTTCACCAGCTCCCGCATTTCCTCCCTAGACTTGGAAGGTCTGTCCAGCTGCCCTGCCCCACTGCCTCCTGAGCTGTCTTCGGGGCAACGGGGAAGCTTTTCCATGCTGCCAGCGTTCGCAGGTTTACCATCAGATGGCACGACTGAAAGACAGTATGTTATAAGGATATTTACTAATGCAGGAATACATTATTTTTAACGGTAAAAATCACTAAATTCGACTGGAAAACTCCAAAAGTTACAAAACAGAAGGAAAATTTGAACTAAAGGCATCTTGTTCCTAGTCCCGCAGAATGACATCGCAATCACACACTAAAAATAAACACTTTTGCACCTTTAGGATGCTCTTTTGGCTGCGTGGATGACCCACAGAGTTCCCTCAGTTTGTTGTTTAGTTCCACATTAGCCGCTTTGTAATGGTTCAGTTCCCTGCTGAGGTTGAGGATCCATCCCTCATACTGCCGCTGCCGCCCTAACAGACCCTCGTCCATTTGTTCTGTTGGGATGATAAAACGTACACAGTATATTAACGGAAACACCATCTGCCACTTTAACTTATACTCTACCTTTGAGCCTTACATATGTTCAGTGTGTGAGACTTAGTCTGCAGTATAGCGTGACTGGTTTATGTTAGTCTCACCTCGACACTGCTGCAGTAAGAGCTGCACACTCCTCTCATGTTCCTTCTGCTGTTGTGTAAGCCGGCGATCTGTGTCGAGTTGTGTGCGATCGAGTGCATTTTCCAGCCACTGCACCAGCCTCTGCTGCTCATCTAGTTGCATTTCCAGCTCAGCTAGGGCAAGTTGCAGCTTACGCTCTTCTTCACGCAGAGATACCACCTGCAGGAAATGTGCACACAAACACTCATAAGCCTACAACTGGTGAGTCCAGACGCAGTCCAGAGTCACATGTGCAAGGTGCACCTGCTCAAATGGTTGTTAACATAAATATATCTAAACATGGCAGCAACTCCAAGCATTGTGCATGTAGATATGGCCAAGACAACTTGCAGAAGTTCAAACTGAGCATCAGAAAAAAGGTGGGGGGGAAATGGTGATTTAAGTGACCTTGAATGGCTGTTGGTGGCAGCTGGGCTGGACTGAATGTTGCTGCTGATCTACACAACCAATTTTAGAGTTTACAGAAAATGGTCAGAAAAAGAATATATCCAGGGAGCGACAGTTCTCTGGATGAAAACACCTTGTGGATGTTGGTAAATGACCAGATTGTTTCAAGCTTATAGGAAGGAAGAGTGACTCAAAAAACCACTCATTACAATCAAGTTATGGGTACATACTGAACCCTGAAGCAGCCTGGGTGCCACTCCTCTCAGTGAACAACAGGAAACTGAGACTGCAATAAACACGGCTCACCAAAACTGGACAATAGATGACTGGAAAAACATTGCCTGGTGATGAGTCTTGATTTCTGCTGTCACATTAGGTAGGGTCAGATTTGACATAAACATCAGGAAAACATGGATCCATCCTGTCTTGTATCAACGGTTCAGGCTGGTGGTGGATGGTGCTGTAACGGTGTTTTGTTACTAACCAACCCCTTTATGACCACAGTGTGCCCATCTTCTGATGGTTGCTTCCAGAAGGATGACACTCCATGTCACAAAATTCAAATCATCTCAAACTGCTTACTTGGACATGACAGTGAGTTCACAGTACTCAAATAGCCCCCACAGTCAACAGAGCACCTTTGGGATGTAGACACTCACAGATGTGGTGTGACCTGTGATGCTATCATGTCAATATGAACCAAAATCTTAGAGGAATGTTTCCAGCACCTTGTTGAAGAATTAACGCATTTCTGAAGGTAAAAAGGGGCCCAATCGAGTGCTAGCAAGGTATGTCTCGTAATGTTTCTGTTGAGTGTATGTCCTACAATCACCATCCTCATTGGCTACCTTTTCTTTGGCGCATAAAATCAACTCTCTGGAAACAGGCATCAATATTGGATATGTGTTGCTCTTAATTCTCTAAGAGTTTCTCTTAAAAATCTCAACACAAAGACACATTTCAGCTTTGTAACTGCTGATTTGTCGAAAGGGAAGTAGAATGCATCACCGGGCGTTTCTGTCAAGGCAGGCATGGGCACATTAAATGTGAGGGAGAGGGCATACTAAGGAAGAGCACAGCCACAAACTAATCAGACTGAGGTGCTTACATGGGCACAGTTCTCTCTTTTTTATCATCTTAAGGTTTATTCTACCCCCTAAAAATGACTAAAATTTGTGTGGGTCTGTTTATTCAGAACATTTTTTATTCTGTTTCACATACCTTGTCGAAGTACTTGCACAGCAGAGCTCTGGTCTCAGAGGCAGACAGGTAACTGAGCTTGGCCATGAGATTCATCTCCCACTGGGAGAGCATACTGGCAGAAACCCGAAGCTGTCTCTGTCTTTGAGTGATGGCTTCATTCTTATACTCAATCGCTGCATCCAGAGCCTCAATTGCCTCGTCCAGCTGGAAAAGCGTTCGCTCCTCCTGGTAACATCAGAGTGAACAGATGTCCTTAATGAAGATTTGAATACGATGTAGAATTCATTTTCAGTTTGAAACTAGTGCTTTCCAGATTCTTGATAATTAGGCTGTTATTGTGACTGTATTCAGTACATGTGTTCTGTACAGCAAAATATTAATCTAAAGAGTGCTGATAATTGAAATCAGATAAAAGAGCTTGAACCTCAGAGTAATATCTGACCTCTGGTGAGAGCAGGCTACCCTGCCGCAGTTTATCGTCCAGCTCAACTCGCTGTTTAAGCAGTGAATCTTTCTCTTGACGTAGGTTGGAGATCTCTTGCCGGATCTGTTGGGAGTCTTGAGCACTACTACTGCGAAGGAGACCATTCCTCTCACTCAACTCTTCCTCGAGTAATTCAATGCGCCCGGTGAGTGTCATTAGATCTTTACTTAGGGCCTGGAGGAAAGATGAATAAAACAGGACTCAGTATCTGCAAGTCCTCTGTGCTAATAAGCTGAATTGTTTATGTTAATACCTGACTGGAGCGGAGCCTCTTGGTTTCCAATCCGCTGCGTTCCTGTAGCAATGCTTCTTTCTTGGCCAGGATTTCCTCTCTTTTCGTCAGCTCTCCCTCCAGATCTTCCAATCCTCTCCTCTGTTCTAGTATCCGTTCCATCTCCTCATCCAGCCAGCGCTTTTGATCCTCAATTTTCTGCTCACAGGCAAGTTGAGACACAAAAGGACACATAAAAGCACAATAACAGACAGTAGTAGTATTTCTAGGTGCTTTACGTGTATACACTACTACTGCATCTCAGCTCTTGCTGCACCTGCTGCTCTTCTAATGAGATGACAGAGCCGTTGCTGCCGCTGCGTCTCTGCCTCTGGAAAGCTGCAATCGCTTCGGTCTTTATCTTCAGGATCTTCTGCTGCTGCTCATTCTTTATTTCAAGTTCCTGGTATGGTGTAAATAACATGAAAGTCACATTTTCACACATCGCACTGCAAGAACAGGAAGAACTGCAAGAACTGCATTCGGCTCCAATTACCAGTTAAGCTAATTTGCTCATCATTGCCCCCCAAAAGACAGATTCTATACTCATTCTAAGGCTGCTGAGTAAAAAGTATTTAAATGGAGGTGACAGAGGACAGACGTTTGTCCTGTAGGAGAGTTAGACCCTAAGATGAGACGTTTTTGACTCTAAAGCCTTTCTCGCAAGGGCAACCACCAGTCCACGCCACCCTACCACCACTGTGGGATGTCTGCGAGTGTAGCCTGGGGGTAAAGTGAGCCCCATTTGCTCTCTCTTGGCTTGAGCTGCACTAAACACTGAGTGAGTTTAAGCTGCAAAGGAAAGAGGTGCTTGATTTATAACTCAAGAAACAAACGACAGCTTTTTAGTGAAAATGAATTCAAAGGCGTTTAATCTAGATTTTTTTTGGTTTCGTGTTTGTTGGAAAAAAAATCATAACTGACATAAAATTGGATTAATTACCCAGCCTTAACTGAAACTGCAGTGCCATCTGTCGCACAGACTAATATTTTTCAATTAAACTTTGCTTAGTTACAAACAACAAAGCCACTCAGTGGTACCTTGACTCTGTGAGTTCTCTGCTGCATTTCGTTCTCCAGACGACGCTTCTGCTGACTTTCCTGACGCAGCCGCTTTTGCAGCTGCTCCTGCTGCTGTCTCATAGACTGGACGCTTCTCTCCAGCTCTAACACACGGCGCTCACTCTGGGCAGGGAGGTTGGCGAGACGGGCAGTATCCCTCTGACGCTGACTTAGTACCTAATGTTTAACCAGAAATATTTTCACTTTTAGAAGTTTACAGGTCATGTTTAAAAATCAGGAAAGGAAATCATTAAGAACACAGTTTTAAAAAGCAGCATCTCACTGACACAAAACAACAACATCACTCCGAACTTGGCGTCACATGAACACAAACCTGAACTTTGCTCTGAGCAGCAGCTATCTTCCTGCGACATTCCTGTGCTCTGGTCTTGTCTGTGATGCTGATCTCTCTCTCTTGCCTCTCTAGGTCCTGCAGCTGCCGCTGGGCCTCCTGCAGCTCCTGCCGAGCTTGCACAGCTTCCCCCTCCAGAGCTGTGATCTTATGGCTGTACTGCTTGTTCAGAGCCTGAGCATCCTTACCTTAAAAGGCAAACAACTGATTCAGAAAAAACACACAAGAGAATATTTTCTGTGAAAAGGATAAAGCCAAAATTTTAATTGCTACCTGTTTTGACAAGTTCCTTAATGAGTTCTTCTTTCATGCGAATGGTGACAGAGAACTCCCTGATCTTCTGCTGTGCCTGAAGAAGTCCCCACTCTGAAACACCTTCAAAGCTTTTTAGACTTTCCCCACTGCTGGAGTTGGCTACAGAGAAATTTGAAAGTGAACACACAAGGTTGATAGGATGGTGGTACAATTAGGAAGGAGACACAGCTTTGACTCAACTCAAGCACGAGTGGAGTGTAATATAGAAACAGAAAAGAGGCAACAGAAGAATAACAATCAGTTTTAGAAGTCTGCGGTAACCACTGGTTGAACATGTAACCACAATAAAGTACAGAATTAATCTTTCCACGTGATGTTAGTGTCCCTGCAATTTACTTAATTCATTTTCTGTGCATGCCGCACAGAGACTGGATACGCAGTCTGCAGAAAACACAGAAAAATAAGCAAAAGGACTTAAAACTGGATCATAACTGATCGTGTTTGTAACAGAGTGTTTCTGACTGTATGACACTGCATGACTTAAACTTGATTTCTGATTTAAGAAATGTTCCACTAGTCAAGGCAAATATAGTACAAAAAAGAAATCCTGACAATACTTTCAACATCCCGCTCAACGCTCCATTAAATTATTTCTGAGCATCTGGTAATCTTGGTAGTGAGCAAGTTGTTAGACTTACATGCTTTTCTAGCTAAACAGGGGTGCTGGTCTGGCTCCAGCCCTTTGCCAGCAGCTGGTAATCCCCCTGACTGCATGTCCCACTTGGTCCAGGTCAGATTCACCTGCCTGACAGAATAACGCACAAGTCACAAATACCATGAGCACAGGCGTAACACAATGACACTTTGAGTGAATGGTTGATTGACATGATTGCCCAGACAGTTGTTTAGCAACTTTAAAAAAAAATTGAAACTCAATTTAGATTCAGAAGAAACAACATACTTTGACCTCTCTTGTCCAGAATGACTGCCCTCTTTTTCCCTGTAATGCGTTTCCACTCCACCTGGGATCTCCTGCTCCTCATACAGTTTCCCATCCTGATCAGTGCAAGGCCCATTACCAATGTATCCCACTGGACTGACCTGCAATCACACAAAACACACAGATGTAGAGGTATGAAAACTATAAAACAAAAGAATAAATTGTACTCTTAATGCATCTTAATATGGATTTTCTATTTCTTTTTTTTAATGGCTGGTTACCTGTCTGTGGGTGCCTCCATTCTGGCTGTGCTGCATGGAGCCCATGGGGGCAGTGTGCGGCCGCAGCCTCATGTTAAGACCCAGGCCCATCAGTCCTGCAGTAGAGAGCTGACACTGTAGATCTGCTATCAGGTCCTGCTGCTCCTGCAGCTTATCACTCTGAGACAATAAGAGGACAATAAAATCAGTATCACATCACTAAGATCAGATATGACCTGAAACATCAGTGTATTAAGTGTTGACACAGCTCGGGTGCGGGTCAGTAGGATTAACTTTGTGATGACAATTAAAAAAAATCAAAAGTGTGAGTCACTGCTCCAACAGAAAAACAATATAGGAGATAAACTTTGTCTAACCTGCTGCTTGTACTGCTCCATAGCATCTTCCAGAGCTGCTAGAAAGTCTGTGTTCTCCCTCTCTAACCGCTGGATCTGTGACTGAAGGTGTGCAATAGCATCTTCTTTCTCTCCATCTTTATCACTGTCATGGTCATGGCTCCACCTCTCCTCCACAGCGGTGTCCTAAGGAGTAATTCATAGTTAGTAATACGTGTCCTATGTTTTTGTTCAAAACGTTACTCTTTAAAAATAATTACTAGTGATTTAGTAATTATTTTAGAGTGAAAGGGACAGACCTGGTTTCTTACAGAAGGCCTGCCCCTCCTCAGGCCAGCACTGTCCTCAGTGGAGCTGTTCTCAATACCGCTGTCTGGACCGGAAGCCGTGGTCAGCCCACTTCTCTCTTCCTCCACAGAACAAAGCCACTCCTTCACTCTCAGACTTTGTTCAGCAGTCAGAGCCCCTTCACTCTGCAGCTCCCGCAGCAACCTGTGATCCACCAGCAGCACAGACATTCAAATGTTTGTATAGCCATTGATTTCACTTATCTCTTCTACATTTTTGTATCAGAGAAACATCAAAAATTATGATTTAGAATAAAATACGCAGATGACTGGGTTTTAAATAGTTTTAAACAAGTTACCTTATGTGAAAACCACGCTAAAGTCCCAAATTTTAACTTTTAATTTATTCTCTGTCATGCAACAAACAGTTTGCATGACAAATTTCTACAAATTTTACTTGCATTCTCAGAATTATTATTGTTTAGTTAAAACGCAAATGGAAAAATGTTTATTTTCAACACATTTATAAATAACAAAAAAAAACTGTTTTAACGAACAAAATCCATACAGCATTATCACCACAGGCTAAAGACAACAGTCGCCAGCACTGGGTTGCAGTCCCTAGGAGTGTGAGACCGTTTTTTCTTATCATGGTTGAGTTTTGCTAGATGACAATACGGGGCAAAATAGTGCATAAGATACTGTTTATGCCTCAGAAACTGTTCAAACATGCATTTTCTGACACAGTTTTGAGAGATATCTGCAGAAAGTGAATGTAAGACAAACACTGGAAATACTAAAAAGTTCAGTTGTTCCTGATTCTGCTATTGCTTGTTTTTTTATGTTGGTAGCTGAGATTCTCAGTCTGCATCTTTGGCTGGCTATTCCCATCCTGCGTCACATATTAAGACTTTGGCTGATTGGACACTTTCATTGTTTTCCAATATTTAAAAAAAAAAAAAAAAATTATTACGTAATTATAAAATAAACCAAACAGTGTTGTGTTTGCACTGGCTTTTTAAATTGTATGATATATACATATATCAAACTTTTCTCTCTCTAAAGATGTAGATGAGGATTAATTCACAAAGCAGCTGTCAACCAATGTGTACGTTTTTCTGGTAGGTTAAACAGAGTGTCCAAATCTTACAGCACAGGTTAAATAACGCAGACTAAATCAAACCCATCGATAAATGCTCTTTAACCTGTAAGCAGTGTCTGTGCAGGTCCTATAGTGAGCGCTCTGGACTTGCAGTTTGCTTATTTCTCCCTCTCCAAGTCGAGGTCTCCTATTGGATTCGGCGTGAGAGATTATGCGGGTCTCTGAACGCTGGCGGTTTTCGAGGGCTCTGCGAAGCGCCTTGATTTGCTGCTCGAGCCCTTCCACGCGATCTGGCTCACGTTTGCAGTTGACTGTAGCACGGTTCTGAATGTTTCTTGCCCTTGTGGCATAGTTTAGTGTGTTCAGGCTCTCATCAAAATCAGAAGAAGATGGACTGATGCAAGCAATCATCAGCGTTTTTGAATTTCCTCCTAAAGAATCTTTGAGTATCCTAGTTGAAAGAAGGAAAAATAAAATGTTCAGGTATTAATGTTTAGTTAGATTGATATGCTTAAGTCCAGATCAACTTATTATAACTTACCTTGTAATTTTAGAATCTCTGTATGGTATGTGAGAGCCTTTCCTCTTGGGGTCCCCCAGTGCCCCGATAACATTTCCTAGAGCTAAAAGACCGCTGTTAATCTGGATACTCTCCTTTAGTCTCTCTCCAGTGTTTCCTGTCCTTAAAATGCGCTCTGATCCTGCCAGGTCAACAAAGTGAAACTTGGAAGACAACATTTGTGGTCCAGAACTTCCAGCAGTCCCATAAAGGCGAGAGCTTCCTCGTCGTTGGTCCATGTACACAGTAAAAATGGTGTGAGACCTGCTGGAGTTGGGATTCATCTGGGTTGCACCAGTGTGCCTGGCTGTGTTTCCAGACTCCAGTAAACTTAGCACTTCATCAAGACCCTCCACTTCACACTCCTTTACGCCGCACAAAACTACGAAGTCAAAATGCAATTAAATACATCAACAAATACTTTTTAAATGAAAACATTTCTGCATTGACTACTCAAAAACATGCTTAGAAACATTTAAGACTCTTTATTCCTCACCAATATTGCCCTTATCCTCCCGGATGTGGATGTCCTTGCTGGCAGTCTCAACTTCCAGCAAGTCCTTGAAATCCTCTTTGTAAATCTCCAGATAGGAGACTCGAACAGAGAAGTCTGTGAGGTCATTTTCATCGAGCAGCTTGAAGATATCTGCAACGGCCCTGGGGATGATGCCCTGCTCCTCATCACTAAAGGAACCTAAAATTACAGTTAATTTTTAAAAAATGGAAAATCTGATTCTGTTCAGCTAATTTTTTCAATCCAATAAAAAAAACTGCAAAATAGCATAGCTTGTATTTTTAAAGTGTGTGCCATGCATGCTTTGTTGAAACCAAAGATTTTACTAATATTTTGAAGTAAAAAAAATTCTAAAAGACAAAAAAGAAAAACTTACAAATATTAGCTTCCCCAATGGTGTAAGTCTTGCCTGATCCTGTCTGTCCATAGGCAAACACTGTAGCATTGAAACCTTGAAAGAAGGCATCTATGAGCGGCTGAACAGACGCAGAATAAATCTCCTCCTGACTGCAAGTTTCCTCAAATACAAAGTCGCAAAGAAAGTGTCGGTCATGACCCAGAGTAACCCTACACAGCTCAGGATCCACAGTGATACAGCTCTCATGGCAGTGCAGAAGCTCTTTAGGCAGCAGCGGACGTACTCGGACAGCCACCTGCACTGCAGAATACTCCCCTCTGCCCTGGCCAGCAGGCAGTTTGGGAGACATTTCTTCTCTCCTCTCTGTTATGTATTGATCATCTTTGGACGCCTAAAGAAAACAAAAATCATTTATTGACAAATATTTGATGAACATCTCATGTCACATTTATGAATATGGTACAAGGTAATAAATGAGGATGCGATTGATGGCATGATAAGATGGGAAAAAATAAGTGCACCCATGACTGAGTAGCTTGTAGAACCACTTTTAGCAGCAATAACTTAACGTAATCGTTTTCTGTACGACTTTATCAGTCTTTGTGGCCCACTTTTCCTCACAACATTGCTACAGTTTACTGAGGTTTGCCAGCTTTCATTCATGCACAGCTCTTAAAGTTGTTCTACAGCTTTTAGTCTGTTTAATGTCTGGACTTTAACTGGGCCACTGCAGCACCTTGATTATTTTATTTTCTGTTGTAGATTTGCTGCTGTGCTTGGGATCACTGTCCTGTTGCATGACTGAATTTGGGCCAAGTTTGATCTGTCTGACAGATAATCTCACATGTGAATCAAGAATAAGATGCAACTTTGCAAACCTACGCGGTGTTGCCATGTGCTGTAGTTCTTGTTTTGTTTTCTTAGTTTTTTTGCATTTTCTCTGAGCATTGCATGATCTGACCTTGGGGTGCATTTGCTGCGATGTCCACTTCTGGAAAGATTGAGGCCTTTTGTTAAGACACACTTGAATGGTCCAGACCAGCAAACTACCAAAACTTCTGCACAAACACCAGGATAAAGGCACATGCTGATGCCCAATTAATCAAAGTCACCTGATTAGCAGTACCTGGCTGCTACTAACCATCAACTACACAACACCTTTCCTGGATGTAGTCCTGTAAAAGGTTTTTCACAATACTGTACTTACTGCTGAAGAACATTGATAAGATATGTGTTCTATAAAAAGATAAAATAAAATAATGTTATTACAGTTTTTTAAAAAACAAAACAAAAATGAAAGGAGATCCATGCACAACAAAGTTCTTATAAGGTAAACTCTATAAAAAGTGACAACACCACTGTACTGTATGTGGTAATGTCGACTCACCTAGAGCTAGGATATTTAACTGCAAACCCACTTCTCTTTCAGTTTAGCCAACTTTACCCTTCAGTCAAAGGTCTTTTGGACACAGGTCTTTTGGTCAACCCTGGCTCTTCTTGGCTATGTGTCAAAGTAACACTGAGCAAGATACTGAACCCCGGGTTGCCCCTGATGCACCAACTGGAATGTGAGTCTGTGTGTATGTGTGAAATTAGATAAAAGCACTGTATGAATGTGTGTTAATGTGTGTTATAGTTTGATACTTGTAACAGCAAGTACTCTGAGTTCTCAAAACTGAGTAGAAATGGGACTATATAAGTATCACACAATTTACCATTTTAGACAAAGGCATACAGCTTCTGAGTTGATCATTAAGAAATGCTGACCTGGGTGCAAACATGAAATAAACAAAAACAAACATCTGCAGGAAAAGCTGCTGTGTGAATGTTTATGATTATCATTCATATTCTATTCATGTAAATGTACACTCCCTGAAACTACAGTAAGGAAACAAACAACAACATTTTAGATGAAATAACTCACAATCTTTTTTAGATGCATGCAGTATAAAATAAGTTTTGATTTCGAGGCTTTTTAACACAGCTTATCTCTCCCAAAGTTATAGTGTTACTAAAAATATATACCTGTACCAAGATCTTATTCAAAATAAACGTTTACAATTTCACATTAAACCCCTTCAAGGATGCTTTATTATTACTTGGATTAGTCTGAGCCTATTTACTTCCCCTATTTACTGGTTAATTACAGCTCTGCACTAACGACACAGTAGTTATATGACACAGTTAAAGTCTTCAACAGTTTAAAATAGCGGGTGTCGCGTTGTGAATAATCTTTTCTTATTTTTTGGTTAAGTACTGTTACGTTACTGCGTTTTAACCCAAGGGTAGCGTTTCATCACCGACTTCATTAGTTAAGTTATCGCTTTTTCACGCAGACAAACCAGCTTTGTATCGAGTAAAGAAAAAAAAGTTATAGTTCACATCCAGAAGTAATCACAGCGCTGCTAACTTGTATTTCCCAAGTTAGCAGGGTAACGGTAGCTCGCTGTTGTACAGGGTTACAAAAAACAAAAGAAGAAGAAAACACAAAAATGTACTACCTCTATTAATGAGAAAAATGTCGGCTTTATTTTAGGACTGTTTCATTTTCACGCTGCTTCCTAAAGTTCATAAGTTCGTGAGGCTGCTTGTTGTCCAGATTCACTTCAGCTAAGCTAAAGTTAGCTGACAGTCTAAACAACAACATCAAAAACTTGAGGATGAGGGTGGATAAAAGCTGATAACGCGCGAACTAGCTCGGCCCGTTAGAAATGCGTAACGTTAAACGGCGTACATTGACAGTTTTCGTAACCACTAAACATTTTTCACGACTTACTTTAATGCAGCAGGAGTTGTACCACGGGTTCAGAGTAACTCTGGAGAGCTTTTTTGGGGAAGAATGGAAGCTGAGGGGCAGTCCACGGGCAGCCCAGGGGAGGAGCACGAAACCGTGGCCTGGGTTTGATCTGCAGCAGCAAAGCATCTTGGCTGAGAGGCGACAACATATGGAACTCCAAAGTGTTCAAAATTAAATAAATAAATAGGTCAAGATGAAATAAATAACTATGTGAATAAATAAGACACAGATATGTAATGTGAGAATGATATTGTGAAATAATGGAACACATTTTGAAAAAAATGCTCATTATTGTGAAATATATTGCATTCTGCTATATAAATTTACTTATTATTGTGAAATATTATTTCATGGTCATTATTTTTCACAATAACAGAGATTATTCCTGAGGCATTTTATTTATTTCCAGCCGTTTTTAGTCCAAAATGACCTTTTTTCAAAGTCAGTCTTTATTTCAAAATCCCGTTTTTCCCGATGGTCTATTTATTTCATAATGCGACTTTTCAGCAGAATGACTTTGTCTGTCAATCAATGTAAGTGGGCTGGACCTTTGCACCTATTGGCTTATCGTTTACCATCGACTAGTTTTCCTGGATACCGGCTCCGCGGACGGCTACTGCAGCTAGCAACAGCGTGCTAGGTCAAAAGTCACGGAGGATGGCGGACTGGTGTGAACTTCAGCCAGTTCTGCTCATTTAAGCAAATCAGATAGAGAGGGATCATTTACCTGTAGATACTGTTTTGAGTCGTTTAGATGTTTCTGAAATGCTTGGGATGATAATTGCTCTTCAAGATGTTCGCATCGATGACAGCATTGTCAAAGGTTTAAGATCAATTCAGCACCGTGTTCGTTTGGAATACGCCGAGGAAGAACAGTCTTCAAATGTTGGTCGTCCACGTCTAGAAATCCCGGTGCAGCACTCAGGACTTTAGTGCTGTCCGGGATAACCGTCGGGGTAATTGCCGATACATTTTCTGTGTCTCCGAGCACAATTAGGAGGAAAATGACGGAGGATGGTCTAAGGTAAGTTTATGCTGTAATTGAGCACCTGTGTGATTCTGTACACAGCATTGTTTAGGTGTTGACCTTAATTATGACGTTTGACAATGAATTATTATCGCTTACTTTTTTTTGTTACTGTCTAAACTAAGTGGGGCAGCTACGGCTAAAGCTATCGGCGCCATCTCGGCGTTGAGACACGTTTAGCAGTGTTAGCTGTTAGTGTGTTAACTCGGAGACTGGGGTCAGTGGGGCCTGTAGGAACCTTTTACACAGAGAGTAGACCCACCAGCTTTCCACAGTCTACTTACTTATCACATCTTGTTAGACAACAGGGTCATTAGTGCTTTAAATAGTACATAGTTGAATGTTTCATTGCTGTTTGCAGTTGATTGTTCTCTGATAACGCATAACAAGGTTGATGTTAAATAGCGAGTTTATTGAAATGGTTTTGTCTATTTCAGCAGCATTATAGATATACTTTCTCTGGTGTCTTCGGTAAAGCTAAAACAAGAATACATTTACATCCTTGGTTCTTTCAGCATTAATTGGAAAACTTTGAGATTTGCTGTGAGCCTCCCAAGCCATTCTCTTTTATCCCACCTGTCAGGTATAGATGGCAATACTTTAAACAAAGTTAAATTTGTTATACCTGAAGAGAACCAATCCTGACCTAGAATGGGTGAATGAATAATTAGTTGGTAGCCAATGCCTAAGCAACTCACATAGGCCCTGGCAGACTCAATAAGTCCATCTAGGAACAGCTGCAGGAAACACCTCTTCAGTTTAGATTTAAAACATGTGCATGCTCTTTCAGGTTGATGAGGATTATGGTGTGGACTGGACAGGACAACATAATCGCTGCCCATCAAATGAGATCACCATTCCTGAGATTCAGCTCCCAGATGCACTGAATGAACAAGACCCTGCTGTGCTACCAATACTTCAAAATCACTTGTAGAAAGACATTATTACATTTAATCAGTTTCTATGTCAGGAGGATTTTTTTTTTTTTTAATTTCTACAGCTTTGTAGCTAATACTGACTCAAAACAGCATAACCAATTTCATTTTCAACAAAACAGTGAGTGGCTATAAAACAGGATTTGTTTTATACAGCTGTCACTTTAATGATATTCATTTCTTGGTTGGATATACAGTACATGTCAACTCTGAGCAGATTTAATACAATGAACACAGTAGAGTAGTGTAACATCTTAATTCAAATAATTTTTTCTAGAAATTTTTTTTTGTATCAGTAGTGAGTATAAACAAAACATATTGTGTAATTTATAATGTACAGTGAACAACTGATTTTGATATCTGAACTCTTCATCAGTTTATATTAAAAAAGCCATAAATGCACACCTGTACTCTGTATTTTTCACTGTCAAGTGTATTAAAAAGAACTAGAACTCACTAGATTGTCCGTTTCTTTGAACACCGAGTACAGTAATGTGATGCAAGAAAGAAGAAATGGTCTAATTTTACCATGTGGTTATGGAATCAATCGTAAACCAGACCAAAACCTGAGTTAGTAGAGTTGAGACACACCTGAATGTCCATTAGAAATGACTCATAGGTACAGTAGTGTGCAGGAAGACGTAGTACTTCAAAACCGGTGGAAGACTTTGGAAGATTGCTGTTGACCACTTCCACAGTCATTTCTCGGCAAGACTTCCCATCCTGTCCAAAACTTGATGAGGGCTTTTTGTTGTGCACAAGATGCTGCAACAGAAGATTGTTTTAAACTATAATGACATCCTATATTCATTATTTTGAATCTTTTATGGAGAAATACCATAAAAGATGACCACTTACATACAGGGCACCAGACATTTTTGCCCCACTCAAATTGCTGTTGTAGCTTTTATAGATATTTTTATGTTAACAAAGCTAAAAGTAGTCTACATACAATTCTAGTGCAACTGATAATGCCACCACTCTTATGTATTGCATGGAGCAAATAACAAAATTATACTATAGCGTAGAGCTGGGCGATAGAACGATAACGATATGTATTGCGAAATAACTTTTTCTCAATAGAAAAATTAAACTATTGCGATAGACCTCACCGCTCTTGTCCTTTTTATAAAAAAATAAATAAAAATAAATATCGTGATATGAAAAAATCTCATATCGCCCAGCTCTACTATAGTGTACTTTGTTAATGACCCAAGATCACTGGACTGTATGTAATTTACCAAAGTATAATCAGAGAAAACCAATGGCAAAATACCTATCGCAGCAGACTTACCATTTTCAATGAAGGACCGAAGGTAACCTGCCACTCTGCATTTATCCTCGAGAGCATTCCTCTTCTTCCTCATCTTCATCTTCTGTGGCAGGCCACAGTCATTTTATAGCTTTACTTATCTTGTAGTCTTAAGAGCATCAGCAACATTAGGTGTATTTTTATTAAATGTAACCCAGCTGTTCAACTAACCCACGCATACAAAACAGTATATTGGTGTTTTGTGTCAACAATTAATGTTCATCCTTCATAAATTAACCAAATAGCTTTACTATTCAGATGTTAAAAGATGTGACGTGACCTGACCTTACCTCACAACAGGGAGCAGTCTCTGATTCCCTTGGTAAGAAAGGAGGAATGATGTCTGATCTTTCTGTCAGAAGCGGCCATACCATGGTTTCCTTAAGCCCTTTCCTCAGCTGCTTGACTTGACGACTTGTTTGTGTTATGACCTACAACGGTGAGACCAAACCAAAACTGAAGTTGGAGTCTGTAAAGTGACACACACTTTAAATGTTAAATATTTAAAGAACATCCACTGTACTAGTAAAAGCATTTTCAAATTATACCCACTTACAAAATCACTATGTTGAACTAAAATTGCTTTCTTTTCTTTCACATAGATTACTTGTCTTCCATATTAGCACAGAAGATAAGCCACTTTAAAACAGTCATGAATAACTATTACCTACAACAATGTAAATAGTAATACAGACATTAACCCAGAAGACAATTATTTTCTCTTACCTAATTTATAGAATTCTTTGCTATGATAAAAAACAGTATTAAAAAAAAATCTGTGACTAAACTGATTAAAAAGCTCATTTTTGCCAGACAGACAGACTAACCAAGCAATAATAACATATCGTTACTTACCCTGAACAGCGTTTCGTGGAGTGGAGCTAGCTGTGATAGCGTTAGCATTTGCTAACGTTAACACTGTGCGGTTGTGATGAGAACTTGGACCAGGGACCACTTCATCTCCAGTACACTGCTGCAATACGCAGACTGAGGTGAAGACGTTCAATCTAAGCGGTTAGCAAGTTCTCTGAGTAACTCAGAAACGGACTTGTTTCCTGCAGCCATGCCCTTCACAAGAATTGATACACCTGTAACGTTATTCGCGCCCAGTGTTTTGCATTTGTCGGTGCCTTAAGTTTATTTTGAGCTGCATACTGCCGCCAGCTGCATAGGAGATGCATTGCACCATTAAACCTAAATCGACAATTCATGTGCTATTACTTATGTCTGAGTAAAGGAGCAACCAATCACACAACTGGCTCCGCCCTGTCTTTCTTGATTGACAGACAAAGTCATTCTGCTGAAAAGTCGCATTATGAAATAAATAGACCATCGGGAAAAACGGGATTTTGAAATAAAGACTGACTTTGAAAAAAGGTCATTTTGGAATATAAACGGCTGGAAATAAATAAAATGCCTCAGGAATAATCTCTGTTATTGTGAAAAATAATGACCATGAAATAATATTTCACAATAATAAGAAAATATATATAGCAGAATGTAATATGTTTCACAATAATGAGCATTTTTTTCAAAATGTGTTCCATTATTTCACAATATCATTCTCACATTACATATCTGTGTCTTATTTATTCACATAGTTATTTATTTCATCTTGACCTATTTATTTATTTAATTTTGAACACTTTGGAGTTCCATAATAACATCTCAGCAGGTCACAGCACACGTGATTTAGTATAAAAGGCACTTTAATCATTACGGTTTTGTTTTGTTTTGGATCCTGGATTGTAAAATAATTTATGGGAGCTGAGAGAAATTTCTGTTATCTGCACGAAAACCACATGTGTAAATGCAACTAGTCAAATCACGAAAGCTGTTTTTTTAAATTCACTTTTATTTTTTATAGAGCCAAGTCAAAACAGCAGGCGCTTTATATATTTATATATACCCTACAGTAATACAGAGAGAGCCCCCAACAATCACATTTAACCCTCTGAGCAAGTACTTGGCGATGGTAGGACTCACCTTTGACAGGAAAAATCTTTGTGCAGGCTCAGGTAAGAGAGAAAGACAGGGCAAAACATACTGTAGAAGAGAGCTTGAGAGTAATAATAACTAGGGATTGAAAGCAGAGTGGTGTGTAATAATCACCTAGTGTAGCTAAGGGCGAACTCAGGGGCACCTGGTGCATCCCTAACTATGCTTTATCAAAAATGAAAGTTTAGAATTTTACAGTGATATTTATTCCATGGTTCATTCTCACCACATGGCCAGCCTTGTTTGGACCATAACTGACATTAAAGCAGTACTTTTCTGTTTTCCCCTGTCTCATTTTTGCTGAAAGGATAATCTTAGGTTGTGTCTTCAGTAAATGCAACTTACATTATGTTTGAGAAAATTAAAGGTTGAGGCCAGAGAACTGTTTAGTGGAAGAAAACTAAAGTAAACAGCTTATGGACTATAATAAAATGAATGAATGGACACTGAAAACTATGAATTCCCAAGCAACAAACAAAAAAACAAAAGATCAAATTTGATGTTTATGTGTGCTGGTGATCATCCACCAATCACATTATGTGAGCAGGTCAGTTCAGATGTAACAAGACTTGAAATGTAGGCTATACATGATATAATGTTGAATGAAATGTTGGGCTATATTTAAAGTTCTTCAAAAATTGCCCACTTTCCACGGCTCCCGTGTTATATTTAAATATAACAGGCTTATTTACAATGCCCTTTCGCAGGACAGTCTAATGGTAGCTGTAGCTCTTACTCTCACTGAAAAAGTGGGTTTAAATGCCCACAAGAAAATGTGCTACAAAACTATTACATTCTCTGATTTTGTTGAAACATTATGCATTATACTTTTCCTAATGTTTTATTTGCTATTATTTTTGTATTCTCTCTATACAGGCCCTTCTTAAAAAAGAGCTCCAACTCTCAAAGAGGCTAGTTTTTTAAATGATGTATCTAAAAACAATAGTGATGCTAATAATCATAGCCACAATGATTACAAATGGTGATGAAAAGCCACAAGCACAGTAAACAAATAAATGTGTGTCTGGATCCTATTGCACATGAAGTTTGGCCTTTCTCTCTCTCTTGCAATCTGTTAAAACCTTAGTAAATTCCAAACCGATAACCAATAACTGTTTAAACAGATATGGTTTATGGCCACTTTTAAAAAGAGTTGATGGTGCAGTATGTCTAATTTGTGAACAGAGGGCAGTGTTGCATCATATTTTGAAAAGGTACATTTTCTTTGCAAAGTCTCACAGTGTAGGTTTAACAATAAACTTGCTTTTTGAAAGAGAATAGTAATAGTATTCCTAACAGTAATCCTACTACTTGTAATTGATGTTGCCATTTCTTCCTGACCACAACACTGTTATGGGACTTGTATGTGCAGTGGCAAGGGTGAGGTAGGAAGCAGGTGTTTTGTATGGGGTGTCAAAAAATTGAAAGAATGAAGACCAACAGCGCACCTCAGGAAATATTAAACAAACATTGTATTATTTTTTGTTATATATATCATATTGCCTATTTGTAGTAAAAGCACGCAGAGTTGCTGGTAAAGAAAGGGGCATGGCAGATTAATTTAACTAGTTTATTTGACAAAGCAATAAACCTTGAATAAGGTTAGATCTGCAAATAAAGAAGAAAAACTCAACTAAAACCCCATAAAAACTCATAGAATTCGATTATCAAAATATTACTTTACTATAACATTGTAATATGCGGTACTGTGCAAAAGTTAGGCAGGTGTGAAAAAATGCTGTATGCAAAGAATGCTTTCAGAAATATAAATGATTGTTTATTGGCCCCAAATGCATTCTGCAGCAGCACAAGGACCCCAAACATACAGCCAAAGTCATTAAGAACTGTCAGTATAAAGAAGAACAAGAAGTACTGGAAGTGATTGTATGCCAGGCACTGGGAAGCCAAACACAGGAAATAAAAATTTGGTCCAAAAACACCAGGATCAGACAATGACATAAAGAAAGTCACTAATGTGCTCATTCTGGTACCATCCTTAACTGGAATAAGGCCAAAAAGGCAAGAACAGGCTGAATAATGGGTGCATAGGACAATGTAAGCATTAGAGGAGTGAGGGTTGATGGTGCGTTCAAAAACACTACTCGGGTGAGGAACATTTTTCACTAAGAGTTCTCTACTACACATGCACAATCTGGAGATTCAGCAGACACCATCACTCTCTCCTTTTTCCATTAAAAGCAACATGAGACCAAGATACACGCAAAAGTAAGTACCACTGAAAACCCAAGTGGCTGTCAAAGTGAGCATGCTTGTTTCTGATAATAATGCCCCAACAACCAGACTGAGATCAGAATACTCACTGCAGTCTCACTTTGCAAGCACTCATTAGGGGGACTGTTTTGTTTTTTTATCTGCACAGAGGTGTGACTCATCCACACTGGAAAAAGCTGTAGAGAAGGGCAGTGGAGCCAGAGGAAAAGGGATGGAATGACAAGAAAGTGGATGTAATGTGATAAGGTTAAGGAGCGGTGGAAAACAGGACAGTGAGGTGAAGAGAATGGGCAAAACATCAGATTTCAGGCCAGGTGCTCTCACAGACCAACTTTGTTGTGTATCAACCTAGACAGACAATGGAGAGGTAAAATGCAGAGGATCGGGGGCTTTATTACTGAATCATTACCTCTTGTGGATCCCTGGGGGACAGACAAAAGCCACCCTCCAGCCTACAGTCTTTTATTAAGACTGTAGAGGGGAGATCTGAAGAACAGGGAGGTCTTTTTTGTGGTGGTAATAAACACTACTGTTTTTAATTCACTCTGCAGCTAAGTCAGTGACTGACTGGCTGGTGTGAATTGTCTTCTGTTCAGTCATCTCTATTCATCTGTCATTCTCTGTCTGCCTCCCTCTCTATCTCTGGGCATCTTTTTCTTCACTCAACACTCAATCTTGTTTTAGAATTCTGTGTCTAAAGTATCTCTGCTCCCTCATGGAGCCATTGCTGCGTCTCAGCCAGAGTACGGAGCCCTCTCTGCAACTAAAGACTTCCTGTTTCCCTCCAGTGTAACTACATCCTGGCACACTATCCACTATGTGATTCCTTATTTCTCAGAAAGCTGTGTAACATCAAAGAGAAGATAGATGGCTGGTGCAGCACAGTGGCGACACATTTCATCACGCTCCTTGGAAACTCCTCAGTTATAAACCCCCCCTAAATGAAAGGAAAAAGATTGCACAGACTTTACTTTTAGGGCACATGACACAGCTCTTTTCTGTGTGTACTTGTTTTGCAAATGCAAAAGTTAAAGTTATTCGTGCACTGTAGGAACACAGAGGCTCTTTTCAGCAAGCCTTCCTTGGCTGTCAGGCGAACAGCGTTGCTCTGTGCTGCAGGAACTGAAGTGTTAAACAACCTCTGCTCGCATATGTCCCTGCTCACAGTCTATCGGGCAGTTCTTAAAACACATTTCAGAAGGAATAGAGTGTAGAAAAGCCTTAAAGAATTAGTAAGGAAAAGACTGAACTGTTAATGTTTTATATGATGTTTAATGGGTGTACTGGAGGCAATACAGGTATTATAGTTTTATCACAGAAAGAGTACCAAAACTAGAATCAATAAAACATAATTATAAACCAAAACATCCGTAGGCATAATGATTACGTGCATATAAATTTTAAGGCACTATTACAAAAATAATGCTTTATTTCAGGACGGGCTGTCATTCTTTAGTCTTTCCAGCTTATTGCAAGTATCCTCAAGTCAAGTGCTGTTACTCTTTGCTACATGTACCAATTTTCTACATGCATTTCTATTTTTTTGCACAATAAATAGATTTTTCTTAGAATTCATACTGGGAAACAAACATAGTGACTTTGGTGATGTATTTCCCCAGCTGCACTCGCCTCTCCAGCTCACTCATCTCCACCTCTGCCTCCAGAGTGGCAGGGCCCTGCACAGGGCTCACCAGCATCAGCTCGCCCGTGAGGCGGTCTGAGCGCTGCACTGTGAAGTGGCGGCGAACTGGCCTTCCGCCTAGCAGGGAGAAACGAAGGGTGTCACCTATCGGGCGCAGTGCTGACACTCTGAACATGACGCGGGGAGCTGACAGGTTGGAAACAACAGCCAAGTAATGGTAGGAGAAGGAGTTTGGGGCCTGAGAGCACACCTTGTTGTCCACAGGGCAGGGGTTACGTTCACAGCGCCTGGAAAATAATGAGAAAGATGTTACTAAAAGAGAGATTTTAAAGAATTAGTTGTTACTATGCATCTCACACAAAAATAAGGATAATGCTCACGTAGGTGACGTTTTGACATATGTAGCATTAGGAATTTTGGGGCAGTCCACACGAACACACTGGAAACCACCATATGTATTAATGCACATCTGGTCCTTCGTGCAGTTGTTTTGCCTCGTAGCACACTCATCAATATCTGCCACAAAAGAGAAACACAAAACCCCCACATTTAGTTGGGACATCATTTAGGCTGCAACTCTTTGATTTGCCATTACTGAAAAGAAAAAGAGTCAAAATGAATAAAATTGTATTAAGTGTACTTGTAGACTCTACATTTTTGTATTACATTCCTCAGAATCTGCCTTTTGGAGGAATGCTTTGAGTACTTCTGAGTGCAAATTTGGCAAAAGAAAAAATCAAAACAAAAGTGATAGCAAAATATAAAGCAGGAAGAAGGACTGCTCACCTTTGCAACTGCGTCCGTCACGGGTCACGTTGTATCCCGCAGGACAGGAACAGCGATAGCCTCCAGGGGTGTTAACACAAGCGTGTAAACACAACCTCCCAGCCTGTCCGTTATGAAACAGCTCACATTCATCAATATCTAAAATGCATAACACACACAGACATGGCTAACAACCCATATGGAAACATCATAATATGAAAAATGTATAGTCTGTGTTCTACTAAAGCTGTTAGGTGTACCAGTGCAGGTGTAGCTGTCTCTGCCAGAGATGGTGTATCCTGGCTCACAGGTGCAGTGGGTGGTCCCCTGCACTATAGTGCACTGTGATGGGCGAACATGAGGCCCGGTGGTGGCAGCTGGTAAAGTGGATGCAGCAGCAGCTGTGGATGGGGAGGTGGCGACAGAGGTGTTTGTCATGGTGACAAAGACTGAATAAGGAAGAGAAGACAGGTAAGCAATGCTGGTGTGTTGTAGAAAAGGTTTTCATAACCTGTTTTCATATTTTCTTTGCTGTAGCTTTGTATCTGCCCCAGGGATACGAGTTATTTATTTAGTCAGCTGACAATATATGTCAGACACTGATGTTGGTGTGCCGATGGTGATATGAGACAGTGTCAGTCACGCCTGCCCGTGTCAAATGGAATCCAAGAGGAGAGTCACTGGGTTGTATCAGTGGCAACAACATAAAGCCCTCACAGATACGAGTTTGATAGGTAATATTTAATAAGCTCTGTTCTTCTACAAGAACAAGACAGCAGCATGAGCTTAGTGAAGATATCTGAGTGTTAATATATTTGGATTTGTTTATTTTGCCAGTAAGGAATAAAAAGAAGCAAATGTTTGTGTAGAAATTCTGGTGAAATGTAATTTAGATTATTATTATTATTATCATTATTATTAGTATTTTTAGGGCAGCACGGTGGCACGGTGGTTAGCACTGTTGCTACACAGCAAGAAGGTCCTGAGTTCAATTCCACCATCAGGTCTTTCTGTGTGGAGTTTGCATGTTCTCCCTGTGTTTGCATGGGTTCTCCCAGGGTACTCTGGCTTCCTCCCACAGTCCAAGGACATGCAGTTTGTGGGGATAGGTTAATTGATAAATCCAAATTACCCATAGGTGTGAATGGTTGTGTGTTAGCCCTGTGACAGACTGGTGACTGCAGTTACCCACACTATGTTAAATGGGGGTTGTGGGTGGGGAGGAATATGTTGTGTATGTTTAAATAGTGGGAGGTATAGTGGTTAGTGCTGTGGCCTCACAGCAGAAACGCTCTGGCTTTAAACCTGTTTGTCAGCCAGACTTTTCTGAGTGGAGTTTGCATGTTCTCCCTGTGCTTCATCCCACTGTCCAAACACATGTGTTTTAAGTAAGCGTCTAAATTGAACCTGCGTGTTCACAGCTGTCTCTCTCTCTCTCTCTTAGCCCTGGAAATCTGTCCACATCTACCACTCCACTCTCTTGGGTAAAGTTGGTGGATGTTTTAATGTAACGATTGGATGACTATCAAAAACATTACCAGACTTTCAAATCTCTCAGTAAACTATGAAACCATCTGTAACTGTAGAAATATTTAGATAGTGTGAAAAAGGAGATGAATTTAGTAAAACTGTTGGTGTCTACTGAATTTTAGTGCCTACACAAGCAAATGCCCAATGCAATCTCTTTCAAATGGTAAAGTATCACTACATTTCATTCATGTGTGTGGTCTGAGTATGCAATGTATTATACTTACATGTTGGCACAGGGCTTTGACAGGTAACTCCAGCCCAGCCTTTGGCACAGACACAGGAAAACTGGTTCACCTCATTAACACACGTCCCACCATTCAGACAAGGGGAGGATGCACACTCATTGATGTCTGAGGGAAAAAAGATATTAAGGTTATGTTTGAACTCTGTCCAGAGATACACACATGTATGCAACTCAATAGCTTTGATGCTTGAACATCACGGAACATTACATAATGACATATGCATGTGTGTGGAGACATATGAGAAAATACGGGAGCAAATGAGTTAACAGGAGGGGCAGCCAAAGTGTAGGGGATGCCACATCCTGATCAAACAGCCTTTGAGTTGTTATCTCAAAGTCAGCAAGCTGTCAAAGGACAAGGAGGCTGGAATATCGCATGTCACAGCATTCAAAAAGCTCTCTGGACAATGACCAAAGTACATAAAGAAATATGATCATGGGTCACATGTGAAATGTATCATCGTATAGAAAAATGTTGTCGGCATGTTTGATGCCCAGAAAGCAGAATAGTGCAAATAAAAGGGGGCAAGGAGAAGAGAGGTTACACAGAAGATGTTGACAAGATTGTAAAAGTGATCAGTGGGTTAGATAGCATGATGAGTGATGGTCAGAGTAATGAAGTGGAGAAACACTGGTGGGAGGAGGATTAGGAGGACGCAATGGAGAAAATGACCATCACAGCAAGGCCAGGCAGCAGAAGGCTCCTCTCTCACCTCGGCAGGTTGGTTGCTGGCTGCTCCAGGTCAGGCTTTCCTGACAAACCCTGCTCTCTGATCCCACGAGTTCATAACCAGGGTCACACAGGAAGTGAATCTCATGGCCAATGCTGTGCGATTTGCCAAGTTTCCTCCCATTAATGAGGGACTCCAGTTTGGGGCAGGTACCTAGAAATTATAAGAACATAACAGCAGAAATACTCTGATATCTAAGAATTTGAATAAAGTCTTTCTAACATATTTACTTACTGTTGATGGCTTTTGTGTTCTGCCTTGCAGCACTGCTCAGCAGTAAATTTATTTTCTTCTTTAGGTTGCGCAGACTCTGCATGTAGGAGGCTTCATGGGCTGACAGAAGCTTCTGGACCTGCTTCAAGGACCCTTGAATTTCTTGCCTGCTCGGACAGTCCTAGAATAATACAGAGCTACTGAATAAATTCATAAATGTTGAATATTTTAAGTCAATACTGATCTTCTAATTCACAAAGAGGATCAGAAAAACAGTTGCAACCATCTAAAAAAACCACGTGAGAAGGTTAGGCACGCTATATAATATTACATTGAAAATGACAGTTTCTTATTAAAAAAAACAAAAAAACACCATCCTTGCTAAATATCTGAAAATGGAAAAGCAATTTATTTGACTCAGGACAGGTAAAATTTGTTGAGAGATGAAAGCACCACAAGCCAGTGATGCTGCTTCTATTAACAGTTTATTTATCTTCCTGTTCATTCAAGGACACGAATTCATTCAAAAGTCTTCAATAAAAGGATTTGGTTTTCTTTTTTGTGTCAAATGAAAAAAAATTCAAAATTCAAACTTCTAGTGCATTTCTGTAATGTTAAGTCATATAAATTGCACCTGCACATATTTCTGTGTGAATGCTATCGCAATGAGGAAAAAAAATCTCTTCATCTAAATGAATAGACAAATGAATCTGCTCTACCTACTGCGCTATTTTACCCAGTGCACTGCAGAGGCTGATGTGCTCATATGAAGGAGTAAATCTTGTGTGGATCGGAGAATGTTTTGTCATTCCCCCCCCCAGCTAGCTCCATACTGTAACTCAGTCATGCTGACAAGAAAGGCTCTGTGTGTAACACTTTCTTATGTGGTTCCAGGTGTGATGTTCTGCTTAGGTTTGAAGTTTTAACTACACGAGTCATTACAGAAATGGAGGTAAAAGCTTTCATTAGAGGGTAATTACTTGCTGATTTTTGACTCAACCAGTCATCTCCTTCCAGCGCCTTGCTTTCATTTAACAGGGTGTGAGCTCAAGTGAGTTGTACACACCTATTTTCAACCCATAACCGTTCCCTCATTACTCTCGTTGATTCAGCAGCATCAGTCCCCACCAGACCTCTGCTCTCTCACATGTTTTCAGACAACCAATTAGTGTTTTCATCCAGCAGCAGTTATGTAAGAAGAGTCAATATTTGTTGAAAACGCTTTTCTTATTTAGACTGAACTGAGGTTTGGAATGACTTCAGTCATTTTTGGTGCTGATGGCTGGTGTTTATCAGGTAGTTGTCAAAGGCCCCTTTCTGCCTGTGCTAGGAGATATTTCACATGGTGTTCATGTTAACTGGGTGATGTTACCACAGTCTGTAGGAGGCATGTGGTGCTGAAGCACAAAATTGCAGCACAGTTCTATTTAATAGATTTAGAGCCTAAATAACAATATGCTCTCACGCACATATGCAAGAGTCTACAGCATCACACTCACATTATTATGCACTTCTACAAACACATAATTGGCTGGCCATTTTTCAGTAGAAAACAAACAAACAAACAAACAAACACATACAGGCACAGACATGCATGGCAGAAGCTGAAGAGAGCCATTCACAGCCAGATGCAGCGTTTTGGAAATGTTTTGCTGGTTTGCAGTGAAGCACAGCATAGATATAGTGAGTGAATTCAGCCACCGGAGCCTCTGGGATGTTGCTCTTGAGGCTTGCGTGCAAAGTAAGGGTGACTCAAGGTTTGCTCTGTGAAACATTTTTTGTGATGCCAAGAAGTACATTCACATTAAGATCTGCTCTGGACTTCAAAAGAAGTTATGCATGCAATTCTCTTTAAGCCATACATAATTCATGAAGCACATTTTAACCAATTCCTTTTGACATAAGAACTTTAAGTGGAATGACGTGATATAAGTTCAGGTACCCTGCTGCGACTAATTCCTTCATTCATTCAGTCAATAGTTAACAATTTTAGTTACATGCTTGCTTACCTGCCCCAAAGTAGGATGAAGCAAACAGAAACACAGTAAGGTGATGGCAGTCACAGGTGATGCAAACATGTTTCCACTAAAACCAGTCCAGTGTGCACTCACTAATCGCTTCTCAAATGTGTTAGAACTTGCGTGCAGTGTGAACTTTGTGCCGCCGGCTCCCAGAGTGTGTAGGAACTCCAGGTGAGAGAAGGACCACAGTTGGCAGTGGGAAAGCTGCCGCAGCTAAACGTTGTGGAATGTTGTTTACTCTTCAGTAGCCAATCAGCAAAGGAGAAAAATGTGACCACATTATGATCCCTTTTTACTTAATTTGGAGTGCACTTCCTCTCTGTTTAAAGCAGCTTGGTCTTGGAGAAAAGGTACAATGAAGCTGTAACTTCTGCTGGAATAAAGGTGCTTTCCTGTTCTGTAATTAGACTGATTAATTAGATTGAAATAAAGACTGGTTTCAGCTTTCGAGCATAATGTCCATACCTGCCGTGGCTATTATTGTAGCAGTGGATTGTGGGCAGCTGTATAACATCTGGATCCAAATCAAAAAGTTCCCCCAGTTCACTTTTACTTTGCTAAATTCATCTCTTTAATCTCAGATGCTCTTCTTAAACGAGCTATACGCAGCAAGAGTAAGCAGACTACATGTACACCTATCAGCCAGAATATTACAACTGCAGACTTGGTGTGAATAACACTGATTATCTGAATATAATGCGAGATAGAGTATCATACGTGAGATCTAAGGGAAAAACAAGACTTAATATTCTGAATATTATACTATGGAGGACCAAACCTTCAGCTTACTGTATATGCTTGCAAACAATTTGACACCTAATACCTCAGGACACCTTTACACACTTTTTGGAATCAGTGCATTGACTTATGAAAGTTTTGGCAGCATGACTAGTTGTTGAGGTAAGTGATAGATTATAATTTTTAAACCTGTCTGTATGGTGCACGAGTGATGTAGAATGAAGTTGCACTTGCAGAGCTAATCCTTAGTTCTAAAGAAAGTGATAAAGAGCTGCACCTTAAACCAGTTCTGCTTTGCCCTATACCTTAGCCTTTCTTTGAACAACAACGTTAGCTGTAGACAGATACACTTGTAACGTTGCAATAGGGATGAAACAGATATGTCAGTTTCACTCTGCTACATCTTTTTTTTGAGTGAAATCTCATCATTTAAATAAAAATGTAGAGATATGCTAAAGAAAACATTTGTGTAGATGGACTATTGTCATCACACCCCTGTGAGCAGTCAGCAGCGCTACATTTCGATGTGTAAAATGTACCGAAGACCTTGACTACTGCTTTGAACTCAAGCATGAAGAATGTTTTGGTTCTTCCTTTGATTGTTGGTTTTACCTGAGAAATCATCTTTGTGGGTCTGTGTTTGTCTGAGCCTTTAACAGACTGAGCGCACAGCTGTCATTTGGCTCAGCAGAGTCAGAATGTTCCTCACTGATACAGCAAAATCAAAAGGATGGGAAAAAAGTGGACAGCCGAGGGACCGAATCCTCAGTGCAAAATACCTACAGACCACAATGGAGAGAAATGAGTGGGATTGTATTGTACTGTGCTGCAGTCATCTCCAGACACTGAATCACCTCACAGTTTGCAGATTCATGATTCATGCTTCCTGTACTGGGTCCTTAAAAACATTGTCACCAAGTCTAAACAGGCACCCAGAGAGAGCACCATACTGTACTTTTACACAGATATTTGTAGGCTTTTTGTACCACACATCATGTTCTCCTACAGTTTCATATGGCTTAGAAATGAAGACAGATTTCAACTGGCTCATTTGAAAAACAGATATCAGTGAGCAATCCATCAATAAGAATGACAGAAATCATTAAGCCATATGTTTTCCTTCCAGCGTCCGTCTGACAGTAAGTGGCAACACACCTGCTGTCAGTTTTGGATAGTAGGCAAACAAAGCATTTATTTTCAAGTGCTATACTTTATTATGGTATTCCGCTGCCTACCACATTTATCTTAAAACTGTTGTTATAATCTTGCTATACTCATCATATGTGTCACACAACAAGCTTAAAGAATTCTTGAAATATTGTAGATTACATTACTAATCGGTAGATAGTGCGTAAAATTGCTATGGCACTCAGCTTGGAGCGCTAAGTGCCTCTGCCATGATGCTTGTACTACAAACTAGAGCAATTTATAAAATATGGGGGGAAAAGTGTATTTATTTTTAAGTGCATTGTATTGAGAAGAAAACAGCATTAGGAAAACTGCAATATAATCATTTCATTTTAAGTTCTGTGGAAAGACAGCTCAGTCTGCTTAATGGATTTGAAAAGATGACTTATTTTACTTACTTTTATAACCTGTTGAAAGATCAGTATGCTTTAAACACAAATTAAAATTGGGATAATTTGAATATTTACTTAGAAATATATTGAAACAGCATAGAAAATCTACACTGTGTCTACAGTCCCTGTAGGATTAGTAAATTCCTCTTTGAATAGTCAGTGGCATGTGCCGCAGCCTGAGGTGAAAGCACTTGAGCCGGTGAGGATAAAAGAGGGAGGAGAGGGGCAGGGAGGCAGGACAGGATAGCAGAGCAAGTGGCCACTGTTGGTGCAGACGCTGCAGGAGTTCACAATGGGGTCGGTAACAGCGTCCGGGCGTTTGGATGTTTTTGTCGTTTGCTTTCTTCTGCCCTCGTTTAACTCAGCAAACTGGATCATGGCAGAGACACCGGAGCTCCGGATTTTCCCCACCACCGGTAAACACAATTAGCGTTGTGAGAGAAGTCAGGTGGCCACAAGGGACAGTTTCCAGTAGAGAGTGATCAATTTACACACATTTTAGATTGGTTAAGTGCAGCTGTGAAGTGGGTGTTTGAAAGGACAGGTTCAGTTATAAAGGTTCAAATTTTTTATCTAGTAGTTAGAAGTAAAATGTAAATTTCTGCTGACTACTAAACTCTATATTAAATGTGGCATTAGCTTAAATTGAATTAAACAGGCTTCTCTTTAACTTTTTCTTAAAATGTTTTTAGATCTAATATCAGTAAATTAAGTCAGTAAGATGTGAAGTTGATGATCAACAGATCAAAGTCAGCAGTGCAGTAAAATTTTCTCATGATACAGCCTAACAAATAAAGATTTAAGGTGGTCAGCCCCAGTTTAGATTATTATATAGCATTTATTTTAGCTTGTCTAAGTGCTAAAAGTAAGGAGAATTGGGAATACGTTCAGTTAACTGTTTTACTTGAGTTAACATAAGAAGTAGACACATTCTTAGCGTTTATTTATAGCATAATTACATACACTATGATCAGCAGACATACACATGTTGTTTAGAGACGCTGCCAGCACGTTTATATTATTAAAACGGTTTTAGATCGTTCATATGACAAAGAATTCTCTCAATAAGTGTTAAAAAGTTTTAAAATGTGTTGTGATTGATTTTGTGTTTAACCTACAGACTCCCGGGTGTAGATGTGATAGACTTTACAGTCCAAACTTTTACTCTCTGTCTCTCTCCAGTGTATTTGCATTTAGTTGCCACAGCGACAGCAGTAGAAGTATAGTTAATGACCATCTGTATCTTCTTCCAGGGCTCGGGGTGAAGGAGCACTCACAGATTGTTGCTCACCACAATAGACTGCGCAGCCGGGTCAAACCCATGGCAGCTAACATGCAAAAAATGGTTTGTGGCACCTATTGTCTGTCTCCTCTGTGTGTTTTTGAATAGTGCCTTTGCTGTCACTGAGTTTAACATCACGCTTTTGTTAACAGTGTGGGCTCACGTAAACTAATCAGTGTGGGTAGACTGCCTGGTCTTCCTATGCAGCTCATGTTTTTCTCCTAATAAGGAACATTAGTCATTTGTTGTTGTTTCTCTTCCCATTCCTGTGTGAAAAACACTTAGCTGCAGGTTGTAAACTTAATTGTTATGCTTCTAACATTAAGTAAGCCTGCAGCTTCAGTCCCAAGGCCCAGAAAAACAGTAATTGTCATAAGTGTCAGTCACACTGATCAGGAATGTGTGAAGATATGAGGTAGCACGTCCGAGCTGAGTGCTCAATCAGCTAAGTGTGACTCTCCCATGACAGCATCTATAACTTAGGAGGACTCTTGAGGTTACTGAGGTCCCTGTGCATTTAAAGGACACGCTGAAGTGCAGAAAAGGCAGCTTTGATCAGTGGCCACAGTTGTTTCACTGAAAATAATTTGAATTCTTAAAAGTAAACTCACCAAATGACCACACAAACAGCAGGGTTTGGGGTCGAGCTGTCTTCCTTTGTAGTGCTGATAGTCTCGGCGGTGTGAAATAGTAGCGTTAGTGCACAATTTGTTCTGCTCTGCTGCAGGCTCACTGATAGCGTCAGAAATGAGAATGAGGCCAATATCAACTGGGTGTGTGCAAGTTTGTCAGGGTCACTAAGTTTATTTCTTAGACAACTAAAGTTAAGTAACTAAGCAACATTTTTCACTTGTCTCTTTATTCTAATGATCAACAGATAGGTCTATTGTAAACATGACAATAACAGCATGTTTCGAGAGAAACAATGAGTAATGTTTCTGAATGTGCAGCAAATTCTAAACAGCAGTGCTAAATTGTTTCCCTGTCTTACTCCATCAGTTGATACAGTGCTTATCTGCACAACTCTCTTGCATGTATGTGATTATGAGAGGTAATGAAGGATTATGAAACTCACTGTGTACTAGATACCCTTTGGGCCCAGTATGAGATTTGTGCCAGGGCAAACTGTCACTTTTTCATAGATTACATCCTCAAAGCCAGTCGTACAGACTGAGCCCCTTTTCTTCGACTGCTCTTCAGCCTCAGAGAACTGTTCGCAACTGATAAGGCAGTAATGAGAAAAAGAGGATGTGGATAATCACTTTGCATTCACAACTCTGGTTTTACAGGTAATTTCCCCATGAAAACCCTCAGAGAAGGCTTTGCCAAGCTGAAGAGGCATTATTAAAGAGCTTTACTGATAAACGTTAAAAGGCTCAAGGCTTCGCCTGTGTTTGCGAATATCTTAATATACTTTTTTTCTTCCCCCTCTCCCGCACAAGAATGAACCAGCAAGTATTATGGTGAGATTGTGTTGAAGTGATTATTATATGGTCCTTTAGGCTTTGCTTTCAGGATGAGATAAAATACCAATATTCCAAGAATGAATGATGCTCCTCCTTTTCTCACCCAGTGCCCTGTCGGCGGATTTTCTTTGAGCTCTTTAGGCTAAGAAGTATTGAGGTCATACCATCACTCAAAGAGGCCGATATTGAAGTTTAGTGGTCTCTTTTGATATGGAAATCATGACCTCTGTTTGTGAGATTTTATCTTACTAATCTCTCTCAGAACTATACCCAAGGGTCCAACGTGTTATTTTAATGTAGTTAGCTTCAGAGGGAACCATTTTCCTGAACTTTAGATGCAATTCCATTTTTTCTGTATTTTTACTGCTACTA
Source organism: Rhamphochromis sp. 'chilingali' (assembly GCF_963969265.1). Classification (NCBI taxonomy): domain Eukaryota; kingdom Metazoa; phylum Chordata; class Actinopteri; order Cichliformes; family Cichlidae; genus Rhamphochromis; species Rhamphochromis sp. 'chilingali'. The sequence goes on from NC_137933.1 coordinate 25,094,610, forward strand.
AACACCTGAATATAACAGTTGTTGGCGCCACAAAGAAGGCTGAAATGCACAAATTGTTCATGCTGTTAGGCGCTGATACATAATGGCACACTTCAAAATGAAAGATATTACCCAGTGATCTAATAGCCCTCCGTCATCAAAGGCTTTGGCTGGCTGACATCAGAGAGCAGCGTGAATGATGAACTCAAGAGGCCTCAGCGTTTTGACACTACACAGCAGAGTTACACCAGGAAAACCTGTCTTGAAAATCCTGTCAGTCTGACATTTCAGACAGATTTGGATTTTCCATCTGTACTAATTATGAACAGAACAGAGGGACAGAAATACAAGCAGAAACAGGAATCTCTGTCATTTAGGCTAAAAAATGATTGTGGACATTTGAATCATTCTTCTTTGACCTAAAGTTCGTCAGGATTGTAGCTAACCATGGACTGTGCTCACTGAGTTCACGCCTCAACTCTTAACAAAGCCCTGTGATTGATTTGGGTAGTGCAGTCTTAGCAGTGCATGACATCAGAGAGCCAGCCAAGCAGACACATCGATATAAGATCCCTCACTCCTGTTCTGGTAGACATATTGCACACTGCTACTGCAAACTAATGGTTTTGCACCAGAATAACAAAGAGTTTTATGTATATCAGTGGACTGTTATACAGCACTTTATTTGAACACCCAAAGTGCTTTCTTACTGCACTCATTTACTCATTCACACAAGCGCTTTTATCAAATTTAGCATTCACACTCCAATAGATGCATCTGGGACAATTTGCATCTTGGCCAAAGATACTTTGATGTGCAAGCCAGGTATCAAATCACCAGACAACCTGCTCTATCTCCTGAACAACAGCCAGCCCAATATCAATAGTTCCAAAGTACATCATAATGGCTTTCACACGTGCACTTTAGCTCTTAACTGTTCTAGGTGCTTAAAAAGGGTATATGAGGGGCACATTTCTGACACATATTCTCAATATTAGCCGATCTTTAACTTGCCAGGTCCCTGGAATAAAGCCTGTCTGATGCCTAACTGTATGAGAACAGAGTCACTCTATAAAGGCAGTTATTCACTGAAACCCCACTGAGGATTTCTGGTACTGTTTTCTGCATCATGCTTAATCTGCAAAAAGACAACTTTTGTCCAATTCCTCTTATTCCAAAATTACAAAAAGGAAAGGGACAGAGCACCGATGCTAGTGATAGTAATAGAAGTAATAGAAGTCTCCTTAAAGCTAGAAAGTTATTGGTTCGAACTCACCAGCTACCTGGGGCCTTTATGTATTTTGCAATATGAATGGTAGTTAGTAAGTGCATAGAAGATAGTGAATGTGGCGTGTTGTGTAGAGTACTCCAGGAGAGTAGAACATTGCTATATAACAATCAGTCCATTTACCATGTAATTTTGATAGCTGACACTGGCTAGTCATTGTGTATAATTAACCTACTTTAGATGGCCTTGATATGCATCACTTTTTAAAAGACAAAGTAGTTTATTTGGAACTTTTGGTAGGAAATACTGACAATACTGATCAAGTCTGACATAAATATAAATAAATTATAAATATTATAATCTAATGCATCTTAGATTATAAGATGCATTAGATTATAAACAAAAAATCAGAGAAACACAGTGTAAACAAGACAAAGGGCCTGTTTGAGCTGCATTTTCTGATGACCCTCCTATGTTAGCCAGTTGCCTAGGACCATAGGACCATAAAAACAGAGACGAGATTGGAAGCATTAGCCTTTTATCTGTGTGTCTCTTTGTTTACTGTTGAAATTGAAACCCATGCCACTCTATTGCAGAATAATGGGGATGTTAATTTTCTATAGGACTGGAATGAGGAGTTGGCTACACTTGCAAAGGAGAGAGCCACATTGTGTCACAAAGAGCCTTTCCTTCAACACTCCTCGTCTTTCAGCCATATTGGCTGGAACACACATCTTTCTGTTGTTGGTGCTGCTTCATTTTCTGACATCATTGACTTCTGGTTCGAGGAAGGAAAAGATTTTCTCTACTCCAGCGGCCGATGTAAGGAAAATGCCACCTGTCAACACTATACCCAGGTATTCACCAGCATATACAAACCTTACACATGTTTATATGAAGTCCCACAGCTGCATACAGTTTCTGTTGCCTATAAAAATGCTGTTTTGTGTGTCCAAATCCTCTCTTGTCTTGTAGCTGGTCTGGGCTACTTCAAGCCAGGTGGGCTGTGCCAACCAACAGTGCTGGAGAAATGGAGAACTCTGGGAGATATTTGTCTGTGCATACTATCCTGGGTAACAGTTTGCTTTCCCAAAAAGCTAAATATTAAAAGTATTATTAGAAAACACAATTTTTTTGCTGCATATATTTTCATGTTTCAGGGGTAACTGGGAGGTAAATGGTCAACTGGTGATGCCGTATAAATCAGGGCTGTACTGCTCTCTCTGCACCTCCTCAATGTCTGGCTGTTTGAGACTGTGGGACCATGTAGGCGGACTATGTGGTAAGACAAACACACACACAAAATGTATTTATAGTTGTATTTTTTCAGTGACAGCAAACTTTCTTTAATATTTAATATGATCAGTTCCCAGTTGTTCATTTTGCGGCCTACATGTTTTTGTGTTTCTAATCAGAGATTCCAAAGAACCCATGTCGTATGAACTGTGGCGAACACGGCCATCTTAATATCTCCTCTTGCAAATGCAAGTGTGACCTCGGGCTCACTGGACGCTTCTGCCAGGGTACCAATTATCAACAGCTGATGTCATAAATATCATTCTCAGTGTGCTGTCCTTGTTTATCTTAATGTACAAAGAGAAAGCAAAGGCAAAAATGCTGCTGTTTTATTGTGTGTTTTTCAGTTCGGTGCAATGTGCAATGTGTGCACGGACATTTCAAAGAAGAGGGATGCTCTTGCTTGTGTGCTGTTGGCTATGGGGGTGCTGAGTGTGCAGGTAAGTGAAGTGTGCTTTAGTATGCAACAGTCTGCCACAAGAGTAAGGCCTCCTGCTTGATATTGTGCAGGTCTCAGTTGAACTGACTGATAATCTCTAAGCTGTCAAGTGATGGATTTCACTGGATGTCAGATGCTGACTTGTGGTATCAGTCAGCAAGATGTTAGCAACACATCTTTTAAGTCTTGTGAATTGTGAGTTGTGGTCTCCGTAGTTAAAATTAGTTTGTCCAGCTCACATGTGCCTGATCAAAATGAGATCTGGAGAATTTGGGGATCGAGTCTACACCTCAGATTCCTGTAAAGTTTCTCCATCTGTTCCTGAACATGTTTGTTACAGTGTTGCAAGGTTACTGTACTAAAAGTGATCGCTGGCACAAAGGGCTGTCTAAGGTGTGATAAAATATATATATATATATATATAGGAACAGCACCATAAAAATAAAACAAAGGCAAAACTAATAATAATAACAACAATAATAATAATAATGATAATGAAAATTAAATTTGATCTACTAGTTTAATTTCCTCTTCTTGGATCTTTTTAAGACAGCTTCCAAAGATGCTGCTATTCTTTGATCACTTCCTGGAAGTCCCATTCTGAGCATGTGCACTGTCCACTTTGCAGTTTCATCACAGACCTCAGACTTGTAAAGTCAGCAAAAATTAGCTTCTGTTTACGACTGATTTCATTTTATCTGATTTTATGTGGACAATCATTGGTGTTAATGAGAGCTTGATTGGATTTGCAAGGAGTTTTCAGTTTACGAGTCCACATGCAGCATCTCAAGTGATGAGCAAGGTTAGAAACACGTTAGTGGGTTAAAGGCTAATAGCGTTGGTAGGTTTAATAGGTTGTGCACCATGAATTTGTCCCCCAGGGTGAGACTGTCGTCACGGAGTTCCACTTTATTGTTGTGAGGTGTCTGACAGAGTACACTCAGTTAAGACCTGAAGTACAGAGTGTGCTTTATGGCCACACAAACACAGTATGCCCTCAGTGCCCTCCCTAGTTACAAGATTTGGTTCCTTGCACTTCCTGACAAGGAAAGGATAACCTATCTGACACATCAGATGAGTTAGAGCACAAAGACCCGTGTTAAAGGAGGCTTTCACTGAGAGATCTCATAATAGCAACTACACTGAAAGCAGCCGAGAGAAAAGTCGACCAAACCACAGGGTTTTTTTTAATCACACCTCGACATAATGTGCAACAAAGTTTAGGCTGGTTGTATGTGTTAATGAACATCCAGAGGACAATTAATGCCTGCAATACACACACACACACACACACACACACACACACACACACACACACACACACACACACACACACACACTGTTCACTGATATAAATGAAAGTGCAATTAATCATTTTTATCAAAAGCAACAGCTTTTTTAAAAATGTGACTTACATTTACATTTTAGGTGCTTTTAGATGGTGGACAGTCAGCGTGTACTACAGCCTGAAAGCCATGAATGTTTTACCCTTGTCAAAGTTCCTGAGATGCTCACTCTTTTTTCCAATTGTCCTGCTGCATTATAGAGCCAACAATTTGACATTTGCCAGTGGAATCAGACAAGAAAATCTTACTTAACCAGTTAGTGGTTTTAATATTGTCACTGACCAACGGTTCTTTATGTTTTTATATATCTAATCAAGTTTTGCTCTGAAACCAAGAAATGCTTTAATTCGTCCACATAGTCCACACACATAATGAGAAATGCCATCTGCTAATGACATGGTAAAGGATACTATAGTAGTTTATTGATGGTTTCATCATTGACCTTTAGAGGAGATATGAGGGGATTTTCTGTGATCTCATCAGGTAGACCAGTAGACACTTTAATACCTTAGTGTACATCTGTCACGGTCCTGGGTCCCCTGACCCAGCGTTTTTAGTTCTTTGTGATTTTTGTATTATTGTACTTGTGTGTGATTTATTCTATGGCTTCTAGTTTTGATCCCTTGCCCTTCATGTCTCTCTGTGTCCCCTCTGTTCTGTTTAATTGTGTGTCTTTGCATGTTTGAGTTTCTTGTTTTCTGTCACTCTGCATTGTGCATTATGTTCTCATGGTTGGTCTTTTGTTACTCCCTCTAGTCTAGTCTCTTGTGTTCCAAGCTGAGTATTTCCCTCTGTGTATTTTGGTTCTTAGACCTCTGCCTTATGGTTTGTCTCTGTGTTTCTTAGTTGCTGTCTCCACTGTGTCAAGTTCGCGTCTCTGTGTGATACTTCCTGTTTTACTTTGATGGTCCGTGTCTTATGTGAATGCGTCCTGCTTTGCTTGTCTCGTCAGTCCTGATTTCTCCCAGCTGTGCCCTCCTTCTGTGTCTCATTCCCCTCGTTACTTCCCAGTGTATTTAAGCCCTGTGTTTCTCTTTGTCAGTGTCGTAGTCTCCCTCATGGCTGTGTTTCCCTGTGTGTTAGTCATCCATGTTCCAGTTTAGTTTTCCATGCCATTCTGCAATAAAGCAGCTTTTTGAGTTTAATTTCATTGTCGTGAGTTTTGCGTTTGGGTCCTTCTCCTGCCTGTACACAGCCGAAACATGACAACATCACTTTATTTCTGAGAAACTGGCAGCCACTGAGTAAGGCAAGGCAAGGCAAGTTTATTTGTATAGCACAATTCAACAACAAGGTGATTCAAAGTGCTTTACAGAGACATTAGAAACAAGAACAAATAAAAAGCATGATTTAAAATTGATTAAAACAAGCAAATAAACTAATTAACTAATAAACAAACAAACAAACAAAACAGTATATAAAATCAAAACAGATAAAATCGAGTAAGGAAATTTGTGCTTGTTCCCAAGCATGTGTAAGCCTGTTCTGTCTGATTTGAAGTTGGTGGTCAGTGTTATTACTCTTCATTTTTAGTTTATGTGCTTGTGTCCCAACAGAGAAAGTGAAATTCCCATTTCAAAGTTGTGATCTCATCATAGATGGAAATTGCTTCATGGTGTCTTCTGATGTTGAGACCTACTATGGGGCTAAAAGTCACTGTCAGGTGTGTGTGCGCCTCACTAAGGAGCCTCATCGAGTTTTCTATAAAACAACATACAGAGACCAAGTTTAAACTTTTTCTTATGTAAACCATCAGGAACAAGGAGGCATTTTGGCTCAAATCCACAATCAGAAGGTTCAGGACATTCTGGCTTTTTATCTTAGTCAGCTGGAGACGAGCAACGAGCTCACCAGGAATGACTTTGAAACTGAAAACTTCTGGATAGGTACTCTTTTGTATTATAAATTAATATAAATGAAATATATCAGTTATATCTTTAACACTGAAAAACACTGACACTTTAACTTGCTGTTTTTTTTTATTTAGACATGCTATGGGTATGGATGTAGTTGAAATGGTGCATAGATAAAACAGCATGTTTTTACTCCACAGGCCTGACATATAAACCTCCAAAAGACTCATTTCGCTGGGACACAGGAGAGATTCCCAAATACTTCAGCTTTGCCTTTGGGCAGCCTGACAACCAAGGGTAAGAGACCCATTTAGAATGAGACATTAGCTACTGACAGACGGCCGAGGGAAATGGACCAAAACAAACAAAGCAATTCTCCTGAAAGGTGGAAAAATCTGCTTCTCTGTTTTGTTTTTTGGGGGGTGGGTTTGGACGTTTGTTTTCTTTTAATTTAGCCCCTCCCCCCTCTGTTTACTTTAGTTCTTTATTTTTATTTCAAATTAATTAATTAACCCAGTTTTTAACCAATAGAAAAAACAGTGATCTTAGTTGACATGCATCCCTCATTAATGCCACTAGATGTCTCTGTTTCCCTCTGTTTCCTTAACCTTTGTAATTATAATCACTTCTTTTGTCCATGCTCTCAGTAGCAGTGCATAATGCTAACCATTTCTGGTATCTATCACAAACCCTTCACATTAGTCCACTCACAGCTTCTCTTTTTCTTTACAGTTTTGGAAACTGTGTCGAGCTGCAGGCATCGAGTGGTTTCAACTGGAATGACCAGCGCTGTAAAACACTGAACAGATACATTTGCCAGCACGGTATGGATGAAAACCTAGATTAAATTTTTGCACAACTGGCTGCCTAAAAATATTGTAACAGAATTTCAGAAAAAATAAGACTTGACATTTTTTATTCAGAGATAAAGCTTAACCTGAGAGGAACACTTCTTTTTTTCTTCACTATGAAATCTTTGCACATTAATTTTACTCAAAAGCAACCGCTGTTTGTCCACAGATGATTTGCAAATGAGAATGTACTGTCCTCCTATGGCAGTCTTCATTTTGAAAGAGATCTGTGTGTCCTAAAACCTCAGTGCCTATAGTGCTATTATAAAAGGATTCACTACACTGACTACTTTGTAATTTGTACTCTTTTTTTTTTTTTGACATTTTAATACATTTAAGAGAGATTACTGTAATAAGATTAATGCTACGTTGCAGTTCAAGGACAGTGTTTTATCTTCTAAGCCACATGGTATAAGTGATCCTTTGACATAACGAAAAATAAATATTATATTTTAATATTAAAAAAATCTATATAAAGAGAGCTCAATAATAGTTTGTTTGTTTAGGTAGCAGAATGGACATCCCTTCATTTTTCCATTTAAAAATGGCCTCTTCTTTACAATTTTGGTTTCTGCTTCTTGTACATGCTGTGCTGCACTGTGTCGAGGCTTCACTGATGTTCAGTGAAGTGTAAAATATTAATCCAGTGTGTCCAGTAATGATGTGAAAACACAGAAATCTCCATGTGATCCCGCTCACACCTGCCTCTCAGTCTAAATCAATGGCACTCAGTGCTCACCATCAAGAAGCTCTGAGTAATCAATATTCCTCAGCTCCACAAAAGCCTTCAGTGTCTGAAAACACACACACACACACACATGCACTTACATTGATCATGAGAAATGAGATGGTGGCAGATGTTTAGTTTTGCCCACTTGAGTGTGTCTTTGCAAGTGTTTGCTGTGTAATCTATTGATTACTCACAGCTGAATGATGGATCTGCTCTGAATCTGGTCCTCGTTGCAGGGATGTGATTTTTTACAAACCACCTTTCTGTTTTTCCTTTGTGTACAATGTGTAAAACATGATTAGTAAATTGTGATCAAAGGAGAGCTTGCTGCTGAACTGTGTCTGTAGCAGATAGTCCTACATGGTTTTAACAAAGCTAAATTTATGGAAATATTCTTCCTCAATCAATAACGTTGTCACACTTCCTCTCAAAATAAAAGCAAAATTTCACTAAAGCAACAAAGAACTACAAGCATAAATTAAGCTGATTATAAGTGCACAGAGCCCTGCAGCCCATCAGACTAATTTCCAGACATTATTGCTGTGTTGTTTTAATTGGTAATAAAATGATAAGTGGATATCACACAGCCTGGAGCAGACACTAAGTTGTGTGTCTCCACAGTACCGCTTGTACTTGTGTCTATGTGTTTTTTTATGTATGAAAACGTATCCACAGTTTGAAACTCTTTCATGACTTAAACATTTATGACTTTACAATCATTTCTGAAGAGAACCGAAGGATAACTTGAGAATTATAACACAAATGCGACATTTTTTGTGTGAACAACAAGCAGAATCTCTTTTATATTTCATGTTTTTCTTTTAACAGATGCAGAGCATATTGCTCAGTGGGAGGACAGCAGGTGACCTGGATTTTTCAAAGGGGTGAAATACTGCAGGTGTGATTATTTTAAGATGCTGGGACAATAGCCACCAGTGTTGGTGAATGTTTTGCTTTTGTTGTAGTACTTTACTGTGCAAATCTCTTTAACTACCATTTTTACTGGGAGAGCAGGAAATACGTGTGATGCAGTGACTGTTTGACATATGTGTAAACATGCATGAAAATAGAGTATGTGAGGCAGAATTTGTTAATGAAAGTCAACATTCGCTGTGAACACCTTAATTCTTCAACACAGCCTGAACTCTCTTGGGTAGGCTTCCTTGTAATTTCTTTATGTAGTGTTCAGGAATAGTTCTCCAGGCTCTTAAAGGACATTTAAAGTTCTTTTTTGGACCTTGGCTGCCTTTTGTTCAGTTCTCTGTCAAGATGATCCCACACTGCTTCAATAATGTTGAGGTCCAGGGGAGGTCCTGGAGAGGATAATACATGATCGGACAGGACTGAAAAAGGCACCAGTGTTCATGCACTTTCAGACCTTCAAAAAAACAACAAAAACAACAACAAAAAAAAAACAACAACTGGAGAGCTTATGCTCAAAACCACTGGCTCCTTTGAAGCAAAATAAAAGAAATAAGGGGGTGCTTAAAATTTTTCCACAATACTGTACATGGATTCGGTTAGGTTTAGATGTGCTTTAAATAATTTACAAGTATTTTACAATGAAATGGCTTTATGCCACAGCTGGAATGAAAAGTCTCACATGCATCAGTGCACTTTTTAAAATATCTTCTTCCTCACCTGTCCTGGAAACTCATGTGTTCAGCCAACATTAAAGCAAATTTGAGTTTGAGTTCTGTTCATCTCACTTACAGAAATCAGGCATATTTATTTAGGTGGTCACTTTGATCCAAGCTACGGCATCTTGGTACGTTTTGGATCTGCATGGATTGTTTTTAAGCAAACATCAATGATTCACTATCTCCCGAGGAAGACCTTCACAGCTTTGGTCATCCCCTAAATTCTAAACATAACCACGAGGTTGACATTTCTTGCCATAGTTTGATTTAATTTAGAGTTTAATTCTTGGTTACTCTTTGTTTCTTTGTTACCTTTGTTGAATTTTGAAAGGATTTCTTTACTTGTTTGTTTTTGTTGCTCTTACCTCTGTTTGCTGTGTCTTAATTCTTCCCACCTGTGATTAATCGGTCCTGTGTGTGTGTGTGTGTGTGTGTGTGTGTGTGTGTGTGTGTGTGTGTGTGTGTGTGTGTGTGTGTGTGTGTGTGTGTGTGTGTGTGTGGTCTTTTCCCCTGCCTGCTTCTGTGAGTCTCTTCTAATTATTTCTCTGGGTGTGTTTTTTAAATTATTTTTATTCTTCATGTTTTTTTCCTTGTTTTGTTGGATTTTAATGTGACTCCACGCTGTCTGTATCTTGGGCCACTTGGGTGCTAAATGTTAAAAAAGCAAATAATAATTTTAAAATGTTGTCACTTTTAGAAAAAATATATATAGATAGACACAGTTATAATGGTTTCAGATAGTGAATTCAAATGGTCTCTTCTAGAGCACCAACATGGGGTACTTATATCCTGATATACGTGGCCAGCTGTGTATGTAAGCACCTGTCAAACTCATCACCATCAGAATGAAGATGTTTAGGAAATATGAGGACCTTTTCGTCATTCAAATACTTGTTTGAAGTTGAGACTTGCTTTTTACGGTTCAGGTTAAACATGCTCTACCTCAACTTTAGCTTAAAGTACGATGGAAGTTTAGAGACTCGAAGGAAAGACAAAGGTTTGGGAGAAAGATTGCATTTGGGAAATGAACGGCCTCACAGGCATAACCATGCAAATGAGTGTGTGTGATTTAAATGTGGATCGGGTCAGTGAGCTTTTAATGGGGACTCTAAGGTCTGACATCACGATGGCTTTTGAATTAGCAGAGGAAGATACTGCTGGATGGTAAATAATACACTCAGATGGAAGAATGGGATCAGTGCTGCAATATAACTGGGTCAAATCAGCCTGCAGTGAATTAATGCGAATAAGCACACAGGGTTAAATAGTTACAAATGTCCTTAAGCTTTCAATTTCTACTTTATATATTTTATATATTCTCTCTGCAAGTATGCAGCACATCCAGTTTTACATACACATGATACAGACAATCACAGCCCTAATCCTGCTAGTATACCTGTACCTATAGCTAATGCTCCAACACAGACATTTAAGGGTTAAAGAAGTGTTTAGCTGTAGCGGTTAAAGTTGGTATTTAAAGAGTCATTGTTTCAGTGATGACATGAAAAAAGTCGTTGCCTCTGAAAAGATAACATGAGTGCAGAGAAATATTCAGCCACACTGTGTGCCATCAGTGAGACGTGCTGTCCAATAAACTTTTTTTTTTTTTTTTGCTGATGTGTTGGTTTACATCTCTGACAGTCTTTCTAAGCAGAGTGTGAGTCCTGAATGTGCCTGCGTCTGTCTGAGAGCGTGCTCAGTATGTGTGAATCTTTGCCTCATGCTTGTTGCTCGCGCAGCTTCCTGCTGGTCTCATGGTGCCCCCTGATAAGCTGGTGCTGCAGAGGGTTTCAGAATGGTGCTAGTGGCAGTGGAATTAGCTTCCATTGTTATGATAATGACAGTGATACTCGTGCCCCTTCCAACTCAGACCAGCCATTGTATGGAAACAGGAATGCAATTTCTCCGGCAGCGGCAACCGACAATCCTCTATGAGAGTGAAAGGTCCCTAAATGACTCTCTATTCAGGCGAGGCTAAGGGGCCAGCAGCCAATTAAAGTGGGAGCAGAAGAACAGTGCCATCCCGAAGACCTGAGGCTCTCTAAACACACACATTAAGCAATACTGAGACACACACATTAGATTCTGTATTTTCTTTTTGACAAAGAACATCTAATCCTCATTTTTTCCTCACAAACCTGATTCTTTCTGGGGTACAGACAGTTTGCACTATATAACTCAAGAGGTTTATTGAGCACAGTGTGTACACAGACTCAGGAACACACGTTACTGATTTGAAAGTGCCTCAATATTGAAGTTGGGAAATTGTGGGACAGAGTTCCAGAGCAAAGTGGAGACACTCTCCCAACACTACCCATCACCGTTAAATTGTTCGGCAGTGCTTACGGTATCAGACAGTCTCCTCTGGCAGCTCAGGCTGAGTCACGATGGAGTACGAAGAGTTTCGAAAGTGTGAGCGGTGAGTTAAGTGCATGTGTGCTGTTGGGATCTATGAGCCTTAAGCTCATCAAAAGCCCGCTGGGCCAGATACATTTCTTTTAATACAATACAACTAATACTGCCCATCACTCCTCTGACAATTACTCAAAGAGTCTCCCAGAGAAAACAATGAACTTGAAAGTTTCATTTATTCTACGGCCACCTTTAGCCCCAAACTGTTTCTCTGCTCATTTGAACTGCCACTGCATAAACATCTTGTCCCCATCTAAAGTTATACGTGTTTAGCCATCTGAAAACTTTTTGTAATAACTGTTAATATGAAATCAATCCTCATATACTGCTTATAGCTACTCCAGCCTTATTAATTATTAGGTTTTAAATGCACAGTGCGGTGTCCATATTTTGCAGTCCATTGCTTTTGTTGTTAGCGGAGCCCCTGCCAACTTAAACCTTGTGTGACTCATATATTGCCAGTTCTCATATAAAACCTGTGTCTGATCAGACTAGTCAGTCCATAAATATAAGCTCAAGTCTAAAATATCAAACAAGCAGCCTTTGTTTTTGTTTTTTTTGTTTTGTTTTTTGCAGTATCTGACCTCATAACCAGCTTTAGCTTTACCAAGATTAGTTCAAATGATTTTTATTTGCAGCTGAAAATATTAGCCAATGAAAGGCACTTTCACTGTTGGTGTAAAAAGTGAATAATTGCAAAAAGCAGCAAATCCCAGGTGTTCAAGAAAACAGCATTTGTCATACAGGATGAGCTTGTAATATGAACTGAATCAGAATTTAAGTCATAACTATTCTTTGTAATGTGCTGGTTCTCATTTATGTTGAGGTAGAAAACATCATTTCATTCATTCCTGGATGATAATGTATCCTGACTTTATTAGAGTGTCTCGGGGGAGCTGGAGGCCACTAAGATAAAACAACAGTCTTTAGCGGGAACTTTATTAAGATGCAGCAATTTCATGAAATGTTGGCTCTTTTGCAGCAGAGCAGTAGGCATAATCTGCATTTCAAGGTACGTGGTACAAAATATCTTTCCACCACACAATATTTCAAGACCAGGACTTAGATGAAAGCTCTCATACAGCTGCAATCAGTCTGCAATTATCGCTCTTTACATCTCAATGAGGAAATCCAGCTGCACTTTAGTCGATGATGATACAGGCGGAGGAGTAACCATGTATTTTTTTGTGAAGAGGCTGATGATACTTAGAGAGAGAATTACGAAGGGGGTTTCTAATCATCTGAACAAATCATAAGAGCTGCACTAAACACTCCCTTCTCGTCTTCACCTGATGAGGGTCTCTGTTTACCAGAAGTAGGACAATGTTTTCTTTCCTTTTTTTAATGTCCCTTGCATCAGTTTTTGAATCCTGACATCAGCGTTTCTCATATGATACTAAACTGAGAACAAATGCCACGAGAGCATTCGAATTCTATTTAATTATTTGTGCCAGCCATTTGTTCTTCCCTAACTTCTTTCCTAGCTCTGTAAAAATCAAGTGTTAGGTCTGTTTTTAATATAAACTATCAGAGTTTCAGATATGAACAGAGTTTAATTTTACATCAAACCAATATTCAGTCCACACCGTAAAAAAAAAATCCTACAAAAACAGTAATATTCCGGCAGCTGGGGCGCCAAAATAATACCAGAAAATAACAGAAAATAACTTTCTCATAAAAGTACGGTTATTTTCAGTAGTGACAATACAGTTTGTTGCCCTAATTTTACATGGGATTTTGCCTCTTTCAAGTGCTTTTAAACATTAAATTAGGAACATTTTAATGTGATTAAACAATGAAATGACCTATAAACAAGGTCAATGAATGCGGCAATATGAATAATAATACTTAAATGTACAGAAATATACAGTTAACAGTTGGTTTAAATAATAATAATAATGGATTACATTTATTTAGTGCCTTTCGAGACCTTCAAATCACTGTACAATTCCAATATTCATTCACTCTCACACACTGGTGGAGGCAAGCTACAGTCATAGCCAGAGCTGCCCTGGGACAGACTGACAGAGGAGAGGCTGCCATATCGCACCATCGGCCCCTCTGGCCATCACCAGTAGATTAAGTGTCTTGCCCAAGGACACAACGACCAAGACTGTCCGAGCCAGGGCTCAAACCGGCAACCTTCTGATTACAAGGCGAACTGCCAACTCTTGAGCCACAATCGCCCTAAATAACAATGATAATAATAATTATTTGATGTAAAGAAAGTTTATAAGAACCATTATATATATTTTTCCATAGCATTACATTTGAATTTAACAGTTCAATCTTTCAAATTACGGACAAATATTTGTGAAATTATGATACATTTGTGAATGTATTTTAGCAATCTAAATATGCATATGTACAGACAAATACATTTAAAAAAACAAGAAAATTATGTTTTATTACATTTACAATGATTTTACGTTAATTTACATTTGAAATGTAAAATCACAGTCTATTTATGTGAATTTAATGATATTCTAGAAAAACAGTACAAAACTGTAAAATACACAGTAAAATACTTTTATATTACAATTTTTTTACTGTGCAGTCAGACGACTGCCATGATTATTCCACCCATCTCCAATCACCATTAAACTATTATTTCTCTGTTCTTTATCTACACACTGCTCTCTCCCTCTCGTTCTCGGCTGCTTGCTTTGTCTTTTTCATTTTCTCCTTTCAGTGCAGTCGGTATTGAGCAGCGCACAGCATTTGGATGCAAGATTAACTTTGATAAGAGTTAATGTGAATACAGCATTGTGCAGGCAAAGAATGGCTCGGGCTGCACTCAAGAGCCTCCTCACTAGGAAATGGACTGCAAAGAGCTGTAGCCACCCACCCCTCCAGTTTGGAAGAGGTGAGGACAAGAAGAACCGAAGGAAGAAGCAGGAAAAAAAAGAATGGAGGAAAACTAAATATATGACCGAGAAGCAGAAATGTAGAACAGCACAAGAAGTCCAGGGTACAAACATAATTACACATAATTGCCACATTTATATAACCAACATAATTGTACTCAGCCCCAAAACTTATTGTTACCTTTTTTTCATTAATCAAAGAAAAAGAAAAGAAAAGCACGGCCTCCATTGGCTGGCACCTGTTCCAGCACTCTATCAGACATGATGTTCTTTTAGGAATGAACAAGCTCTTCTTGCAATTGGCAAAAAATAACCAGTACAAAAGAAAACAATGTTCAACAACTGCAACTTCTGCCTTAAAATTCTGAGCATCCTTGTCTGTGCAGCCTAACCGTCCACAACAGAATTCCTGTATGTATTTGTTTGGGAGCAGTGCTGTGCGTGCACTTTTTTAGTTGTGTGTGAATAGTCCTTTGTTAAAAATGCAATAACTACGGAGTCGTGCACATTTGCATTTCTGTCCATGTAGAGTTCTCCTAATCTGTTATTATAAAGGTCATGTTCTTTAGCTAGTCGAATAAGATAAATGAATTGTGGTTCATATTTCAGGGAAAATTACAGAATCCACAAAGACAGAAGTCAAGCTTTTTAAAACAAGCTCACACTGTCTGCAAATATCAGTGCTGTGATCAACCACAAAAAATTATGGTCAACAAAGAATCATACCCGTTTTTACCTGCTAGCCTTCTGAGCCTCAGTGAATAATTAATAAATGAATGTTTGCATTTAGTTAAATAGTCATTTATACACCCATACATTTTCTTCTCCTTATCCAATTCAGGGTCACATGGGGTCCGGAGCCCATCACAGATGTCACAGGACGAGAGCTGGGGTACACCTCTCGTCCTGCCAGCCTGTCACAAAATTTTAAATGATTTTAATTCCTCTATAAAAGAGAGAAACACAGTCAGTTACACTTAACTTTCTGACCAGCTGTTTTAACAAAATGCAGTTACACAAGCATCGTCTTTAGCACAGTGTCCCTGGAAATATCTAAGTACAGTGAGTGTTTTTTTAAAGGTAGTTGATTTTTTCCTTAGGCAAAACTAATAATCAGTCCATGGACAAATGGATGAAGTCGCCTCATAAAACATACACGCAAAGACGTTTTGACCAAACTATTGGCGAGTTGACCGGCAGATTATATCACTGTTTGAAATCCAGTCATCTATAACATTCTCTTTTTCAAGATCAAAGAGTCCTGGCTTGAACACACAGTATTTTGTGTTTTCATAATCTTAAACAACAAAGCCATCATCAGAAATCAGAAACATCTCTCACCAACATTTATATTTCATGTGCTAGCTGAATCTTGAAAACTGTAAACTCTATCACAAAAGAATCTGAGGGAATATTTAAAATGCTATCTAAAATTCAGTGGTTGTCTTTCTTATTTATCTGTGAAACTTGTTCTTGCTGGAAGAGAAAACTCCCTCCTAAAGCTTCAGCTTTTGAGGAAATAGCCTCCGGGTAAAAAATATAAACAACTTTGGTTCAGAATTTACAGGTTTTAGATTAACGCACACTGTGCTCTGTACCCCGACTCTTTTAGCTTTGTCATACATCGAGCCCTGAATCTCACTTAAAGTGTTTTTTTAACACATTAATCTCCTTATAACTGACCCACGTGAGGCGGCGTTATCAACATCCAAGAGATGTGATGCATTATTGTAATTTGTGTTAATTGTGGAAGTTACCAAACACATTTTTTAACATATTTTGTAAAGCAAATAAATTAGATCCATTCACATTTCTTTACTCATTTTAAAGAAGAGGGATGTTGACAGACGAATATAAAATGTGATGCAGTGGAGTAAAAAGACACTTAGACGAGAAGCTTTTCTGTAAGGGACTGAGTAGGAATAGTGATTAAGAATAATGGCCATAGTAGAGTGTAAGATGAGGGTAAAAATAAGACATTAAACAGACATTAAGACATAGAGTGGTGGCATGATGAGAGTCCCAAACAGGAAAAGAGGAGGAGAAGAAGAGAAATGAGATCTGGAGTGAAACATCTCCAGGAGGCTCTTGATAAATGAATAAATAAAGGGCTGTGAGACGAGAGGGCTTCTCAAGGATGTCATATCTTAATTGAAAATGACAACTTCAATTAAAATTGTAATCATTCTGTCCGTTTTCTAATTAAAAGCGAAACGACTGATAGTTTTGACTCATTAACTTCAAAGAGTGATGCAGCCTGACAAACTGGGAAAAGTATATTATTTTCTGAATGCTACAGAGGGGAGCCGATGATGAGGAGTGGTGCAAAGGATGAAGGAGACTGATGCATAGGGTAAAGGATAATCTGCTGCAATGACTTTCTATTACAGAGACACGGGTCTTGGTCAAAGAATGAAGGCTTAAATGATAATAACCAGGAAGCATAGAGATGTTATTCTGTCAAAGAGGCAGTTAGTCCTGACAAAAAGTAACAGCAGTAAGTGGCAATTATTCTGTTTTAAAACGAGTAGCTGCTTCCTCATTACTGCTTTTCTGACATGGATACAAAGTTTTTTAATATAACAAGACAGACCCTATACTCTGAAGCCCCGGGCGGGACTGAAGCTCAGATGGATAGCTTTCTGAACTCTCTAGACTTACCCACTCTAGATGAAGAACAAAATCAAGCAATGACAATGAATATAACTGAGGAAGAATTAAAAGCTGCAATTAATAGGCTTAAATTAAGTAAATCACCAGGACCAGATGGTTACACGGCAGAGTGGTATAAAGAATTTAAAAAGGAACTGATACCTGTCTTACTGCCTACATTGAATTGGGTTTTGAAAAAGGCACAAATGCCCCCCAGTTGGAAGGAGGCAATTATTTCAGTTATACCAAAAGAAGGCAAAGATAAAATGGAATGTGGATCTTTCAGGCCAATCTCTGTTCTTAACGTGGACTATAAACTTTTCACATCTATCATGGCCAAACGGCTAGAAGAGTTCCTACCAACACTGATATGTAATGATCAAACAGGTTTCATACATCAACGCCAAACACAGGACAATATACGAAAGACACTACACATTATGGACCATATACAAAAACACAAAATCAAAGCAATTGTGATGAGTGTAGACGCTGAAAAAGCCTTTGACTCTGTCAATTGGAAGTTCCTCTACAGGGTACTATATAAATTTGGCTTTCATGATATGATTATTAAAACGATACAAGCATTATATGATAATCCTACAGCCAGGATCAAAATTAATGGATGCCTATCCAACAGTTTTACCCTAAAAAGGGGCACTAGACAGGGCTGTGCATGGTCACCGTTACTTTTTGCACTATACTTGGAACCACTAGCTCAATCCATCAGGCAAAATAAGGACATTAAGGGAATTTTTATCAAAGGGACACAATATAAACTGGCTTGCTACGCGGATGACATTTTGATTTACCTTGGACACCCAACATATTCTTTACCCAAGCTGATGCAGTCATTTGAACAATACGGCCAATTATCAGGCTATAAAATTAATATACACTGTAAAAAAATATTCCGTAGAAAAACAGAAAATGTCCTGGTAATTTTCTGCCAGTACATTTTCTGTTTTTTTACGGAGGTTTGACGGACCTTTCTGTAAATGATAAAACGGAAAATTCTGTAGATTTACAGTATACTCTCTGTACTATTTACGGACATTTCCTTCAGCTATAAAACAGAAAATTCCGTTTATTCACAGTATATTTTCTGTATCATTAACTGATATTTTCCGTTAATAGAAAAATTGAAATTTCTGTTTATATTACTATTTCCAAGCACTTCTTTTCACTGTAACTCATTGAATATAGTTCTTTATATCCATAAACGTACATTTCTATGCAATTACAACCTAGTACACCATGTACTCAAAAATTCATAAATTAAAACTTAAATTAATTTGTGCTTCGTACACAACAACATTGGTACAATTAATGTTAAATATTCTTTTATTCTCCTTAACTCAAACACTATACTAAAATATAATGACAGCATCCATCTTGTCATAAAACTACTAAACAGCTGATACATGAACAAAATAACTCACAAGCTTTCAAATTTGAGCATTTTTATTTCCTTGAAATCAGGTTGCCCTCATGTAAATGTGTTTATTTACATTCATTCAAGTGGCTACCAAGTGTTTTCTTCAAACAGGACACCTGACAAATAAAAAATGTCATATTTAACGACATGTTCACATTTAATAATATCCAGAGTACCTTTTAGTTAGAATCACTGCCTTGTGGTAGTTTTGCCTCAGCCAAATGGTTAAGGTGTGGTTTACATCCATCTCTGTCCACTTATGATACAGTATACACATGTAGTCAGTTATAGCCAAACACCTTTGATTACTGAATTACATTCACTTCATTA
This sequence comes from Rhamphochromis sp. 'chilingali', assembly GCF_963969265.1. Lineage (NCBI taxonomy): Eukaryota > Metazoa > Chordata > Actinopteri > Cichliformes > Cichlidae > Rhamphochromis > Rhamphochromis sp. 'chilingali'. The sequence continues at coordinate 25,113,671 of NC_137933.1, forward strand.
ATGAAGTGAATGTAATTCACATTTGTGTGAACATTTGTCTGAGATTAACTCTTTGGGCTCTTTACCTTACAATATAACATACTTGAGTCAAAATTTGTTGACTGTTTAAGTGGTGCCACATGAATACAACTGAACAGATCTAAAGAAGATGTTCCTGAACTTTGGGTTTATTCGAACAGGACTGATGGATAACCACAGGACTTTTCTCCATATGATAACTACAACACATAATAAATTAAGACAGATTACTGTCCCAAACTTAAAGATAAAAGTGTATTTACGGGACTTGTTTTGTCAGTGAGGAGCAAAGTATAATTAGAAGTGCTTGTTCTGATGAAAAGTTAAACTGTAAACAGCAGCATAGTGAATAAGGATCTGTGTCCACGAATCCTCGGCAGTGACAACACTTAAACATCATAGTTCAAAATCCTCAATGCACACCTTTTTCTCCACGGTGTTCAAATTCTCTAAGCTGGTTAAGTAGAGGAAAAAGTCTGACATATTTCATGACCATTAAATGTTAGACAAGGCTCTGAAAACGAGGTTACAGTTACAAACAAAAACCTCTGCTAGTGCGCACAGACCCTAAATCACAACAAATAAGACAATAGTAAGACAAATTACTACAAAGTCTTGTTACCGCTCTTCATATAACAGTGTGACAAAGTCCTGAATGCAGCCTGCATGTTAGTACATCAAGGTCCATCTGAGCTTTAAGTAAAATACACTCAGCTTTTCCTTGGATTTTAAGAGTTGCTCAGTTCATACAGGAACTGCAGCAGTCGGAGTTAACGTGTCGCTGTGTTGCTCCTCCGTGTCAGCCATTGAGACTAGTCGCAATTTATTCTGAGGAAAAAAAGAGAAACAACAAGACATTTTTAAAAAGTTTGTATTTTTATAATTTTTTTTTACCTAGAGCATAAACAACATAAACAAAAAAAGGATTAGGGCTGTGCGATATGACGATATATATCAGATTACGATATAAAAATGTCTATCGTTTCATATTATACACTATTCTTTGTTTTGTGGTGTTGCAAAATAAACTGTTTACGGCAATATTTTTTTCATGGTTTTGATGGTCACTGTAGTTGCTATATTATTTCTTAAAGTTCTCTCCTTCTCTTATACTTAAAATAACCACACTATGGACGGACAAGTGACTGTTTTTACGCGTACTTTCGTTACCAACAATGAGGATAAAACCATCGTGTGGCTCCGCCGTCCGCTTGTTTATTTTCCACATAAACCTTTCACAATAAAGCTCAAGTTTCTGTTGAGACTTTTCAAACTAAACTGAAATGATATACATTATTCTCAAACATAAAATTTCAGAATATGCATCAAACAAATGACCTCAAATAAAAACATCAAGTAACTATAAATGGCGCTTACAGTCACCACGCAGACGAAGGCACAGAGAATACCAGCATGGCCAGCAAGGATGAGGCAGAACCAGAAGGACCAGTCAAAAGAAATCGAGGACCTTATTGTTAAATGAGGGGCTACCTCTGTAGCATGGACATGGTTTGGTTATGAAAAGTCTGACACGCCCCAGAAAACTGTACTATGCAAATTATGCCACAAACTGGTCCCCACCACCACTCGAACACGACAAACCTCTTTAACCACCTACACAAGAATCACATGAAAGAGTTTCGAGAGAGTTTACGAATGAAAAGCAAAAAAGAGTCGTCAGGTGCTCAAAATAATCCTTAGACTCAAACGTTAGAACAGGCTTTTCCTTGCAGCACGCCGTGTAATAAATACTCAGAAAGAAAATGGCGGCCATTTAAACTCATGTCTAAAAATGTATAGTTTCATGCATCGGTCAAAACACTCGACTCCAGGTACACGACGCCCAACTGAAAACATTTCACATAAGTCGAGTTGCCCGAGAATCACAGAATTTACAGAAAATGCACTATTTTGTGATATATATCGTTATCAGGAGAGATACGTCTTATATTGGGATATGAGATTTTGGTCATATCACGCAGCCCTACAAAGGATTATAATTCACGTAGAGTTGCATACACATAACACCATTCTGTTGCAACAAAAGCAGTTTATAATTAAAGTAACATACATACCTTGAAAAACTAAATCAACCACAACATTAAACTCACCTTGTGTTTGTAGAGAAGGTGATCAGGGTTTTTCTTCATTTCCTGAGACCAGCTGCTCTGGATCATCACCAGCTTGTATCTTCATCTTTTTTTTCACTCGGGGAAGTCTTTCCTTTTCTTGGCCATTGCTCTGCACTGGAAAACCAAAGTGTGTGATCAAAGGTGAAATAAGGGATATTTTTCCACTGCAGGACTTAAAGTGCTTCAAGTAGTGATAGCTGTTGATCCATTTCTCAAATAATCTGTAAGGATCTGGATTTTTAAGAAAGATACAAATATCTCTGCTTATATTTGGCTAAAAGCTTGATATAGACAAGGCATATAGAGCCCCTGCACACCAGCACTGCACTTACATTATAGTTCAATCAAGAAATAGTTATTATTGATTTATTATTGAATTTTTTTAGTAATCATTTTTAGTATTTAATCACATTAGCACAGTGGGGTGACAAAAATATTCCACATACAAGAAATACTGCTCAGCATTTCATAAATTACATTTTCAACAAATGTTGGAGTAAAAACACAGTTACAGGGAAAATGTGTCTGTCTGTAAATATTAACTAAACATTTCTATGTGCTACAAAATAGACATACTGTAATTGTAAATGTGCTGAGGTGAAACTATACTTTCAATAATTTTACCACTACAGTCTGTTAACCACCGAAATAATCTATGCTGGTCAGCTAGCTAAAAGTCTTTACTTTAGCAGCCCAAATCAGAGGCTAACATTAGCATTTGCTAGCGTCAGCCAGGAAGGTCTGAGGCTTAAACTAGGGTTAGTGTAACTTTGCCTGAAACCCTTTAAAGTGTACAGTAGAGCCAACTGTAAAACACAGGTATTGATACAGTACTTATTAGAGTCCTAGAATAATTTCTAGAACCATGAAGTTCTCACTTTCCCAGTTATCCACATCGCTGACTTTCGCTAATTAGCTAGTTAGCAGTCACAGCTGTGTAATACCCAGAGAGACACAGACAGCTAACTATAATATTTATGAAAACTGGTTCAGCCACTGAAGGGCAAAACTGGTGGTATCACAGTAAAAATTATTTTAACATTAACTAAAATAAAGCTTAAGTCATGTTAAACCTAAATAACAATTATTTTAAAAAATGAGTCAGCAAAATATTCCTGACTTGTCTGGAGACAGCCGAAACCAGTTAACAAATAAATTAACAATTCTTTCTAAATAAAAACACGGAGTCTTTTGAAAAACATTATTTTAATAAAACGAAACATGAGTTTTAATACTTACCACAGAAATTTGAAGGCAGTTTCTCCAACTTCAGAATCCAAAATCCAGATGAAGCCTGAAAGAAGCCTAATGGCTGCTCTTGCGCTTACTTTTCCCTCCTTTTCAGGTTCTTTTTCCCACAATGCATTGCAGTAGTTGAGAAATACAGAAAAATACCTGTAAATGACTAATACGGAAAATTCCTTCACGTTTATACAGTAGATTGTACTGTATTTTTACGGATTTTTTTTACAGTGTAGGTAAAACCCAGCTACTCTCATATAACTACAGCCCACCAGAAGAAATAAAATGTAGCTACTCTCTGGTATGGCAAACGGAGTGTTTTAAATATTTAGGCATAAATTTACCGAAAGACCTTACAAAACTATTCGAACAGAACTACCTACCCTTATACAAAAAAATAAAGGAAGATATAGTAAGATGGAATTTAATTCCTTTCTTTAGTTTTAATTCAAGAACTGATTCTATTAAAATGAATGTATTGCCAAGATTTTTGTATCTATTTCAAACCCTACCAATAGAGATTAACCAAAGTCAATTTAATGAGTGGGATAAAATGTTATCTAGATATATATGGCAAGGTAAAAGACCAAGGGTTCGCCTTAAAACACTACAGCTGGCTAAGCAAAAGGGAGGATGGGGCCTCCCTGACCTCAGATATTATTATTTTGCAGCGCAGATGAGAGCAATAATATGCTGGTGTAACCAATCATACACTGCCCAATGGAAAACCATTGAGGAACAAATGCTGTCTATACCTATTCAGGCAACTCTAGCTGACAATAACTTACAAACCTATATAAAAAATACTGATAACATGTGGGTGAAAAGGACCCTTAAAACATGGAGAACTATTATAAAGGAATATAAACTCGAGACCAATATTACAGTTCTTAAATGGTGTGCTTACGACTCAGAGTTCAAACCTAATGAACTGGATTCTAGATTCAAGGACTGGACAGGTAAGGGCATAACAGCCCTGTGCAGTATAATGAAGGATGGAAAATTGTTCAGCTTTGACATGCTTAGAAAAACATTTTCATTAGAAAAAGAAGACTTCTATCGATATCTGCAGTTAAGGCACTATGCCGACACGAAGATGAGAAACGTAACAATGATAAACACACGCTTGATGGAACTGTTTATAAAAAGCTATAACTCAGAAACTATTGATAGAATTGTATCATGTCTCTATAAGGGTCTAATGGATTTGAAACCACATTCGACTTCATATATTAGAACAAAATGGGAGAAGGAAGGAGGGATAAAAATATTAGAGGAAGAATGGACGGCAATATGGAGATATCAGTGGATGTGTACCAGCTCACAAAAGTGGAGGGAATTTGGCTGGAAGTGCCTAATTAGATACTTTATAACACCTTCTCAGAAGTCTCATTATGATGATAACCCCCCTGCTTGTTGGAGGAACTGTGGAAATCAAAGTGCAAATCATTACCATATTTTCTGGGACTGCTCAATCTTGAGGGATTATTGGAGAGAAATACATAATGCCTTACAGGATATCTTTAAACGTGAAATACCTCTCGAGAGTAAGACTATGTTCTTTGGATATATACCTCAGGAATGGCCTAAATATGATAAACATTTAATAAATATTTTATTGGTGGCCTGTAAAAAGAATATCACCAGAAAATGGTTATCCCCAGAGAGCCCAAACATAAGTACATGGATGGAAATCACAATGGAAATTTATAACATGGAAAAGATAACAGCTTCTGTTAACCACAAGCTGGAGAAATTTACATCATATTGGGAAAACTGGGTTAAATATATCACGCCTCATAGGCCAGATTTTACTATTACAAACCAATAATTATGATGTATGTATATATATTTATAGGATCACCCCATACCAACACATCCGTGTTTTTTTGTTTTGTTTTTGTTTTTGTTTTTGTTTTTGTTTTTTTGTTTTTTGTTTTTGTTTCTTTTTTTTTGTTTTTTTTGTTTTGTTTTGTTTTTTTCTCTTTTCTTAGGTTTGTTAGTTTTGTTTTTTGTTTTTTGATTTTCGGATTATGTGATGGTTTCAATTACTTCTATCGTTGTAAGTATTCTTCCCTTATGACTTGGATGTAAATTAAAATACTATTTCAGTATTTAAGGCAGATAACCTAAGTATGAAGAATGCTTACATGATGTACATACTGTGAATGCCTGCTTTTGAAACCTTAATAAAAATATGAATTAAAAAAAAAAAAAAACAAAAAAAAAAACAAGACAAGACGACACACACATGCACACACACCTATTACTGGAATCACATATAGTTCTTGCTCCATGAGTACGCCATTTAAGGTCTTTTGTTGGCCTGGTCGCTGCCTATGAGAATGACTGACATTTGAAGAACAAAATATTCTGACATTGCCACTGGATAAAAACAACAGCGCACCAAATACAACATGGCAGCTTTGACTGCCCGAACCAGTAGTTAGACTCAATAATAGCCAGTGCAAAGTCAACATGAACATTTTGTCACTTTCTCAGTCTGATTAGGCAAATATGAAGCTATGTAGTTACCTACAACACGTTTGGGGCAATAACAGTATTCATTCTGATTGTGTGCTTCTCTATAACTGGCTAAGGAGAGAAGTACAACCATGAATGTCTACAGCCATCAGTAAAACACGGTGGAGGCTCTGTCATAGTTTGGGCTGCAATTTAGCTTTGTCAAAATTGGTTGTATTAAGAATGCCACAAAAGTATTTTGATCTACCATGTGATGCAATTTGGAAAGTGTTAGACTGGCTTCATTTTTCAGCCTGACAAAGATCCTAAACACAGAGCCAATGCAGTAAAAGCATACCTAGATAGAGAAACAGAGGAATCCTGTCAGCTGCCCCAAGTCTCAACTTCAATATTTTTGAAGCAGTGTCGGGTTAAAATCCCAAAATGAATGAATGAAATGAATAAAATATACGCTGACTTTGAATTCGATTCCTGCAACATGTTTCAAAATGTCGGTCAAATGAAATACATGATTGGTTATGTACTGTTTAAAAACCACCTGGCTGAACATTTCACAACTAATGGCCTTAATTAGTAACATGATTACATACAGATTACAAAAGAACATCAGAGACTGAGTCTTTCTGAAGTTAAATAAAGGATTTTACCGCCTTGTGAGAGAGACTACACAGACAGATAGTCCAACTGGACTGTTAGTGTAACGTAACATTTTATCCTAAAATTATGGGGGAAAGAAGAAGTTTCATCATCTAGTGTATATCACTTCATTGAATTATTTAGAGGTCTTAGACAAAAGTCTGTACACAGGGTCAAGGCCAAAAACCAAGAATGAACAGTGCACACTAACCACACTATGGCCCTCTTTAGTGCAACCTAATTTTTAGTTTACTTTTTCAACAAACTGACATGCAAAATTGGATTAGCGCTAGATCATTTAAACTATTTAGACATCGGTACAAATGTTTCTTCACACATGGCTTGGTAACTCTAGTACTGGACAACAAGCTGTTCTATTTGACACCCAGAGGAGAGAAGTTGGCTGAATAAACAATCTTGCAATAATGATAGCATTCTTCTTCACCCAGGTTTTGTGATGATATTTTCTGCAGCACATTGATTCTTATGGAACTATTTTGACAAATCAGACAAAATAAGTCTTAAAATCATGAATAAATGAGTTCTAATATACACAAGCAATATACCAGAGTGCACTGACATAATATTCTCTCCATATGTCTTATTACTCCTTCCTAAGAAGAAAAACTAAAATTCTATAAATAACTATGCATTTACTTGTACAATGTACATACACACACATATATATAAATATATGTTACGATATATGTATGTATACACATATAGCTCTTTGATTAAGTACTTTCAAGAACTTAATCCTTCATTCAGCATCATTCCTTTTTGTTTACATAAAGTTGATACATGGAGTACTATGCTGAACCAGCTCAAAAATAGTTACTGTTACAAAACCCCCACAAACTGTTACAACGGACAAACACAATCAAATTCAACCCAGAGTTTATTTGTAACCACCAAAACAGGAACAGTATATTTACACAGCTATCTTATTTTGTTGTTACATGAGGAAAATGGAAAATAAATATATTTAGAGAAAATTGTATTTCGAGAGCCTTTTGCTAGATAAAAATCAATAGAAACAAAATATTTAAACAGGTAATTTCTGGCATGTATATAAGTTTAAAGTCAGCTGTTTACCTTCAGTTTTTGTCTCCTTCTCAACCCTAACATGTTATAGCATAATACTGCCCCTCCCTAAGTCTGGTTCTGCTGGAGGTCTTGTCTTGTTAAATGAGTTTTTCCTTCCTACTGTCACAGAGTGCTTGCTCGTTACTCTGATTGTGAAAGGGGTTTTTTTTTTGTATTATTGTAGGGTATTTACCTTAAAAAAAATAAAGGCAACTGTTGTTGTGATTTGTTGATACATAAATATAAAACTCCATTGAATTGAAAATCTACAACGCTTGAGTAGATCTGTACTGTGTACTTAAACGAGTTAGTTTATCCTTTATATCTGAAAGGCCTACTAAAGATAAATGAATCCAGAAAAATGCATAAAGTTTGTGCAGTAAACAGGCAACATGTCATATTGGTGAAAAAAAATGATATCCTCACTATGCCACCCTCAAGTTTTTTTAAAAAAAAGTTTTGTCCTCTACAACACAATAATTTGTGTCCAGTTGAAGCAAAGAAGACCAAAACAGAAGGATACTTAGAGAGTACTCTTACATCATAACTACAGTACCCAAACTTCATAACTGCTTATTAGAAAAACAATTAATATGACGACATGTACACATGCCCGAGTACTTAAATGCCAAAGGAGCAATATCAAATATCAATTCACTATAATGTTTATTAAACTACTCTGAAATATTCTAGCATTTTAGAACAGCTGGCATGCTGTGCACACCTCCCTTTATAGCAAGAGATCAATGCAAATTGTTTGAGGGGACACCTGGTCACAAGGTGCTGGTCTGATGGAAATATTCAATTCAGTTTCAATTGAAATTTATTTTTAAATCACCAAATCAGAAAAACAGTTGCCTCAGGGCATTTTACATTGTAAGCTAAAGACCATACAGCAAAACAGAAAAAACATAGAAAACACCAACAATCGTATGAACCCCTTTGAGCAAATATGAAACAAACTTCCAGTACCCTCATATTTATCCAAATCAGCACCAAATTGAATTGGCTCTTTTTTTGCTGGTGCTCAAGCTCTACATAAAAATTCCCTTAATTCTTAAGGTCGTTTTTGCTTGTTTGTTTGTATATGATTATATTTGTTTTTATTAAGTGTGTTTAATAGTTTTAGTCTCTTTCATATTTTCCTTGTTGAGTTGTTTTTGTTTTTCTGTCTTTTCTAATTTCTGTCAGGCTCTCAAGATGACACAGAAGTTTCTGGTTAGTTAAGAAATTTTTTTTTCTTTCGTCACAGCTGGGCAGTCCAAGTGAACAAGACTATCCCTGACAGAAAAAGATAGGGCTCTCGAGGATGATGAATGGGGTTGTTTGAGAATGCGACTCAGTTCAGCCACACTCTCCGCTCTCTCACGGTAGGAGGCAGGGAAGGAGGCAGTAATGCAAAGTTAACTGAGTTTCAGGTTCTCACTATCTCTGAACATAATTGAATCCTCCTACTAATTACTCATCAGAGAATGCCCAATATAGGTTGGCTCATCCTCTGAGGAACCTACTGTGCTCTTTGTCAAGCCAATTTTTCTTTGTTCACTACATCACAAGTCTGGAAACAGCATACAGTTTTGTGTGTGGTCTCTGTCCGAGAGATGCTCCAGGGAGAAACGGCCTCATCCAAAACTGAGATCAAACTGCACAGAGGACACTGTTATCTCACATTCAAGCTCCTCACAATAAAGACAAAGTCCAAATTCATGTTTTACAACCTCACAACACTGGGCTATATTTTCAGGAAAAGATTACAATCCAAGGTTGTCGATTTTTGTATACCATCTTTTACACTTTAACATCTTAAAGTATAACTCATAATAATTTATAGGTATTCTGGAAGCATTGGTCAGTGTTTGGTCATAAATAAAATGTTTGTACTGCACAAAAGAATATGTTTAGCCCGATCGCTCAAGGTTAGCATTAAAGCTAATTGAATAGTGCCAGTATAAAGCTGTCTTGAAATGCATAGCCATTATCATCAGCCAAATTACACGGCTGCCACAGTTATTAAATGCTTAAAAAAACTGCCCCACCTGAGGACTGTCACAGTGATGGAGCCCTTTTGATTCATTCACCACAGATCACATACAGGTGCATGCACGCACACAAAACAGAAATGAATGCATGCGCATCCACACTCAAACAGAAACACAATAGCAGACACACTGGCTCAGACATGAACTATAACTTGCTGTCCAATTGAGTTTGCAGGTCCAGTAGCAAAACATAATGAGGTTTTCACACTGAGACACTCAAGCTGGAGAGAGTGGCAAGGGGAAGGTGGGGGATTCAGTGGGTGTGACATGGAGAAGGAAGGGGTAAGGAAAGAGAAAAGGCACTCAATGATAATGTATGAGCTGTCTGCAGTGCTCCATGGTGGAGGAAAGAGTGCAGTGGTGCATTTAAAAAGAAGATTATCATGTCAAGATACAGTAATACCTCGCTGAACACTGATTTTCATTGGGCATTGGTCGCTGCTGTCTGTCTGGGTGTGAACACAAAAAGAGGCTAATCAGGAGAGGAGAGTGTGTGTAGGACATGCTGCCGAGTCATCCCATAACAGAACAAAGTAAATTAAAATGAGAACATTTTAATTCATCCTGTATTTATTACAGATGGACCAGCTCATATAATCCTCTTTTACAGGCACGTTCAGTCAAATAGAGGTACTTCTATAATCTTTCTAATCTAAAGTTTCAGGACATCATAAAAATAATGTGGTCCATAGTAAGTACTTAAACTTTGTAAATATGAATATAAATGACAAGAGTGATTATTTAACAAAAATTAAGCCAAAGCGCAGAAGCAGTGTGAAAAAGTAAATAATTGGATAATTCAGTTGCTTGAAGAATCTCACAATAATTTAAAGTAATTTGAAGCATTCGTTTTCTATATGACTTTATCAATCTCTCACATTGTTGTAGAGGAAAGGTGGACCACTATTCTTTACAACGTTGCTTTAATTCATTTGGGCATTTGTTTATGCACAGCTGTCTTAAGGTTCACTTGGGTTAAGTTCTGGACTTTGAGCCATGTGGAACACCTCGACTCTTTTCTTTTTCGATTTCTATATTAGATCTGTTGCTGTGTTTGGGACCACTGTCTTGTTGCATCACACAATTTGTGTCAAGCTTCAGCTTTTGGACAGATGGCCTCACATTTGATATACAGAGGCGTTCATGGTCGACTCTAGGACTGCAAGATATCTAGATCCCAATATGGTCTTATGGCCTAAATCAGCGGTCCCCAACCTTTTTTGCGCCACGGACCGGTTTATGCCCGACAATATTTTCACGGACCGGCCTTTAAATACAACAAAATAAAACTAGTACCGATACCGAAAAAAAGAAGATTTATTCATAACACACGTGAAAAGACCCAGGAAAACAGAGTTAACGATAAAAACGATAACAAAATAACGCTGAAAACCGATAAAAACCTTGAAAAACATACATTTCACACCTGAGCCTCAACTCTCGCGGCCCGGTACCAAACAACTCACGGACCGGTACCGGTCCAAGGCCCGGGGGTTGGGGACCACTGGCCTAAATCATCAACCCTCCACCTCCGTACTTGACAGCTGGTACAAGGTTTTTGTGCTGATACGATATGTCTGATTTTCAATAAACTTGGTGCTGTCCAGCCAAACATTTCCATTTGGTTCTTGTCCTGTCTAAACAGGACAGGGTGGTTTGCTCAGATGCACTTTTTCAAACTTGAGCTCTGCTGCCATTATTTTGTTTTTTACAGAGAAGAGACTTTTTTTCCTGGCAATCCTTCCAAGCGAGACATAGTTGTTCAACCTTTCCAGTGTCATGAACTTTAATATTTAACATGCTAACTGAGGCCTGTGGCTCTTGTATTGTTTTGCAGTTTCTCTGAGTGTTGCACAGTCTGACCTTGCCATTTGTTGCTACTTCCTCTAGGAAAATTGGAAACTCTTGCTTTCCACTTGTCAGTCCACATGTTGGTTCTTTGTAAATGTCCATGTACCTTCCAGTACTGATAGGCAATTGTTGATTCTTTACATTTACCACTGATGTTCTCCTTGACTCTATGCTAACACACATGTGATTCCTCCAAGCCAGCAAACGTCTGCTGTTACAGAGATGCTCACACTTGGTTATGATGAATTAATTAAATGCATTCGATTATCAGCACCTAGCTGCTTCTACGCCTCTTAATTCGTATGGAAGCTAAACTTACTTAGTTTTCACAGGACTGCTTCTGCATTCTGACTTAATTCTTGTTGCATAAATAAACTGATTTGGTGTAAGATGCTATGTTTTTTTTATCCAACTGAGGTAAGACTTGCAAAGGACCAGATTATTATTATTGTTCCCATTTTTTAAACAGTGCAAAGTATTTGCTAGTATTGTTGCATGTATGTTTTCTGAAACAGCTAACAAAGTAGGTTCTATGTATTTTTCTATCCAATAGAAAAAAATGAAGAAAAGGAATGAAGCTTTAGCTGAAATAAATGAAGACCTGTTTCATTTGAAAGCAAGCAGGTGATTGCCAGCTTTAGACTTTGAGACCTTAAGAGGGAGATGGAGAATGCACTATGCGTTCACTTATGCTCTTTTGTTATCCACATCAGCTGTAACGTACTGATATTGAAAGGTTCAATTCTGTTCTTTTAATTGCTTCATAACTGTGCTGGAGTACATGGTATGACTTGTTGATATCCAGGTGTCAGTACAAAAAATAACTCTTTTCATATATTCTTAGGATCTGCGTTTGAATGCAGAGAATTGAAAGAAAACTGAGACTCCAGCTGTAAATTCATGTTTTAAACACAAAAGAGTTTTGTGTTTTATGTATGTGTCACAGTTTGTGCAAAAGACTCGATGGCAGGACGCAGTGCAATGGTGTTAATGAACACTTTCAGACAGTGACTAAGTACTGACAATAGTTCAAGCAATGAGTTTCAGGGTTTTTTTTGTTTTGTTTTTTGCTGAGTTAAGTCCAATTACAACCAGGCGATTTGGCAGGTAAGAGTGTTTTGTTCACACAGGTTGCCAGTTCAGGATAGTAGTAACTGTCTTTACAAGGAAGGCTTTAGATTAATCTTCTTTGGCATTCAGAGGCATGGATGTAGGACTTTGCAGTTTCTCCACAAGGGTGTGTACAGACAAGTATTCTCAAAATCCACAAATTTGCACTCAGGTAAGTATGCTTTAGTGGACAATAGTTGAACAGGTAGGTTTCTCCAAAAGGCGGATACACCAGCAAAAGATCTGTGATGGCTAAATCAGGTAAGTATGGATTAACAGGTAACCAGGAAACAGAGCATCAAAACTAGGCAGTCTAAGATACACAACCAATCATCTATATCAGATGTGTGAGTATCTACTTCAGATGTAGACGAGAAAGCAGGTCTAAGACCAAGAGGGCAGAGGGACCATGACAGTATGAATGTGAATAAGGATTTAAGAATCTTGAGTCTATTACAAATTTTTCAAGATGCATCACTAACCAACAAAAATACAGTATTTTTAGAAGTTTTCATGTAGGAAAAGTTTATTTTATTTTATTTCTTGACCTCAGTCACTACTTCATGCTAAACCTCAGCATGGGTGCCTGCCTCCTCATGAGAGTTTATCAAGAGTATATAGCCCACAGCATATGCTTTGCTATGTGGTCAATTTTTCAGATGGCTAAGCACAGCTTGAGTATGTCAGCTAAAACAAATTTCTTTCTGCAGGCCTATAGCTGAGTTTCGACTTAACTGTGTAGGTGTATCACCGTAACACTATTATTCACACACTACTTTTTTTAAATTACCACTACACAAATAAAGTTCAACTTCCACCATAAGTACCTTCAACCTGAAAAAAAAAAAAAACAGCAGTATCCCATCCCTAACAGGCTTCCTGTATATCATCTCTACCTCTTTTTCCGTATTGTAATTGCGCTGGATTTTGAGTAGTGGTCAGTATTCTGAACTGTACTTGTGATATTGACTCTCACACAAAAGAAAGAGCTGCGAAATGCTAACTAAACCAGGCACATGTAAAAATAAATAAATGCATTTTATAATTATGACAAATCCATGGAGTAGCTCGCTTGGCAGGGCTGAATCACAGTACTGTGTAGTACTTTTTTCTGTATATTTTGGCTGATTTTGTTCTGTTCAACACAACCCCACACTACTTCAAAAATGATGAAATCCTGGCTTTCAGACCAGGTATGCTTTTACTGCATTAGCAGGGTGTTCAGGATCACTGTCATGCTGAAAAAGGAAGGTGTTTCAAGTCAGATGCTTTCCAGATGATGTTACATGATGGATCCAAATTCACCATCATGGTACTACGATCATAATTCCATCAGTTTTGACAAGATCCCAAACACCACTAACTGAACTGGAGACCTAAACCATAACAGAACCTCCACTGTGTTTTACAGACATCTGCTGACACCCACGGTTCCAGCTTTCTCCTGACCTCTTACATATGTATATATGTCAGGATTTGAACCAACACTCATAATCAGTGCCAACAGGTTTTATGGAATGATGATTGTTCCCTTCCTTAAGAATGGCATTGTTAAGGAAGGGAAACGGCATTGACAGCCATCCTTCCACTAAAACCATTTCTGATGAGGCTTCAGTGAACAGTAGCCAGATCAGCTGAAGGGCCAGATTCATCTCAGGTCCAGTGTCAGGTTTTTGCTGGATTTTTTTCCTATTTTTCAGGGACATGATTTTCTCATACTGTTCACCTGTTGTAAATCCCTTTTCTTAGGTTTGCTACTTCTTCTTTTCCACTTTCCATTTTCCTAAACCTTTCAGGTTTTCAAATAAAAGCTCTTTTAGAATCACCCTGTTATGTGTTTTTGTACTGGGCAGCTAATAAAAAAGTGTCTAAAGATACAAGATACACTGTGCTGTTCTACCTTACTGAGTGATAAGTTATAGGGTTTCAGCTCCTTGTCACTTAACAACACAGTTATCCAAGAGTTAACAGTTTAATAAAGCAATTTTGTCTGGGTTAAGTGTAGTGTGAAAAGAGCTAATAATCATTTTAGAGTTGCCTAAGATTAAAGTTTGGCTTGCAGCCAGTCTCACTCTGTGTTGGTAGTTAAAGGAGCTAATTAAACAAACCCCACATGAAAGCCCCCTCCTCGGGAGCTAGAAAGATTAAACGCCCTCAGGTGTATTCGCTCTCTAACTACCGCGCAACAAAAGTGAAACAGCGATTAGACAGCATGCACAGTTTTCACCACGCAAAACAGGATTCTGCTGGGTGTGTTTTGCGATACAGTATTAATTATAATCAAGATCCCAGAGATGGAAATAATGCTGAGAAATGGGACATTACTAGGATTGCAATGAAATCTTCGGTTACTTTCTCAGCTGTTTTACATGTAACTTGCCTCCAGTGCAGTATAGGTTTTGTGTAGAGATAAAGTCACTACTTATATGATCGTTTCCTGTTTTATTTTCTGTTTACTCACATAATGTGTGTGTACTATAAACTGTATATAAAAGATGGGCATGACTGCAGTGATTAAATTTTATTGGTTGAGGGAGCCCTGTTTTGAAGCTGTATTAGCATGTTAGCTACAGATGATTTTGTTTTTCTTTAAGACAAAGTGGCAACATTTTAATAAGAGGCTGGCATGCTAAGTTACTCTGGTTAGCAAGCTGCTCCATGGACTTCAAACATATCATATTTGCCAATCACCACACTAATAGCATACAATAAAATACTGGAATTTCACTTGCCTGGAACACTGGACCAGCTTATAATCTCGATGATATTCAAGGCTGCACTTGTCCAACCAGTCTACATGTGTTTTGTGGATTTGATTCAACATTGTTCACGAGTGAAGGGAGAACATTAGATTGACAGATGGACTGGGGCGAGATCCAAAGTGAATCATATTCTTTTTTATTATTATTTTTTACATTTATTTTCCTTTGAAGACTAGCTGGGTTCTCCCTTAGAGATAGAGTGAGGCGCTCGGTCATTTGAGAGGGACTCGGAATAGAGCCGCTGCTCCTCCACATCGAAAGTAGCCAGTTGAGGTGGTACAGGCAACTGACTAGGATGCCTCCTCCTAGGTGAGCTACTCTGGGCATGTCCTTCAGGGAGGAGGCCCTGGGGCAGACCCAGGACTCCATGAAGAGATTACGGATAAGAAGGATGAGCTGGAATAGGTGGCTGTGGTGAAGGAAGTCTGGGATTCTCAACTCAGACTGCTGTCTCCTCGGCCTGAATCTGGATAAGCAGCAGAAAATTAATGGAAAATAAATGGAATTTCACTTGCCAAAACCAGGAGGCCAGACTTCTTGAGTGAGCCAGTAATAGAATTGATGGCAACACAAAGCATATTATTTGACAGATAATTGTATTAAAATGCACCAAAATTGACCTGAAAAACAGTTGAAAGCATGAAAAATCATAAAAGAGGTGAAACCTAGCAGACAACTGCATGTTAATGACACGGGAAACTATGGGAAATAGGTCACTTTTGTCCTTTGATTGTGGAAAATTTATTTCCCTATTGCATTACTTTTAGTCGTGCTAATTATATACAGTAGAGACTACAGTTCTGTATAGTGCACATGTGAAGTGAAACAAACACACATCTGTGCCTTCAGGCTTCTGCTCTTCTTTGACACATGCATTAAAGTGCAAACACAAACACACACATGCACTACATGCACTATAGCAGCTTCCTTTTCGCCTGGTTTGAATTTGTAAGCCCGAAGCTCCTGCCAAAGCTCCTGTTGCTGTGGGGAGAAGCAGCTGCGCACTCATCCTACCCTCCTTCCAGTTTTCCAGCTAATGGAACATTCCAGTGCTCCCGTACGCCCCTGCCACAATAACAAATTTGGTACATCCCATTGGTGCTTCTCTAGCTGGTTTGTCACTGACTCAGTAGTATCACAGCAGTCAGCCAAACAGTATTTTGAGCACACGCTTACCGGCGCGCGTACACGCAAACAACACCGCGCACATAGTCTGAGAGTGAGGACATAAGACGAGAGAGTTATAAAACAGAAGGAAAGAAATCCTCGGCTAGTCCTTCCACTCAACAGTCTTCTGGTTGTTCTGCATCCCTGATATGACCCTGTTCAGTCCAAGATGTGAGTATACCGAAGTGTTTCCTTGTGTATGTGTGATGATGCCTGTTTTAGTGGATGTTTGCATGCACCACGGTGTTTCTGAAAGACAGTATTTGCCATTGTTCCTCTCATTCCTTTTCTCTCCACTGCCATTTTCCCCCTTCATCCTGGAAGCTTTTCAGCTTTTGTGTGCTCATCTGTGCACTTCAGCCTGAAGCTCCGGTTTCTCTACATTTGTACCTCAGAGCTGTTTTTCTCGCTTTTCCCTGTCCGTAAACATTAGTCCAATCAGAAGGTGCTGTGGTAATATAGGAGACACTGGACTTGAGGATGTTAAACACTGTGATGCATTAAGAGGTGTTTCAGGCAAATTTACCTTTAAGCAAAAGCCAAGTGTGTTTCTCATATTGGCAAGGTCAGCACATGGTCTAGTCAGGATACAAAGGCTTTTGCTAGTGAAATGACTTATAGCTTAATTATGTTGTAATACCCATCTCTCCATATGGATTGAGATTTCTTTAGTTTTCTTCTTCATCTGCAAAGTGAACAGTGCATCCATGAACAGTTTCTAATAAGACTACATTACCATGCAGGCACAGTGCCAATATCTTCTCACAACTTCCACACTAGTTTGGAAACCTCAGTCTGTTCTCAAAGCTACTTGTCTGGTGGGGAAGCAGAGGCTTCAGACAAGGTCAGTATAGACTAAAAGACTCCACAGTGAAAGTAAAACGCATCTTAAACTGTTGAATACTTCCACAGTGCAAAAATAAAGTCAAGTCACTGTTGTCGTCTCCCTCACTATAATGCTGCAATCTGCTTCACTGTTGAGACGTGGTTTTTAGCACACTAGCATCTCTCTCAACTTACCATGTATCCATGCCAGCAAACAGTATATTTCCTGTTTTTTATTTGTTCCTTAGAGCTGTAAGTAATAATTTATGTTACACAGTTTCGTGTTTTTATCTGTGAGTGGAAACTAAGTGTTCATGGTTGCAGGAACGTGCAGAGACTCGGCATATCGACAAGACCTGCACACGCTGCACTTATACCTAGACATCGTCAACACTACCAGGATGTGAATTAATTAATAAGCTTTATGACAAGTGAGGGGGATTTATGTGATCCTACAGTCACAATGATATCATCAACTGTAAGTCTAAATCAAATTTAGGTTAATAAAATGTTAATTTCTGCTATTCTGGTTGTGCTGCTTGATAGTACTGTATACTGTGCCTTGACAAATTTGTTCTGGTCCAGAATAAGTAGTAGGCTTAAGTAAAGCCAATAACCAGTAATCAAAAGAAAAGGCACTAAGGACAGACAAAGAACAATACAAGAGCAGAAAATATCTTACTGTAGTTTAATCTTTTATCAAGGTTCTTTTGTAATTTAACCAATCTGCTAAATTGAAATCAGCTTTGCAGTCCTGGTTTAAATGATTGTTGCAAAAGCGTTCAGCCATACGCGCTCTCTTTTCTTTTACTTTTAGGATGCAGCGCTTCAGAAAAGCAAAGTGAGTGTGCGAACGGTATTACCAAATATTCCATTTGAATTAAATGCCTCTGAAAATTTCAGTGTCAGTCTGCAGCTCAAGCGTTTGCGTTCTGCTCTGAAGTTAGTTACTCGATTAAGATGTTGAATCAAATTACACTGAAAAATACATCAAACATTTAGGGATGCGGTTCAGCCCAACGCGTGATAAATTGAAGAATTGGGATGAAAATAAAAATGATGATAGAAGACGGCAGATTTAGCTGTTTTTATCTGATCACATTATCCAATCTCCCACACATCCGTGACTTCAAGTGTGTGTGTGTGTGTGCGTTCAGACTGTTTGCTAAAAAAGAATCTGTGAAAATAAAGTAAGTGCTGTGCACAGACTCCCCTTAATGCATGTGTTGCAGACTCTTAAAGCAACTTTCAGTGTTTTCCAATGAGGTGAATACACAGATTCCTATTTCCTAACTTTGATCCAGGTCCAAGGTTTCATTAGAGCAGGGTGGGTGCTGATTGACTGGGATCTTCAGGGGAAATCTAGGCTCCTTCTAGCTTTGAAAACTCAGAACAAGAAAAGCTTTTCCACATTGTGTCTATGTAATTTTGTTTCCAGGTAGTGTGATTAAGCTGGCTCTAACTTTGGCTGGGTATGAAGCGGCACTCTGGCAGTCAGCCTGACATCCGCTGATACAAAGCATAGTGATGGACTGTGGCAGAGGCTGAGGCTTTATAACCCATTACAGCTGATCGCATGTGACCTTGCTGTGTCCTCTGATGCTCTTTGAGCCAGTTTTACGAAATAACTGTCTATCAGATTATACTGCCGTTTGAGTTCTATATCTCCCTGCCAGTTTGCACCTGGAATCTCTCAGGCTGGTCATGGATTTGTAAATGAGTCCTGAATCACTACACAATCTTGTTATGGCTGAAATATTAGTATTCGTTGAAAATAATCCAATTTTGCACGTATTGCAGAATTGCTGTCTGTACGGTTTCTAACCACACGGTGATGATGTAGTAATGTTTCAATTATGTGTTTATATTTAAACCATATATTTTCTTAAATCTGTCATCTAAACTAGAAGCAAAAATAGAAATAAAACTAAACTAATAGTCTACTTGTGATTGCCCTCCAATAAAATGGATGGTATAAATGGATAATAAATGACAGTAGTGAAACATAGTGGTTGTAATCTGCAACATGTTTTCATGATAAAAGCTACAATTTTGACATATGATCCACAATACTATATGTATGTCCTCAAAACTCTTTAGTCTGCATTATATTCATTTAGCAGATGATTTTATCCAAAGGCCTACAATAGTAGTGTCTTTCAAACAAGTTATTATTTTTTTATAGCTCTAATAAATGCACAATGTAGCTGCTTAAAGTGAGACTGTTTGGTATTTGCAAGGGGAAAAAATGCATATTGCATCACAACAACCATGAATCACTTTTTCCTTTGCGTTCACCGTGGTTAGAGCAGGGTGGAGTATTTTATAACACTGTGAGGTCACTTCTTTTTCATGGGCCTCTATGTTTCTGTAGCCAACTATAGGGCAGAATCTGTGTGTGGCTCACCAAAAAAAGTTGTCATTTATGTGAAGTCACTTTAATTCAAAACGCAGTTTGCCTTGTTTTTTGAAACTATACCTCTGAACAGAAAACCCCCAAAACAAAACAAAGTATAATACACACATATATATACGTGCATACATGCATGGGCATAGATGTGAAGTCTGCAAAGGAGGAGCTAACTGTGGTGTATATAGGATTTTGTTTACTCTGATAGCACTCTGATTACCTCCTGAGGTTTTGCTCCTGTTGAGCGACACAACTGTGCTTAGCAGCATCCTCCCCTCTCTTCCTGTGTAATGGCTTCATCACGCAGTCAATCATACAGTCATCCTGTTGCTCAGCAAACTCATTATAAAACTCAGTTTTGTTTTCCTGGCACACAATGCCGAGCCATTATATTTAAAAGATAATGTGTAGGCCTTTTGTCCTTTTAGTGTAAGGAGATGTAGTCACTTTTTCATGAAAATACTATGTCTACTTTGGGAGGTAAAGGCGCATACGTATGTCTAAATTTCTTTTCACACTTTCAAACCCATACTTAATTAATTGTCGCTTCCAGCCATTTGACAATCATGCTGTGCGAGTGTATGTGCAGCTGGCCCAGTCACACTCCATTCACCACCCATCTGTCCATGTCAGACTGGACTTCTCTCCCCGTCTCTTTGCTGCTTACCTCCTGCCTGTTTTTGTTTTGTCTTTTACTCACCTTTGGTAAATTGACAAGAGAGCAAGCACAGTGAGAGCAGTGAGCTGCTGGTGTGTCCTGTAATCAAGATGGTTTATGGTTAAATGGCTAGTACAAACATGTATATAAAAGTGTTTGCAGGAGAGAAAGAGTGAGATCAGAGCTCAGTTGAGCTTTTTAGAGGTTGTGCCAAGTTTCCAATGTATCCTTGCAGACAGGAAATAAAAATGGAGTGAACAGTCTAGCTCAAAGTGGCTGGAGGGAGGTGGACGTGAAAACAGATACTGGCTTCTGTCAGTCTTAGCTGGCCCTTTAGTCAGCATCATGTCAAGCTGCTGTAGATTATGTAAATGTTGCCAGAATAAAGAAGACCCAAGTGTAGGATAAACATGACCATGTGTATGCCATTTAGTCATCTGGAGGTTCCTGTGTGTGTGTGTGTGTTTGTACTCTCTCTTTGTTGTGTTGCAGTATGTCGCTCTTTACTGTATCAGTACAAAGTTAATTGGTTGCTCTTTCATGCAGACATGAGCATGAGTGGAGAGTTGAAGTCAAGCCGCTCTAGGGCAGCCAGTAAGAGGGCCAGCAACACCACTTATGGGTGAGTATGACACCGCCCACCTCCCCACACCCACAAAGCCCACAAAGCCCACAAAGCTCACACACCCACAAAGCCCACAAAGCACACAAAGCACACACACACACACACACACACACACACACACACACACACACACACACACACACACACAGGAACACTCTCCTATCCCCCACACACTCAGAGATAATCATGCGCTCTATTATTTGCTGCAGCCCTTTATCTGTAACTCAATGGTTGCACCTCAGCTTTCCAATCAATGCAGCATTATTTGTTATTAGCTTCATACCAGTGTATGTAAGCTGCTATTGATTTTGGCCAGAGGTGCTGTCTCCATCAGTCAATGTTTGAATCCATCTGTTGATGTAGTGCACACATATGATTGGAGCTGATTACTGTTTATTGCTGACAGTTCAATACTGCGGTGTGCAGCTACACTAACGTAAACTCTGTGCTCAGATGGCTGGGGAAGGGAGTTGGAGGGGTAGTGGAAGAGATGACAGTGTGTGGGCTTGTTTGAATTCGTTCATGGCTTCATTACTCAACTCGAACTCTCTCTTTGAACTGCAGATTTTTCTCTGGCTGCGGCTCTGTAGGCCAAAGCTCCTTTTATTAGCACAAACCACAGAGAGTACTGTCTTTTTGTTAAGTTTGAGTCGATCCTCATTTTGTAGCACTCACTGGTAATGGCTCATTGTATGTACTCTGTAAATCCATGTATGTCCTTCAAAATTAATTTAAAACAAAGGGGAACAAAATAGAAAAGTCCAAGAAATTTAGAAAAAGTCACCAAATTCCCAAATTAAATGATAGTTTCTGAAAGCATACAAAAGTGTTTTTTTAACATTTAAGAAGCTAAGATGAGAAAAACATTAATTTTTAAAATATGTTGCTGGACGTCCACTCTAGGATAAAAAAAAAATACTGCAAAGTAGGTTAGGAATGCAAACAAGAATAGAAAATGAATATTAACAGATGTACTGATATTGAGGCCAACTTGTTTGTCTCGGTCTCAATCAGAAAATCTCATTAATATTCTATCTTCTGTGCAACAGGGCCTCCACATGTGTTTCCAGCTCCACAATACACACTGATGATTTTCAATTCAAGGCAGCTGTATTGATGTCCTTCTGTTGGTTTCATCATATATTAGAGTGGTGTATAGATGTAAAAATAGTGCAATATGGGTCATTATGTATTATGTAGACAGCATGTCCTTGAAAACAGTTAATCCAGCTCTCTACTTGTGCTCCCTGCTCCAATCCCTCTAACCAGCCCTGCCTAAACCTTGAACCCCCAAACATTATTCAGCCATTCCACCATGCAGTTATTCAACAGCACTGCATGCATTAATGAGGTTAGTCATACAACACACATACTCACGATGACTAACACCCAGTGGAAAACACCTGAGGTAGCAACCCCAATGTAGCCTGATATAGCCTCCGTGATATTTTGCAGAAATGACATAGACTTAAAGCAGAGGACGTTGGATTTCTGTGGTCGTTTGAGGCTTATAGACACATCCAGCAGGCTAAACTAAGCACGGGACACATCCAGCCTGTTAATACATGCAAAAAACATGATTACAGTCATGCGGGTCGCTCTGTGACGCATGTGCAGTGGTGCTTTAAGCCTGATGCTAATCTTCACGTCAGCGTATTTATGGACAATGCTGTTCTAATGATAAGCAGGTATTGTTTTGATAAACAATTTAGATTACTATACTGACATATATCACTTACAGCACAGACTTGTGGATGTAATTATTTTTGCAGAGTTTTGATCATCACTCAAACTAGTGTGGAACTCAAACTATTTTGAGTCTGTTCACATTTAAGGGTACATGAATGCATGATGGTGTACTAACTAACTGTCACAAAACATGAGGATGAAAAACTGCCTTTTTCTCACCCTTAGTGGTCATGTGGTCATTTTTCTAGCCACATAGCACAAACCACCAAACAATTTTCACCCAGCGTGAAGAAGATTAATTGCGTGTAGTGGCTCAGTCACACTAAAGGAAAAATAGGACAGCAGTGTCCTTGCGAGTAGGAAAAGTCAGTGGCTGCCCATTACTGCATTTATTTATTTATTTTTCTATTTGTATTTGGCAACTAGTTACAAGTAGTTTTGGTGAGCAACTGGTTTCTTGATGGTTAAATGTCCAACATCCTGAGCGTCTGAGTGACCAGAATGTAAGGAAGTTGCCCTGCAACTCAAACCAAACATCACACGTGTTGTGTCATCTTGGTTTTATTAAACACAACTGTTCTCTTCCCTGGAAATGAATTTAGCATTATGGTCAGACACGCATCAAATTGCTGATGTTCACAAAATGCACTGCATGAGTGCAGCCTGCTAACAGAAGTACCTGAGTTGAGACACGCTGGGATAGTCAGAGGATTACATTATTACAGTTCATCCTGAAAGGGACACAATTTAATAAAACTGACAAATCACAAACTCGTAGTGACACTAGAGGAAGATTCAACAAAGTTTATGCAATGAGGATTTGTGTATATGGACAATTTTCTCCATACATTTTAAAAGGTAATCCATCAACAGTTATCAAGACAAACCAAAATTACCAACCGTTAGACTGATGGCAAAATCAAATGCATGACAGTAAGTTACAAAATAAAAAGGAATAAAATGCTTTCTTTTGGCCTTACTGGAAGGCAGTGTTTACAATTCCTCTGCATAACATATATATTTTGATTTCTAAAGAAAATGTGAGCAGTACAGCTACAGTTACACATGAAAATGTTGTGAGGCAGCTACCAAAAAATCTCTCTGTCCAGGCTCCAGTAATCTTGCTTTGTGCTGCTAGCAGCAGCGTGCCCTGACTACTCCCTCCCACTATTCTCACAGCGCTGGCCAACAAACGTTCGCCTGTGGCCTAGATTACTTTGCAAACAAACTTTCTAAGTCATGTCTAAGATGCTAAAGCAGTGTAATCTACTCATCCAAAACCATGTAGCCTACCACTCTTTCTAAACTGTTATTATGGCTTGAAAGCTGGATTATGAAGCTCACAATAAAAATTTTAAACTCTATTGATAGTAAAACCCAATAAAGGTTTTCATTTGATGTCTTAATGCACTGCAAGTCATTTCTTGCCTCATGATATCAAGCACGTTTGTTTTTTTTCTTCTGTCTCTTCCTGCTGCCATTCTCTCATGCACTATATCTACCCCCAGGCTATTTCCTCTACAGCGACCCTGGCAACATATGGGTGTTGTCATCATTTATCGTTCATGCTTTCTGACTGTCACAGGTCCTCTCTATTGGTGAGCCACAGCTGTGGAAGCAGTGATGGGGTGTAGCGAGTGGCAAATGTTCCACAACCCAGATGCTGTTGATGCTGCAGCCGTGGCCCTTGTGTGCTCCAGTGCATTACTACAAAGCTCACTGCACTGTACTGTGTGGCCCATATAGGAAGGCTCAGGTGCCATATGAGGGGTCTCAGAGGAGCGTGTGTGCTTGAATGTGTGTGTGCGGTCAATGTATAGTTAACCCATGGCTTGGGATAGAAGACTGGGTTGGGTGATGGAGGGAGGCTTGCTGTTTAGTCTTTTTTGGCCTTTGTCTCTCAAAGCACTTGCTGTTATAATTAAGATGGAACAATAACACACAGGCATAGTCATGTTAACTAATATTTTCTTCTCCCCTTGTTATGTGTGATAAGACTTTTGTGGCTGTAGTTGTAATTTTTTTTCTCCCCGAAGTATGTCCAGTCTATCTTAAGGTTACTACAGTATTCATTTTACTAGCTGCTCCATTGGTTTTCTCAGTGGTAAGGGGAAGGAGAGAGGCACAGAGGAGGGGGATAGGAGGGTAGCCTTGAAACCGAGTGGCAATGTGCTGAGCATCTGGTCGCTGGTATTTTCGTCTGATTTCTTCTTTAATTATGAGAGGGGCTACTCATAGAGGAGTCGGTGTTAGGATGGAAACAGTGCGAGCCATCTGTTAGATCAGCTCAAAGACGCTGAAGGGGGCAGAAGGGGCAAATATGAACTCTGAAGTGGCCAGAAACAGTAGATGATGAAGTCCTACGTTATACACAGTGAACCAGAACTTAAAAGCTAATTTGACAGCACGGCGATGGATAAGAGAGTGACAGGAAATATTTTAGGTCATATTATTAACTTCATTTAATGTTGCTCTTTTTTTTATTGGTTATGGTAACACTATAAAATCACCAGCCACATCATTAGGTACACTTTTGCCTTCAGAGATCCCTAATTTATCAATACATAAATTCAAGGTTTTTTTTCATATTGACATGATAGCGTCACACAGTTGCTGCAGATATGTCGACATCAACGGACATCAGTGATGTAAATCTCCCAGTCCACCACATGCCAGAGGTGCTCTGTTGGATTGAGGTGACTGTAGGCTATGAGTACAGTGAACTCATTGTGATGTTCAAGAAACCAGTTTGAGATGACCTGTGCTTTGTGACATGGTGTGCTACCGTGCTGGAAGCAGCCATTAGAAGATGGTACATTTAAACAATATTCATTTGGTACTAAGGAGCCCAAAGTTTTCTTCTTCTTCCTTTGGCTGGTCCCTTTAAACAGGTTTTATGCTTTCCACATCCACAAGTCCACTAGGGACCGCTAGGTACCTGTGACTTAATTTTGGGTCCCTGTCCGTGTACGCAACAGAGTATAATAGCTTTAGTGGTCACGTAAGTAGATCATCTGCCTCCATCTCACTTTAACCCTAGCATCCTCTTCTGTCACACCAACCCTCTGGATGTCCTCC
Organism: Rhamphochromis sp. 'chilingali'; assembly: GCF_963969265.1. Lineage (NCBI taxonomy): Eukaryota > Metazoa > Chordata > Actinopteri > Cichliformes > Cichlidae > Rhamphochromis > Rhamphochromis sp. 'chilingali'. The sequence continues at coordinate 25,139,483 of NC_137933.1, forward strand.
TTTACTACATCCATGAATCTTCTCTGTGGACCCTTTTTTTCCTGTTGCCTGGCAGCTCCATATTCAAAATCCTTTCACTGTTTCTCTTTTGCACATGTAAAAACCATCTCAGCCTTTCTTATTCTGTCTACAAATTAAAGGGCCCAAACTGTGTCATAAAATAATATATGTTCTCTTTAGAGAAGACTGTGTAGGAAAATCCCAGTAGATCAGCAATTTCTGAAATGCTCAGACCAGCCGTTTTTTGTGTCAACAACTGCCATTTTCAAAGTCACCTAAATCACCTTTAATCCCCATTATGATGCTCAATTTGAACTTCAGCACGCTGTCTTGACCATGTTTACATGCCTAAATGCATTGAGTTGCTGCTATGTAATTGGCTGATTAGATTTTTGAGTTAAGAAGCTGTTGAACAGATGTATCAAAGTGGCTCTTGAGTGTACTCTCCAAGCTTGGCACTGTGAATGGGAATGTGTTGTCACACATGGGGAGAGCTGGCGAGTAACCAAGTACAAATACTTTGTAACTATACACGATTTTCAGGTATCTTTACTTGAGTACTTATTTTTCTTTTTACTGTTACGTCCTACATTTTAACACAAATATCTATATTTCCTACCACTTACATTTTCAAAACAGACGTGTTACCTTTGGTTTAAGACATTTGAGGGGAGTTATTATTTCAAGTCTCTGCACCCTTTAACAGTAACACATGAAAAGCAATCCTAATGGTTATCAATTACAAAGAGATATAAGTTGTATCTGATATAGCACCTCATTTGTTAAACCAGATTTTGGATCTGTATTTGATGTAAAGTTGTGTTGTGAAACATCCTGGAAAACAAACTAAGTTATACTAACTGTGTGGTATTTAAAGGTTGCAGTTTAATGTTCTGTGATGGCTGTAAAGCAAAGAACAGTGTGTGACTGGTGCACAGCGGCTTTGGTGTTCATGGTCAGAGTTAGGCTAGATTAAGTGTTGCAGAGATGAATTTGAATTTAAGCTGATGATGCTTAGATTCATTCACTGAACGAAGTATAAAGACAGTGTAAACATTGTACTGTCAGTGTAGAGGATGGAAATCAGCAAAGACCATTCATGAAACATCTGCTGACATCTTGTTGAATTCAGTTGTGTAGATCCACAAAGAGTAAACAGTAAACCTCAGGTCAGCTGATCACAGCCTGTACATCTAAAATCGAATGGATCTTACAATAGAAGTTATTCTGGGATGTGATTCTTTTCCCTACGTGGAACCACTGCAGTCGATCTTAAGGTTCCTCCACCCACTGAATCCCCCTTTAACCCTGACTGTGCTCATTTCACAGGCAACAGAAAATATATATATTTTTAATTCTCCTTTTCTTCTAGCCTCATGTTCTACATAACTGATTCAAGCCGGGTACATTCATTAGAATTTAAATTTGGACTAAAATAAAGTTTGTCTTCTCATGTGCTTTTAGAATTTTGTGAAATTATTATAGTACGAGGTTCAGATGGCATCGCACAAAAATAGCTTGTAAAAGTGTCCTCAAAAGAGCTTTCTTACTTTGAGTACATTTCAGAGCCTTTTAAATAAGTTGTACTCGATTTGAAGTAAATATAAGTACTTCTAATTGAGTATTTTTTAACAGAAGTATTTGTACTTCTACTTAAATACTGAATGTCTGTACTTTTGTCACCTCTGATGATGGGGAAAGAAGAACGAGCAGACAGGTTTAAACCAAGTTATTTTAAAGAAAACAAACAAAGATGAATATTAAATTCCAAACATTCGGTAGGATATATACACTACACAGCCACATCCTATTACAGCTTTCAATTAAACATACTTGTCTTGACTGTGCATGGCGTGCACTATTAGTTTTACAGCATGAAAGACCAATAAAAACTCTTAAAAAAGACAGATGACATAAAGCTTAAGCTGTCATTCAAGACGGCAGTGTTGGGAATAACCCATAAACCTACATTTGAATCTTAAAAAACAATATCCTCCTCCTCATTTGTTTCCATGCAGCACTTGTTTTGACAGTTTGTATATGAGGGTCTCGCCTTAGGCTCGGTTGGCTGACATCTGTAAATCCACCAGCAGTGCAAAAGCAAAGGGCAAACTGAGGCACTGTCAATGTTCGCCGATTTTAAGAATGACCTCTTTCTGCTGGATACAGTTCTGTGTCTCTCAATTGTCACAACGCAGCTGACTACCAGCTGTTATGATCCCTACCCAGAGCCAAATGTGCGCACAACACATTGTAATCAATTTTTAAAATGAGCAAAGGGATATGATATTGGATGTTTTTCATCTGCATTCAAAAAGTATCTAACAAATAAAATAGCTCACCTATTGCTTTGGTGTCCATTTGTTTAAAAAGTACTTTGCTGTGTATTCCAGTTTACAGTGATGGATTTCTCGCTATTTAATTTATCCTTACAAATAGGACAAATATTCTGCTTATGTCTGCACCTTGGAAAAATTAAGTTAAATCAAGTGTGGAGGAAGTTCTTTGTCTGTGTGACTAATGCATCCGTGTTTTCTTTGTGAGCAGCGTTGTTGTTGTTCTGCCAGACGATGAGGCCAGTCGAGTGCGAGGCTCGCTGAGTGTGTCTCCATGTTTTGATATCACGGCTCATTCCCAGATCGAGAAGATTTGAGTATTAATTGTGTCAAATCCTGAACACTGCATTATTTAAAGTGTTGAAGACTTGTGTGCAACTCATTTACGCTCGTGTGAAAAAGTGGAAATCTGTTATATTGAAAACATTACACAAAATGCTGACAGAAATGAACCCAGATTAGTCACTTTAGACGTTAGTAGATTTTGAACAAAGCACTTGTTGCATTTTTTCATAACCTCTGACATGTGTCCAGCAGCGACTAACCAGGACAAGTAAAAGTAGCGCGAACTTCTCTGTGAAGCTTTTTATTCTCATCACAACCACGTTTCTTTTAGTGTGTACGACAAAGTGACAAGGGAGGAGAGTCTGACTGTCTGAGAGAGTGAGTGAGAGACCATGGTGGCAGCCTTGACTTGTGCCTCGGCCAAAAACAGCCCACTAACTATTCATCAAAGCCTACTGTTCCCTCCCCTTTCCACGTGAACATCAATTTTACAACATAACTGTCATTTTCATTTTTGTGTCCAGCTTTTCTCTCTGTCCTTTGTCAGCTTGCTCTCCGCATGAATGCACCTGTGTGATGTGCCGTTTTCAGTGCATTCCTGAGAGATGACTAGGGCTGGACTGTGGGTAAAGGTCAGTGCAGTCAGAGGTGGATGTACTGTTGGGGAAAAGGTCGCTTTCCATGGAGACAGAAGGAAAGTGCATCTGCTGGTTTCAGGGCCACTGACAAAGCCTTTGAGAGAGTAGAGAACAACAGAGATGATAGAAGATAGGGTTCGAGCGGTTCGAAGGAAGGAGCAAGGGAGCGGCAGGCTGGCTGCAGACACAATGTTCTTTGGAAATAAGGTCATGAGCCAGCAATGGTGACACCGGTGGCTCAGGGCATAATGGCACGAAGGGCCATATTCACCAGGAAGAAAAATCTATCTCTTTCTGTGTGTGTGTTTCTGTTGGTTTATATCCATATACTGTGTGGCTGTGAGCATTACCAGGCCAGATGAGTTATCTTTCCTGTCCTACAGGCTTATCACTCTACCGTGGCTGGCCCCTTTGCTAATGAAGTCATCTCTATCCCCACAGCATTCTCCACACTGGGAGGAGAATGTAAGGCAAGCAGGTGGAAAAAAGGAGGCATGAATAAAGATTGATGCAGAAACTTGAAAGACAGGCAGGGTGTAATATCGTAACAAGACAAGTGTGAAACAATTGGGAGACGGGTACGTAAGAGAGAAAAATGCAGAGAGAGGAAGAAATAACAGCATTCAGGGAGAGCGAGGGGTGAAGAAAGCAAAGGAGAGAAAGCAAGTGAGCACTGCACTGCGTGTCATTGGCCCCCTGGCATGAACAATCCATCTCAAATTGATCTTCCAGTTCGGCCCAGCAGGGCATTCTGAATCAATCTCAAATTGATCTCTGTGCCAGAGGTCGGGAAAACTAGCAGTGGAGCTTATCAGAAATATAGTGGTGCTGGGAGGATCTGACAGGGAAACTTATCACGCTGCACAACAGGAAATGGGCTCTGAGCCCCCGGGGCAGCGAGAGGACGAGTCGGCTCCCTATACACACGCAAACCACAAGCACAATCACGCACAGATTCAATGTCTCTGCATGTACCCAACACACCCATACACTGACACATGCTCCCCAATGTTCAGCACAGTACAGAAAGGGTATACTGTGCATTCACACGGGCTTATATACCATCACACTCACACAAGCTCTCACACACGTGCGATCCAGGTGTCAGCACACACACCTACAGGCTGCCTCACAAAATACAAAGTTTGTCAGCGCACACTGCGTCAATATATTTTAACCTAGACATGTGAGATTTGAGACCTGGAGCTCTTAATGACTTATAACACATTTAATGTGTCCTCAGCAAGGCTGTGTGAATGGCCCGAGGAAGGACGATCAATACTGGATTGCATTTAGACGGTCAGTCAGCTTAGGGGAGCAAGCTGCCTCTCCAGGCTTGGTAAAAAAGTAAAACGATATAAACAATTGTTCAAAGGTGACTTTCGTCAATATCACTGGGAACACTTAGAAAATCCAGTCCAGGAGCACAGGAGCATGTCCAGCTTCTTAAGAGCACAGAATAATGTTTTTATACTCAACTGCGCGTGTCCAGTGACCAATATCCACATGTCAACATCAATATTAAAACCATTTGCCTAGTGTTTTGTAGGTCCCGCTCATTAACCCTCATGTGGGCTTCTGCACATCCTACAGATATTCCTTCATTTCGGGCCTTGGGTCAGTGCTTGGGCTCTTGGTAGTATCGACCCATTCCTGAGCAGTTTCATGTGGTGGGGCAGGGTGTGGGAGGCTGCTGCTGTCAGAGTGTGGTGTACCGACTGGGTGGGGATCCTTTATCTATAAAGATTGCTAGTTAGGTGGTACATGCCAGGCTACCATCGACATAAACAACAGAATCCAAGATTACCAAGCAGAATATTACGTTGTAATGAGAACATAAGTGTCAGTAGTTTTAATGTTGTGACTGATCAGTGTACATTTCACAGCCCTTGTATTGCTGCGTCTCACTTCCTATTACTTCTTGGATCGCAGGACTGTAGCTACCAGGGACCAGAAGACACAGAAAACTTACTCAAGGTTTATTCTGATGAGAGCTGCAGAATGGCACACAGATAGGGAAAGGTGAGCAATACAAACAATGAGTGGCTCAGGGAGTACAGTGGAAAGGGTGATGATGGGAGGGGTGTGTTTGAGCATGTCAGCGTTTGGGAGGCAGGAGCCCCTTTTCTGTCGCCTGGACCTGAAAAGCTCACTGTCAGCACAGAGAGGTAATGGGGGTTAGCGGGGTGAACAGAGGAGGTGAATAGTGAGTGTGTGTGAGTATATAAACAAGTGTGAGTTTTTACAAAGAGCACTTCGGTATTTTAGTAACCCCACTGACCCCCATGATTGCAGATGAACAACAATGGAAATGTACGTAATGCATACGAAACTGTTTGTCAGTTTGTTGCAGGATTTTGCACAAAATAATTTATTTTCAGTCTGTAAAATGCCGTAAGAGGTGGAAACCGAAAAGCCAGCTTAATCGCATCTTTAAGTGGACATCTTGTTGCTTCCTGTCCTTTGCCAAAATTCCCAAATAACATCCTTTTTTCATGAGAACCAAAAACAGACAAAACCTTTTTTTTGACCTTGGGGTCCCATGAGGAACAAATTCATGCACATGCACACACTTCAAAGTTTCCTCCTTTCAACTTTACACTCCATTTATTCTTGCAATCTCACCTGCAGATGAAAGTCCCTCAAATGTCAGTCTCGTACACCTTCCCCCACATCGATGTTTCCATCAAAAGAGTTTAAAAGGGTCATTCGTCAACTAAATACATTCCTTTATTCATAACACGCACCTAACATCATGGTTATCTGTAGACAGATGAAACACTAAAACTCAAAAGTACCACACTGTGTGCCATGTATGTATTAAGTACAACAGTACAGACAAGTTTCTACATGCGTTTTTGTTCATCTCAGATTCACCATAAGCTCCAGGTGCAAGATTCAAAAGACTAGATCATAGACTGTATATAAGAAATGGGCATAGTTATCATGATTTCACTTTGTGGTTTATTGATTTGGACTTCTGAAGCCTTTTTGTTATGGGGTGGGGGGTGGGGGGGGATTAGTTACAGAAATGAAAAATGTTTTTTAAAAATAGCCATTTGATGAACTCTAGTTTCTTCTTTGGGATTTTTGAGACCAGTGGGCTACCACACGTTTCTGAACAGACTTCACATGAATTTTCACCTTTAAAATTTACCTTGTGTTTTGTTTGAGTACATTAAAATTTATTGGAATACCCTGTTTAAAAATTCTTGACTGTGCATATGTTAATTTGCATCATAATAACAATATGCTATTAAAATTACTTGATGACTGCACAGTGCAGAAAATAAATTGGAAGGCAAATCCATTTCTTCCATAAGTCAGTCCTGTTCATTATTTTGCAACATTTTCTGCAATGACTCACTGCAAAAACAGATATTAAAGGGAAAGCTAACATGAAAGAAAATGCTATAGAAAATCTCTTATGTCACATAAATTTATTTCCCTTATTTTTTTAAATGTATGTGTAATTGTTTTTCACAAATGCAAAGCCACATAAATCACACAGCATGCAGTAATCATTAGTTGTGCATTAGTTAAAAACTTTCGACAGCGTCTGTTTGACCATTTAGTTCTGCTGCATTACTCTTAGATTTCCTTAAAATTCTGCTAACGACTCGGTTTCCACAGCACCATACTGCGTACTTTGTCTCTGAGCTGTGCAAACACAATGTCTTGAAGTATTACACTTGTCTCCCTCCTTTTAGACACATGTGCCACTTGATTCATCTGCCGCTTTTAGTTTTTGTGTTAGCAAAAGTCAGACAGATACAGGGAGGTTGTTGACAGAGCACTGCTCATGTTAGCTGAGGTTAAAATTTTGTCCAGTGAGGTTCTTGGACTGCAGTCTGAAGTTGACTCAGCAAATGTCAGTCCTGTCGATCACAGTTAAAACTGCAGACGGCTCTCGTGAGGGGCTTTCTGAATGGCAGCTTATCGTTTGCCCTAGATATCCTCTAAATGTTCATGTCCTCTCTTGCTAGGTGATGTGGAAGATGACTGCGTTTTCTCCATGGCTAAATGTGAAAAGTCTGACTAGACACAGCTGCTCACACACGCTGAAAGCCGTTGTATTTTTGTTGCATTTTTATGACAGCGCCTTGTCTTTATTGCTTTTCTTTTGATAGACAGCAAAGATGTTAATTTTAGCTCGGTGTAACCATGCTGCTTTGCCCTTTATGCAGTTGAGCCAAACTGACTTTTAGCTTTTAATTCTTCAGTAATATCAGGACAGCAGCATAGTTCAGAACATGGAAACGATGCAGGGGCTTGACAGAGTTGAAAGGGCTGGAAGGATTAATTACTCCAGGCAGCTTTGGTTAACCTTTTAAGTTAGCACTTTAAGTCAGTTCTGATGGGGGACCTTGTTAGTGGAAGTGTCTTGATATTTCTGTTCCTTTCACCCCTGTGGGTAATGGCTGGATTGGAGGGGTGCCGTGCATGTCACTTGTCACCTTCCCGTGTAATGCTGCTAATTAGCACTAAATAGCCTGATCTCTGAAATTTCCAATTACTGCTCCCAGTGAGACCCTGAGCTTTTGATAAATAACACCATACTAAAGCAGTTGGCCCTCCTGGAGAGAAGCCACACATATAAGTCTTCAAAGAGGTACATGCACCACATTACTTCCAGTCAGATGACATGTTAACAAGGACCTGTCCCCATTTCCTTCACACTCCTTTATGAGCCATTATCCAAAAGCTCCTTTCAGAGTTATTTTTTGTTGTTGTTGTTGTTTTTTTAAAGAAGAAGCTTCATTCTCTTATTTTATTGTATGTCGAGCTGTGTGCAGATGGTCTTAAGTCATGCAGAAGAATTGGACTTATCCCTCTCCCAACACCCTGCCTCCAATAGGATCAGGCCACGCTGTCGACACTGCTGAGGAGAGACTGTTTCTAGCTCTCATACACGTGGAACTAAAGCCACATTTATCTGCATATGCACATATTTATGAAGTGCATACATACCTACACCCACATAAGGTGCATACGCGCTCGCGCTACAGCCACTGTAGAATTCACCCAGTCACAGGGTACGCTGCATGTCTTCTCCTCATTTAAAAAAATGAAGCTTTTGTCTCTGATCTTTTGTTCTTCAACTTGTTTTGTATTTCTGTGTCAAACAGAGGCCAGCCAAATCTAGCACCTGATCAGAGTGAATATGAATATGAAGTGTTTTGTCTGGAAGAACAAAACATGTACAGTATTATTTATTCATGTGCTGTCCTACTACTGAATGCTAAATGAGCAATTAGTATAAAAGCTGTTTGGGCATCTAATCACAATAAACACCTGCACTGTAAAACCATCTGATTTAAAAGGCAGATTATGTTTTTTGTTTTTTGTTTCGGCGTATTCACAGGCCTGCTAGTTCTCTTGCTCCAGTCTACTGTATCCGCTCTATAGTGTTTTATAGCTTTCAGACATTTTAATTTCAGTGTCTTCAACTGTGCGATCAAAGCCTATCTGCAGTTGTGTATGTATATATGCATTTTCCTTTGTGGGAAAACACAAAATGTAAGAATCTGATTGTCAGCTTTCCGTCGCTGTTCACTGGTAATATGTCTAAAGTCCCAAAATGGATGAGAATAACTTCCAGCTCATATTCTGTAGCTGGATGACCGATCAAACAATAACCATACCAGGCCCTACCCCTGCCGTGGCTGATCCTATAAGCCCAGCCAGGAATGTCCACACCCTGACAGCTGTGGGAGAATCTGACTCATTCTGCCCAATGTCCGCATCCTCCTGTCTTTAACAAATGCTCCACTCACCCTTTCTCACTGTCTCTGTATCCTTCATTCTATCCACTCTGGTTTAAGTGCTCTGGAACGGTGGCATTGCTCCGTTCTGTGATGTGAGTGTTAATTTACCGCTGATGATCACTCTTATAAGAGGACATAAGAGATTACTTCTGATGGACATTTGGGCTGGAAGACCAAATAGGGAAAGCGCCTTTCTCCTGTACGACACTCTTCATTGAGTCTCCTCTTCAGTGATGCGTGCCAGTCGTCTATATGAACTGCCTGTTATGCTCCACCTCTGCTCCTGCCTTATTGATACAGCATCACTCCCCAGCTCCTATCTATTAATTTACTACTCTTCTGCACCTCCTTTTGATGGTGATACTGCCAATCAAACCTAAGGAACTGCTAATCATACAGGGCTATTAAAAAGAAGGGCAAGAAGGATGAGTGCAATCTGACACATAACCCTTGCCTGTTTACCTGTACTTCTAAGACTGAATGAAATACACTCAGGCCATAATTTAACCTTGATGCATGCAATTAATCAGTCAATCAGTCAATCAATCAAGGCTTTATTCGCCACGTGCAGGTTGCCGTGCAGTGAAATAGGACCCCCCTGACCTTACACACACACAACACAGACATCACATGGGGATACAGGTCAGAGATCGATAGTGTTACAGAAAAAAACCCACTGAAATATACACTACAATGGGAAAGTACAAGAGGAAAAAAGAGACCTCTACTCATGCTGCGCTCCTGGGAGGACAGCATGAGAACAGGAAACAAAAAAACTCTTCTGCTCAAAAAAGCACATAAATGTCCACAGCACAACATTATGGAACACGTGACAAGCCACAGGGTCGGGTGGGGGTGAGGAATAATCCGAAGCAAACACAGCAGCCATCCTGCTCAGCACTACCATTCCAGCGCGGGCTCAGACCCGCCGTGTTCCCAGAAGGGAACAAGCATCAAAGGCGTTTGGAAAGGGAGGGGGGATGAGTGTGCGCATATCAGTGTATATGTATGTGTGTGCGTGTCCAGAGTTCAGCTGAGACAGTGTCCTTCGCCCTGCTAGGCTAAGTAAAAAGTCTTCCAGCCAACCCAGGTGGTGTGATGTTGTCATTCTTTTGCTCAAAGAGCCGATTCTGAGAACTCACGACCACAGTGAGCCTCCCCAAGATGTAATCCAATTTGCGCTCAGAGATGTTATTCCAAGCGAGCCCTTCCAAGATGTGATCCAGTCTGCACTCAGAGATCTTATTCTGAGTATTCACGGCAGCCGTAAGCTTCTCCAAGATCTTATCCGTGCTGCACTCAATGAGCCCATTTTGAGAAACTCACGCCTCTTCCCATCGTTTCAATCCCAGCGGGCAGCCTTGTGGGGGTCTGAACAGCCAGTTCCGCTTTCTTAATTCTTCGATAAGTCAGGGCCAAGCCAGCTCCGATCAGCAAGAACCCTGTTATCATGGTTCCGAATAGGTAGATATCTTCAGCACTCAAGCTCACCCAAGCCCAAACTTCTCGTTGAGAAAGGGGTGTCAATTGCATTTAGGGACCAGTTGATCAAATCCATAATTCCTCTTTTAGGTTTTAGAGAACAGACTGTGAGAGAGTGTTCCAGGGTAAAAGTAATTTAAAAAAAACACGAGACTAGACAAGGACATAAGAGGCTAAGCAGGGAAGCTAAGGGAGAGGAGGAGAGGAGAAAAGAGCAAGAGCAGAAAGCCTGAAAAAAATTTATGAGCTCAATGAGTTACCATTGGGTTGTAGCTGTATAAAACCATCCTGGAGTATGGGCAGTATATTCAAGTAATGCAGACCAGTGGGCCAAGCAGTAAGGGATGTCCATAAGTAGATTGCACAGTGATGTGCTATTGATTAGCTACTGTCGAATGCATGTCATTGATTGAACCAGCAAGGTGTGTGATTGCTGCATGTTGAAATAGGTTCTCTGGAAATGTATGCTTAGTAAAACGTTAGAATACAAAACAAAAACTAGTATTTAATGGCTGTGTGAGACCATCAGGTAGCAAGGCATTAATTCTAGTCTCAAGCACATTTAAGAAATATGTGCTTACAAAGGTGATAGATGAGGAAAATTGAAAAACTGTCCTGCAGTCTGACAACGCAAAATTCCAAATAATTTTTAAATTATATTCCCCAGGCTAACAAGGAGAGGAACCATGCAGTTGTACTTTAGTTAATGCTGACGCTATATGCAGGTTTTGTAACTGCCTTGTCTATTTCATCAAGACACTGCCAAACTACTTTCAGCAAATGTGACAACAACTTTGCTCAGTAATAAAAAGAGCTTGAGTGCTATTTTATAGAGATGCACCAATGGCAATTTTCTTGGCAGTTATTCATTTTTTTCCCAAGTGCAAAAGCCACAACACTGATAACAGTTTGAAGCATAATTAACTGTGCATGCTGCATCTATCAAATAGGCACATATTTGTAGTTTATGCAGAACAGTTGGCAATGATTGTCATCTCTGCACAGGCTTAAACTGACCACATTATATAAATCCATCAGAAATCAAATAAAATTGCTCTATAGTTCGTGTATATATACAGTATAAGTAGATGTGGCTCTGTATGTTGAAAGCAAGCCATTATATTGAAGTATCTTAGATGCATTTTACAAACTAAAAAGGACTTAGAGAAATAAATTAAAAATGTGAGTGGAATGGAGAGAATACAAGTGACAGTGATTAAATGAAAGCGAAAGAGGGAGTAGATTAGCTCAGAGTCCATCCTTAGAGAGTGCCTGATAGGGTGAACAAGCTGCCAGCACTCCCTTCATCTTCCCCTCCTCCCCCGTCAAAGCTTCTCTGCTCTTATCTTCATCACGCTCACCCTTAATATATCATGGTTTCTCTTTCTTTTCTTTCTCTCTTTGTGTCTCCTCTCATTGTCAGTCCATGAGCATGATTGTAGTGCCCCCCCCCCCTTTTTTTTTTGTGGCAGGGCATAATGAAAACTCCTATGTGATAGTTTTTACACAGAGTAATCTCATTTCTTCCTCACTGCTTGCTGTTTCCAGTCTCCCTGAGTTGGTGTGGGCTGTGCAATGTGTTCCCTCTTGATTATTCAGCTGTGTTTTGTTTTCCATATTTTTCACTGTAACTGAGTAGGGGGGCATGGTGACTACTGAACTAGCAATTCTTATTATACAAAATGTCAACAAGACAAATAAATAAGACTTAGTTTTTCCATATTCTACATGTTTTGTAATTGTAATGTTAACTGGACTCCTGTACTAACAAAAAATTGCAATTACACTGAAAAAAAGTATTCTTAAGAATTGTTATTTACATTAACGTGAGCTTGTCTGGGATGTTTACCACCCTACAGTTTAGCAGTCTGTCCTCGGGTTCCTTGAGCTACGTTTTTGTCATGTTTCACTGCGCTACACATTGACATACCCAGTGTACAATAATAACCTAGCTGACCTTTGCCTTTCCATCAGAAATGATATGGAGCTCTGGGAGTCAGTGCTGAGCCATTAGGGGGAAACGACACCTACAAGCATCAGAGACAGGCTCATAAAAAGATTCTTGTCTTCCATCCATTTAAATCCTCACTTGAAAGAAGTTTTTTCATCATTATTTAAACTTTTCGACACACCAGAATTAGAGGTTTCCTTTCTTTTCCTAAATTGATTCCAGTTTTCTTTCTAACTATAACTGAACACATGCAAGGAAAGACAAAATATTGTTTTCATGGCAAAATGAACAATTATACTTGACAGTTTCTTTCAAACTGCAGTAAGTTGCTTGATCTTTCACTGAAACAAGTAAAAATAAAGAGGTAGAAATAATTAACTGAAACTGAGTTGCTGTACACCCACCTTTACCTGACATATTTTACTATACCAAACAAAAGATGATGCAGTAGATTTATATAACAAAACAAAAGTTATGTACATAATTTTCTAGTATAATTTAATAACTTCACCAGATAACAGGGCATTGACCTTTGCTCATACTGAGGCTCTTACGATGGCTACTGGCTTATGGCTGATTCTGAGCTCAGGATGGTATTACATTTAATTAGATTTAGCCAACTTGTGGCTTCTTTCACTGCCCATGTTCAGCTGGGTAATGATTTAAGTGTGATAAAGGTTTGTTGCTATGGACATTTTTGTGGTGCTCCTCCTGTGGTTTGCTTTGGAGAACTTTGTGTCGTCATTGACAGTGAAGAGCTTCCATGCTAACAACATGTTAGTGTGTCAGTATGAGTGTGACTGTTTGCCTGTGCCACTGTGTGCGTGGTGTGCATGCATAAAATGGACTTGCTTCTAGTCAGACATGCACGAGGCTGATTGACCCATCTAAGGTCAAAATGTTGGAATCAACCAATTCCAGTCCCTGGCTGGTCAGTCTGTGCATCTCTAATCAGGATGTCTTATTTCTCCATCACATACTAATAAAGATTACAAGTAAGAAGTTTGTAAATGGAAAAGACAGGATGGTTTGAGTATTTCAAAAACGAATGATCTTGAATAACCAGACTGGTCCAGAATAAATGGCCAGAGTTACTCTGATAATGATTTCTACAGGGAGAAAAGCGTACGATGAAGTCAATACTAACTATTTTAGCAGATGGGCCAGAACAACAGAGGACCACCTGGGATGATGCTTCTGTCCACTAAGAACAGAAAACTGAGGCTTTAGTAACAACGGTGCATCAAAACTTGATAAATGTTGTCTGATTTAATGAGTCTTCATGACTTTAAAAGCTTTGATTCATCCACTCTTGTATCAACAACTCGCACTAATGGTGGTCATGTAATTGTGTTGGGGGTGTTTGAGCCCTTTAGTACCAGCTGAGCATCATTTAAATCCCACAGTCTACCTGAGTATTGTTGCTGAACATGTCCAGCCCTTTATGATTGCAAATTGCTAATCAGCAGAACGTGGCACCGTGTCTCAAAGCTCATTTTGTCTTGTTTCTTGAGCACGAGAATGCATTCACTGTAGTAAAATGGCCTCCACAGTCACCAGATCAGGAGTTTTGCACCATTAAAGTGTTATCCACAAATCTGCAGCAACTAAATGATGTCAATATGAGAGATGTCTCCTAAATCTGCGTCATGGAAAATTAAGGAGGTTCTGATGGGGAATCCAGTGCAGTCATTAATTAATTAGTATACATGCAAGTAAGTACAAAGGCGTTTTTAGGGGGGGGGAAACATTAAACTGTATTAAATAAACAAAATGGAAAACACATTAGTTTGAAGCAAAATGAAACTTAAGCATTCAAATATGCATTTTTTATTCATTCTAAACATATAGACATGTTTTAACACCTAGATCGTGATCAAAACTGTTAATATGAAGCATAAAATTTCATGTAAAATAGATGTTTGACTTATTTTTAAGGCTTAGACAAAGTTGTTGTAGTTTTTCTTTTCACTGTCACTGTCACTCACCACTGTCAAGAACTGATTGTCAGTAAAATGTAAAAACTGCCTAATTTGGTTCTAAATTAATTGAACTACATAACTAGTAATTAAACACAGTACACACAAACAATATACACAAAAATATACTCACATACAATTTCCATTGAATCTGTTAAGTTGTGATGGTGTTTTGCCTTTGGTGGGAGTTTATGTTGGCGGAAATCCCTGGGATGCTTTGTTTACAGAAACAGATTACAGATGCCTGATCTCCACATTCACACACGCGCGCACACACGTACACGCACGCGTGCAGCCAGGCAGGCTTGTTGAGGCTAAAATGATTTATAGCCAGCCATGTCTAATGGATTGCTTTGGCACTTGAGAAATTATGAAAAAGAATTAATTAGCCTTCAGTGACCCTGCTGTCCATCTGCCTCTCTCTCTCCTGGCAGAGGCGCTTGGCTGATCACTTTGCATGTAATTACAGGTTAAATGGGCTGTGCTTACCTGTCACAGATTCATCTTCGCTAAATCACATAAAAAATACCTAGGTGTATCATTACTGCAGTATGGTGAGATTTTAATGGGCCAAACACTATTACAAGATAAATAAAGAGTTTATTATCCAACATTTATGGGTTAGGTGACAGCTAATCACTCTGTATGACTCGTACTGTTTACGTTGTAAGGTTGTTACTGTCTAATACAAAAGCTAACACCCAACAAAAGGATAATTTTTATTGATCAAAATAAAGTGACCAAGTGGAAATAAAACACTATAAAAGCTTTAATCAACAAAAACAAATTCAAAATCATTTTGAATTAGGCCTTCACTATTTGCAATTTACATGATTTAACAAATAAGAAATACTTGCCATAAAGCCTTGCAAACAGCCAAAGGTAAACCAGAGAATCTCACAGCAAAAGAAACGAACAGAACGTGAACAGCAGCTTAGTTCCCCCTCAGTGGGGATTATGGTGAATAGCTGTTATTTTCTCTCGTCTAGTTGAATTCACTTGGAGAACAGAAAGCCCTGTTCGGGTAAGAAGCTGTGGAGTTGCTGCTTCCCTTTGTCCTCCTCTGTCCTCAGTGAGTCCTTAACTGCTACAAGGATAAAAGGCAAATTCACTAGAATTGCTTTCTTAATTTTATACCTTCAAATGTCAGAGAATTACATATTACCTAAGAAAATGAACTAAAACAACTTGTAGACCTTGTTCATATCAAATAGGCTAACAGAAGGCCATCTTTAAATTAGATTGAAATTGCGCTTTGCATTTTTGGCAAGTGTATAGCTCAGGCATGATTACATGTTATGAATTATTTTGTGGTTTCCTGTCTCCTGAGCTCAGAAAACCAGCTGGTATGAGACAGAAAAGCGTCCGTGAGAGCGATACTGGAGGAGATGTGATTATGGTTCCCTCCAAAATAAGCCTACACTTCAGATCCACACAAACACACAGTACTAAGGCTGAGACGTTATTATGTTTGTCTTGCTTTGTATGTAATTCTGACTGTGTGGCACTCACTTTAGTCCCTTGATGTTTCTCCTTATACACAAAAACACCTCCTCTTTGAGATTAGCTGCATAACAAGAGAACCACAGCTGCCCGTCAGCGACAGATAGGCAGATGGCAGGGACTTTGGTTTTGGTGACGACTCCTGAAAAAATGAGATATACGAATCGAAGGTATACATAAATGGCACAAGCCAACAACACAAATGAATGAATTAATACAATTTCATACCCCATCTTCATATGCACCACGTTTTCTTGCACCCATTTCAATAAATTTCAATATTCTTATATTAACAATGGACCACAAAACTCCTGCTACATAAGAGAAACCCATCTTGATGTCAAACCCATGCGGAAGTATAAATCAGCTAAGCTCTAAAGAACTTTTTACACTTGGTTTATTCTCTCTCAGCTCATTGTTTTGGGTTTCTGGCTAGCAGCATCACAGCCTTGGTTTTCATACAGTGTAGGTTCTGGCTGCAACAGCATGTTATTTCTAGCAAAAGGGCTCTGATCTACCGCACACACTGTAGTCATCACAGTGGAGTAATTAGTCATTAGTAATTAGTTAGTCATATTCAGATGCATGTGTTGTAGATTTATATTGCATAACCAACAGCAGGATGCAAGACACAGGTGTAGAACATAAGGTGAGCTTTTTATGCTGATTAGTTTAGAGAATTTGAAAGTCCAAGATCCAAAGAACACAACGTATGAAACGTTGGGAATTCTGGTTTTACAGATATAAGGAATACACAATTACACAGACGACACAACAAAGAACAAGGGAAGACTGAAACAATGTATACAACAGATAATGAGGATGGAGAAAAGAGGTGGAAACCCACACACAGCTCAATCAAGCAATCAAGAAAGCAATCAAGACGACAAGCAGGAGAAACAAAATTAGACAAGATACAGAAGATCAAACTACTACCAAAATAAAACGGGAAGTAAATGAGTCAGATAAGCAGGAAAACAAGATTAACTTGACTCGGAAGACAGAAGAAGGCAGGAGAACATTCAAAGAGATAAGACAAACACAGAGACAAGACTAAAGGAACAGATTGGAAACACAAAATGGAACTAACTAAATACAAACTTCAAAGTTACCTCTAACTAAAAACAGGAGTTTAAAAAAAATAAAATATAAATGGAGATCATTATGAATCCATACAACTCATGAAAAATAACACTTGAAAACTGTATGAATAGAACGGTAAATATTAAAGAGAAACATAACTCACAGAAATCCAATGCAAGGACAACTTAAAATGCAAGTCTTACATAATTGGTTAAATATATAGGAGTTATTTTTTGTTTCAAAAGAAACAAAGAATAGAAATCAAACACAAATCTCATCTCCAAACAAAAATGGATCGTGAAGTCAAAAATTAAAAAATCTACGACCATGACATTAGTTGCTAAGAGACTATATTTATAGATGTGATATTGGGAATAAATCTTGCAGAGCAAAATAAAATAAAATAAATTAGTTAATAATACTAATAATATTCTTGTAGGGCATTTACCTTCCAACTTTTGTCATTTGGCACTAAATGAATTGAATTGAATTGATTTGAATTGAATCGAACCATAAGGCTGACTAAGAGACAAATAGAGAGACTGGGGTCATTTTAAACAGAGAGAAAACATGACAAATAAATAAACAAATGACAGACAGACATAGCAGAGTGAGTCAGCGAGAGACACAATGAGACAGAGGGAGGATGAGCAACATGGAGGGATTATTAGTGACTCTGTGAAGGGATTAGGGAGGAATGCTGAGGTCTGACACACTAGAATGTGAAATTGCAGTGGCTTAGTGTCACTTCCCCCCTCCACTTCCTCTGCTCTTTTCCGCAGGTACGGACCATTCACTCCAGTCACATCACTCACCTGCCTCTGATTCTCCCTCCTCTCTCTCTCTCATTCTGACACATATGCATCACTGCTTACCTCACCAAGCTTACACATAGAGGTGTTCAGTGGGTGGTACAGTTGGAGCACGATCCAATTTCTATGGATTATCCACCTTGGATGATGCAGCAGAGCAAATTTGATGTTTTTTTTCTGGCTGGCTGGAGATCATGAACATTGTATTCTTTCCAGATGAAGTGTTTGTACTGTATACAGTGGGGCAAAAAAGTATTTAGTCAGCCACCGACTGTGCAAGTTCCCCCACCTAAAATGATGACAGAGGTCAGTAAT
Source organism: Rhamphochromis sp. 'chilingali' (assembly GCF_963969265.1). Taxonomy (NCBI): domain Eukaryota; kingdom Metazoa; phylum Chordata; class Actinopteri; order Cichliformes; family Cichlidae; genus Rhamphochromis; species Rhamphochromis sp. 'chilingali'. Next base: position 25,157,635 of record NC_137933.1, read on the forward strand.
TTGCACCAGAGGTACACTTCAACTGTGAGAGACAGAATGTGAAAGAAAAATCCATGAATCCACATGGTAGGATTTGTAAAGAATTTATTCGTAAATCAGGGTGGAAAATAAGTATTTGGTCAATAACAAAAATACAACTCAATACTTTGTAACATAACCTTTGTTGGCAATAACAGAGGTCAAACGTTTACTATAGGTCTTTACCAGGTTTGCACACACAGTAGCTGGTATTTTGGCCCATTCCTCCATGCAGATCTTCTCGAGAGCAGTGATGTTTTGGGGCTGTCGCCGAGCAACACGGACTTTCAACTCCCGCCACAGATTTTCTATGGGGTTGAGGTCTGGAGACTGGCTAGGCCACTCCAGGACTTTCAAATGCTTCTTACGGAGCCACTCCTTTGTTGCCCGGGCGGTGTGTTTTGGATCATTGTCATGTTGGAAGACCCAGCCTCGTTTCATCTTCAAAGTTCTCACTGATGGAAGGAGGTTTTGGCTCAAAATCTCACGATACATGGCCCCATTCATTCTGTCCTTAACACGGATCAGTCCTCCTGTCCCCTTGGCAGAAAAACAGCCCCATAGCATGATGTTTCCACCCCCATGCTTCACAGTAGGTATGGTGTTCTTGGGATGCAACTCAGTATTCTTCTTCCTCCAAACACGACGAGTTGAGTTGATACCAAAAAGTTCTACTTTGGTTTCATCTGACCACATGACATTCTCCCAATCCTCTGCTGTATCATCCATGTGCTCTCTGGCAAACTTCAGACGGGCCTGGACATGCACTGGCTTCAGCAGCGGGACACGTCTGGCACTGCGGGATTTGATTCCCTGCCGTTGTAGTGTGTTACTGATGGTGACCTTTGTTACTTTGGTCCCAGCTCTCTGCAGGTCATTCACCAGGTCCCCCCGTGTGGTTCTGGGATCTTTGCTCACCGTTCTCATGATCATTTTGACCCCACGGGATGAGATCTTGCGTGGAGCCCCAGATCGAGGGAGATTGTCAGTGGTCTTGTATGTCTTCCATTTTCTGATGATTGCTCCCACAGTTGATTTTTTCACACCAAGCTGCTTGCCTATTGTAGATTCACTCTTCCCAGTCTGGTGCAGGTCTACAATACTTTTCCTGGTGTCCTTCGAAAGCTCTTTGGTCTTGGCCATGGCGGAGTTTGGAGTCTGACTGTTTGAGGCTGTGGACAGGTGTCTTTTATACAGATGATGAGTTCAAACAGGTGCCATTCATACAGGTAACGAGTGGGGGACAGAAAAGCTTCTTACAGAAGACGTTACAGGTCTGTGAGAGCCAGAGATTTTCCTTGTTTGAGGTGACCAAATACTTATTTTCCACCCTAATTTACAAATAAATTCTTTACAAATCCTACCATGTGGATTCATGGATTTTTCTTTCACATTCTGTCTCTCACAGTTGAAGTGTACCTCTGGTGCAAATTACTGACCTCTGTCATCATTTTAAGTGGGGGAACTTGCACAATCGGTGGCTGACTAAATACTTTTTTGCCCCACTGTAACTCTGTTAAGACTTACATTTACAGACTGACACACCAACCAAGCATGCTGTCAGTTATGTGAAAAATGTGATAGCTTTGGTAAAAGCCCATCATGTAGTTTTGACAAATTCTTGACCATTCACCTCATCTCTCCTCTGACTTTTTCTCCACCTCTCCTGCAGATCTGAGTTCGACCTGGAGTATGACAGCTATCATGAGGACTACTATGACAGGTACTGCCAGAAAGCTATGCATGGCAGCCTATACACCTTACTGCTTGTCTGTGTGTCACAGGCGCCTAAAGGCAGAGGCTAAAGTGGATTCGTCATCCTGACAGCCGCTGGTAGTGTCTGCTCCCTGCTGCTGTCTCCCACACAGCTGTCAGTCATTCTGTCTTTGCTTACAGTTTACAGTTTACCCATTTACTACACAACCTACACAACCTCACTAGTTGCACACACACACACACACACACACACACACACACACACACACACACACACACACACACACACACACACACACACACACACACACACATCCAATGCTATTTACAGACACTAAAACGGTGGGTTTTGATGTGCATTCTAAATCAAGGGTGATTTATTCTAACATGCAAACATAAACTGCAATGTTTGTACGTTCCAGTATTCTTCAACACAGCCTGAACACTCTAAGTCAAACTTTAGTTTAATTTCTTTAAGTAGTGTTCATGAATAGTTCTCCAGGCTTCTTTGAAGCAGTGGCGGAGCAGGGTGGTGGCTTACTGGGCTTAAGCCCGGGTTGTTTTTTCAGAAGCCCGGGGTCTTTTGAAGTGTAATTTTTTCATAGTTAGATGCCTGGCTGACAACTGTATAAAACAAAAACTACACACAATATTCAAAGCACATAGTGCACACTGTGGGAATTTACGACTGTGCGTAAATCCCCCCTAATATTGGTATGATCCGAGCTCAGGCACTAAGCGACTGAGCGAGGGGGCGGGGGAGAGCTGCTGCCTGCGAGTGCGCGGTTGGAGAAGCGCAGACTGAGGAGAACTGAAGTTTGACCAGGTACCAAAGAAAATCATTCGTACTGTAGAAATAATGTAAATATAACAGTGTATCACGAAAGATTGAGGTCAAACTGATCACTTAACATATATTACGTGAATTATTACGTTGATTATGAATTTGTTCAATATCAATTTGTTTTTAACACAGTGCGTGATTATTCCCCACACTGTTGGCTTGCGCTTTTGACAGCTGTGCGTGTTTGAGTGCATGTGCGTGTATTCCTCTGGGTTTGAGTGAGCGGGAGCTATGCGTGTGTACACGTGCACGCACGTTTGCATCTGTGTTTGTTGTTTGTGTACGTCAATATGTGGGAAAGGGAGAAATGACTGTTTTTGCCCGCTGTCCTCTTGAGCAAACACAACAGTAAAGTGTCTTTCAACACAGATAACAGCTCAGGCTGACAAAGCTGCTTTCCATGTGGGGTCTAATCCATGGAGACAAACACTCTCACACACACTCACACACTTTTCTGTAATCCTCACTCCTCTACCGTCTCTCATTGTCTGAGCTTCTATTCTCTGAGATGACACTTCAAAGCCGGTGTAACAACACATTGTCTATCTGCCCCTGCACACAGCTCTAAAAGACTTTAAACTCCCCTAAGTCTTTGGTTTCAATGTCTCCCCGCACGGACAATGCTCAAAGCCTCTAATCTCACACACTTACGGTGGCCTAATACACTTCATACTTATGTGACATTGTGATGCATATGTGTCTGAGTGTGTATTGTGGATGTGCTAAGAACACAGTCTGTTCAGAAATCACTATATCAAGTAGACGGGCTTCACATAATATCATAGATCAGGAAACAATATAGAAAACTCTTCAGGAAGCCAGGCTGTGTCTGACTGACTGGCTAATGGCTCAATCAGTAAATCTAAATTGCCATCCAAAATCAAAGTCCTTGCAGATGACAGCTTCACTTCCTGTTGTTGGCTCGTTATATACAACAGAGGAACACTTCACTCGCAGGCTTTGCAGAAATATTTTCATTTGTTTTCAGACTGTCTTTTATCCTGAAATATCTAACACGTTATTTTTTTAAGTCACTGACACTATTATAGTAGTGTCATGGTACCGGATCGTTGAGCCAGTGTTCTCTGTTTTGTGACCTTTTGCATCATGTTGAATTCATTTTTTTGATTTTGAGAAGTGAACCTTTTTTCTGGATTTTATTAGGCCGGGTTTTCTTGTTTAGTTCGTGTGACTAGAAATGGTAGCGTTTGGTAATCCCTGTTAATTTTCCTGCTATATTATTAGAGGTCTCTAGTTTAGTTTTAAGTTAATTTAGGGTTATCAGTTTATGTTCCCGCTTCTTTGGTCTGGTATTTCTGTTTTGTTGTTTGGCTTCCCCTCCTGTCAGTCATGTCTCTTGCCCTGTCTCTCCCTCTCATCCGTGTCATATCTCTGTGCTGTCTCCATGTTCTTCTCCCTGTGTTTTCTCCTTTGTCTCCCCCGTCTGTCATGTGTTTCTATGTTTGTTTACCCCCATCTTCGTGTCAAGCCTGTGTGTCCTTGTCTGAATCTTGGTTTGCGTGCTACTTCCTGTTTTATCTTTGACAGTCCCTCGTTTTGCTTCCCCTGTCTCGTTATGCCTGATTTGGAAAAAAAATGAACATCATAACAAAGTGATTGAAATTCTTGCAAATTTATTTTAAAAAGAAACAATTTTACAGCATGTGCGTGTATTCATCATTTGCCATAACACTCAAAAATGAGCTCAGGTACATCCTGTTTTCACTGATGATCTATCAGATTTTTCTACAACTTGATTGGAGTCCACCTGTGGTAAATTCAGTTGACTGGACATGATTTGGAAAGGCACATGTTTGTATGGATAAAGTCCCATAGTTGAGGATTGTATCAAGTCACAGATATGGGGAATGGTACAGTAACATTTCTCCAGCACTGAAGGTCCTGTAATCCGGTAATCTGTAAATGGAAGAAGTTTAAAACACCAGGGCGCTTCCTAGATTTGGTTCCCCGACCAGTATAAGTGATTGTGGAAGGTCCTTTGTGAGGCAGGTGACCAAAAACCTGATGGACACTCTGACAGAGTTTGAACATTGCTCTGTGGAGAGAGGAGAAGAAGGAGAACCATTTCTGTAGCACTCCATCATCAGACCTGTATGGTAGAGTGGCCAATCAGTTTAGGCCCCGGATGACTTGGGGATAGAAGCTCCTCTTGAGTCTCTCTGTCCTTACCCGGATAGTGCGGAACCTTCTGCCGGATTGCAGAAGTTGGAACAGTTTGTTGCCAGGTTGGGATGGGTCCTTCAGTACCTGCGCTGCTCTAGTCCGGCATCTCCTGGTGTAGGTGTCCTGAAGGGGGTGGGGGGGAGCAATCCTGCAGCAGCGTTCTGCTGTACAGATCACTCTCTGAAGAACTATTTGGTCATTAACACAGCTGTTCCCAAACCAGGATGTGATGTTCTGTGTGAGGATGCTCTCCACAGCACCTACATAGAAAGTCCAGAGGATCGCTAGCGAGACCCTGAACTTCCTCAGTTGTCGGAGGTGATACAGGCGCTGCCTAGCCTTTTGGTCTGGACCTGAATGTGGGCAGACCATGTCAGGTCTGAGGAGATGTGGACACCAAGATACTTGAAGGACTGCACCCTCTCCACTGGAGCTCCATTGATGATAGTGGGTTTGTAGTCTCTGTGCTGACTCCTTCTGAAGTCCACCACCAGCTCCTTGGTCTTGCCAACGTTCAGCTGGAGGTGGTTATCCTGGCACCATGATGCCAGATTCTTCACTTCGTCAATGTAGCCCGCCTCATCGTTGTTGGAGATGGCGCCCAACACCACTGTGTCGTCAGCAAACTCCACAATGGTGTTGGAGCCATGGGTGGCTCCGGATCTGTGGTGTCTGGAATGGAGGAGGAGATGATGTTCTTCAAGGCACATGACACATGACAGGCAAATGACAACCCACCTGGTGTTTGCTAAAATGCACCTGAAGGAGCCTCAGACCAGATTGAACTTTTTGGGCTGAATGCTAAGAGTCATGTCTGACCTGCCCAATACCAGTGCTACACCGTGCTACAGTGAAGCATGGTGGTGGCAGCATCATATTATTCTAGGGATGTTTTTTGGCAGCAGGAACTGTGAGGCTAGTCAGGATTAAGGGAAAGATAAATGGAGCCATGTACAGAGAGAACCTTGATGATAACATCCTCCAGAGCGCTATGAACGTTGGACTGGAGCAAAGTTTCAGGTTAGAAAAGGACAACGACTGTGAATTCCTTGACCCAGCCATAGTCCAGCCATAAACCTGACTGAACATCCCTAGGCTGTGCAGGGTGTTCCCTATCCAACCTGAGGGATCTTGAGAAGTTCTGCAAAGAAAAAGGGAAGAAACTGTTCAAAAGTAGGTATGCCATGCTTGTAGCATCATTCTCAAAAAGACTTGAGGCTGTAATTGCTAGCATAGGTGCTTCAGTAAAGAATAATAACAATGTCATTGTGTAGAAGTATGGAACAAGTGAAGTAGTATGAATACTTTCTGCATGCACTGTACCATTCAAAACATTAGCTTCCCACACTTTCTACAGGTTTGCCAAGTGATGATTGGTTGGTTTGGATCCTGTAGCTCTGTAGCTTCACCTGGTCACTGGGTCAGTGAGTGTCGAGGCCATTACATTCTTCAGTCACATCATTATTTCTATTTTTGAAACACCCATGCACAAACACACAGTGTCATTTTTTGTAACCACTATAGAGGTTGACAGTGATACACCCCCTGTCACCGGCACTACTAGCCTGCCGGGGAGCTATTGATTGGCCCTGACAGAACCAATTACATTCAGTGACAGATAGAGACATGGAGCTGTCCACAGGGAGGAGGCAACAGTGAGAGTGAGACAGTTTCACTCTCTTGCATTTGATAAATAGAAAATACAAGTCAAAGGAACATAGAATAGACCCCCCCCCCATATTTATTTATGACGGCTGGACAACTGCTTTAATTTGCATCTCTTTTCACTTCGTTTGAATATGATTACATTTTTTTGTAGTCTAAGTTTAGGTATGAATGCTGATTTGAATTTGATACTTAAAGAACTTTGAAAACATACAATATACGTTCAGCTGAGCAAGAGAATATTTCAAAATAAAATACAAGCAAACTAGTCCCAGTTTTGAGCATTGCAGTGTGCCCTGCATCAATCTGCCATCTGAGTGAAAGTTAAAGTGGCCTCATGAGCATGAAACGTCATCACCACCTGTTGCCTGAAACGGTGGATCTAAAAGCTGTGTACTCTGTACGGAGGCTGTGAACAGCTCAAATGATCTGCGGAACAATAATCTGCATACAGCTTCTAATTTGAGTCATTTTCACCTATGTGTGACAAAATGCATTGTTTCCAGCCTCTGATTATCATTTCAGACACAAGCACAAAATCACACAGACACAGCTACAGCACAAAAACACAAGTTGCTGCATGAAAACAGTCATTTAACAATATTTTTTGTTAAAAATGTGTCTACCTAATCTACAGGGTGTATGACTACCAGCGTGTGCCAGCTTCCTTTTCTCCCCTACCCCTGGGACCCAGTCTTGCCAAGCGATCCCGTTCCTCCTCCTACTCCTCTGGGCACAGACGCAGCCGAGACAGAACCCACTCCAAAAGCTCCAGAGCCCACTCTACTTGTTCAGCCACAGCCAAGTGTGAGCAATATGAATGGGATGTCACTGAGATTTGATTGTTGTGGAAAAAACGTAACAAACAAATTTTAAAAAAAATAAATGGCTTTATTTTACATCTTAAATTAGACAAGTTGGATAATGTAGGTTCCCATTGTTTGCCTAAAATGGTAGTAAAGTTCTATGCATTTAAACTTACATGCTTAATAAATATATTTTATAAAAAAGAACTCATGCATTTTACACTGGCAGTTTTGTAGTTTTGTCTCTCTACACACCATCACAGTGAACTCTAAAATCAACCAATTAATTGAAGTGCAGACTTTCAGCTTTAATTCAAGGGGTTGAAAAAAATCATTGCATTAATTGTTTAGAAATTGCAGAAATTTCTAGTCCTCCATTTTCCCAGAGTTAATTAGACAGTTGACTGACAAGCAGTTTCACGGCCCGTTCCCTCGTTTTTCCATGACAAGCAGATCAAAGATATGGAGTTGTTTCCAAGTATTGAACTTGAATTTGGTAGTTGTTCACAGGGACTCTTAGTATGAGGTCAAAACAGATGTTGATAGAAGTGAACCAAACAGTAGATTCAGAGGCAGAATAAAAGTCTTTATCATCAGTCCAGAAATTCTTTGGGCAGAATAAACCATGATTAACTTGTACCGGAATGATGGGAATAGAAAAGTACAGAGGAGAAAGGGAACATTTCATGATCTGAAGCATACTGCATGTATGTCCAATACGACTTTACGGCATGGCATACAGCATGTATGGCTGTGGAACCGGATCACTATTGTTTTTTGATGATGTGACTGCTGATAGAAGGAGGAAATGCAGCATTTGATGATGTCTGCATCTCAATCACATCTTAATTCATTTAAAATTTACTGTGGTGATGTACAGGGACAAAATTACATGTATATATGCATCTAAATATTTATGGACCTAACTGTATATTGCTCCAGTGTCCTCAAAGAGGTCTCACACTAGCTGAAGTACATTCAGAATTCTTTCCAAAGGTGTTTCCAGGTCGTGTAATTTCCTAATGCCGCTTACATTTTCTCGCTCTCTCTGTCCTTGCAGTGGGGATGGAGGAGTTGCAGGTGATTAAAAAGGAGCTGACTCTGATAAAGACACAGATCGATGGGCTGCTTGACAGTCTTGACAGGATGGACACACAGAGGAATGACCACAAAGGTGAGACACTCATTCAGAAAGACAGTGGAGTCGGGTGGCTGTAAGATCGAATGATAGATAATCCATTTGCACATCAGAATCATTTTAAGGAGGACTCCGGCAATATGCCACGTTCAGATTCCTGCTTGATTAGCTCCTCCAGTCACAACCCCAATCAAAACGATTCAGGATCTGTACTGCAGGGAAACTGGGGGATGGGAATGCACTGCATGGATGGAGCCACTCTTATTTTACCTGACAAATCAATTATTTTCCCCCAGTCAGGATCTTTTAAAAAGTTGAATCCAGGCTGTCGGGGGAGAGGTGTATAGATTTATGATTGGGATCAAATTATGGAACATGCTGAACAAACAGCGTGGTTGAAGTAACTGACTGATGAGACTTCTGCAAACGCAAATAATCAAGTACTGTGAACGGCAGCCGATCGCTACACACAGAAGGAAGTGCTGTTGCTGCCCTCATGTGGACATCTCCAGGTCACTGCAGCTGGCTACGAAAAAACGTCTCAGGGAATAAAGGACAAAGCTCTATTGTCCTCCTTAAGGAAATTATTTTAGCCTCTGCCTTAATTAAACCGACCATAACTGAAACACTGAGTTTACACCACTCCCTCTCACTTGATGCAGTTCAACCTCCTCTGAGCTCCCAACCCCTCAGTCACTGCTACACTTAAATGTTGTTGAGTGAAGACAGTACTTTAACCTTGAAACCATTATCACAACATTCGACTAAAAAAACAGTCCTGGACAACCTTCATTTTACTATCTGTGGATTTGCACCTGCAAAAGTCTGTGTTAAAACTCTCCTGTCTACTTTGATTGACCTTGGCTGATAGATAGCTCTCATCTTTATATTAATTTATCTCCAGCTTTGCTTCATTCCCCTGTCCCTCACTGTCTAGCCTTGCCGTCTCTCATCTCCCTCTCGCTATCATCACATCTGTCCTTCATCTTGTCACTCCCACTCATTTTTCTACCTGTCATCTAGTATAAAATCAGAGAACACGAATTTTCTTCAATACGCTGTACGAACAGCAATTAATCTCAAATAAAACTGCGAATGTCGTGTGTACATATGTTTATTCTTTTTCTTTTTTTTTTTCAGGGTCTCCACTGAGAGAGGATAGTCCAGTTGGCTCACCATATGCTGCATCACCCAGCAGCCCAGAGCACTCCCTTTCCTCCCTCTCGCCTCCTAGTTCCCGCCATCGAATTCACAAGGAGAGCCCTGACCTGAGAGAGCCTGACGATGACCACCACACGGTAAATGATGTTTATGAAGCATAGGCTAGTTTAAGGGGATACAGATGCTATGACCAAAAAAAGTTTAATATTTTGCCTGGAACATTATTTGGGTCTCTGTTAGGGCTACATTTTGTGAATATGGATGGGGAGTAATGTTGTATAATTGGGTTTTTTTTTTTTTTTTTAGAAAACATTGTTTTTACTTGAAAGTCATACAGGCAAGAAGCCCACATATTTCAGTCTTATGAGTGGCTTGGACATTAAGCAAGACTTTGCTTCTTGAAATCAGCGTATACTGGCATAACAAAATTTTCCTGAGTCATTCTGAGCTGGCAGTTAATGAAACGCCTTCTTTGTTTCCCTCCCACTGTCTGTCTGCCTGTTTGTCTGTCACAGATGAGCAACCACAGCTCTGACCCTGAGGAGGAAATATGAAGGAGGAATGTGAGAAAACGTAAAAGACATGGATAAGGTGCCAAACATGGAGGAAGAGAACCTGAGCCATCAGGCTAACACCCACATCAGAAGCTCAACATAGGGTGTACATATCAAATAACATAATGCATTTAATTGAATCACAGCAACTCGTTTAACGTGACCATGATCCAGATACAGATCAATTTTGAGAAGCAAGTACACATACATCCAACTGACCAGAACTTGACAGGCTTACCTAAGAGAGTGACAGATAGACCGTGACCTTGCTGTAACAAATAAACAAAACAGAACGATGACTTTATAAATTTTACACGTCTACCTGAAATGAACCAGTTCTACTGTATGAGTGAGTTTGCACCAACAGCAACACTCCAGCATGAATCTCAATGTTTCAGCAAAATAGATATGAATCATTAAATCATAATGACACAAACCTGCCAGTTTATTTTGCTCACGTCACAGGCGGTATAAAAGATGGACGTAGCTACCGTGATGTCTCACACTGGTTTCTGAAGTCCTGTTTTGAAGCCTGGAGATGAGCATTTGGCAAACTGGAGAGTGACGTCTCACTTGCTAATGAGCGTGCGATTTCGTACCACAGATAAGCCTCTATTTTGAAACACAGTATTACCCAGGTTTATAAAACAAACAAATTTCTTTTTTTTAATTCAGTGTGACCAAAAATGAGTGACAGAACCCATAAACTGAGCAGGAATGTGTTTACAGGGGTCAAGTCAGAAAGTCATTTTCCCATGGACTTCTAAAGGACCTGAAGTCTTTGTGCAACCACACTGGTGTCTATCAGATAGTATGCAGGTTTTCAAGCACGTCCTCATTAGTTTAATTTTTCAGTTCAGATTGTACTTTTTTACCATGCATGGGTCACTCTGGGTTTTTATTTCTTTGTTTTTACGAAAACAGATGACATAGAGTAATGTCAGACTTTACACACATTAATCATTTATAGATACTGTTAATATGAGTGTTTCTACAGCTGGTTCATCATTTTTTGGGGTTTTTTTCCTTTCCGCTGGAAACAGCAAAATCATTCAGTGTTACAAAATGTCTAAAGGCCTTAAGGACCTTGAAGTAAATCATGCACAAAACACATAGGACTAGATATTAATTAAGCATGGGTTTTTCTCAACCATGTAAACATGCCGCTATTTCCAAATTAACACTAGAACTGGAATATTGTGTGGACAGTATAATGAAAATGAACTCGGTGTTACTTCAAGTATTCTAAACTCTGCACACAGCTCTTTCATTTTTAAACCTTAACTCATATTTTCCAGATATTAGAATTTAGCTGGATAATCACTCAGGAGATAAATGGTTTGTTTTCCACCTGTAGGTATGAGTATGAATGATATACTATACCCATTAAGTATTTTCAGAAGGAAAGAGTATTTTATCTCCTTTAAGTGTATTAGAGTAATGTTATAACTCTCTTCCTCTATGTATTAGACACTTTAAGATGTGCGAAGACCCAGGTCAGTGTAATAATGTGTATTATTGTATACTTTACTGTAATTGTTTAGCCGTACAATTTTAATCTTGCTTTAGGACTTCTGTGTGTTTTTTAAAGAAAATAATGATATTATTATAATTCCTATGGTGTTACATGTTTTTGTTTGCATTCTTAAGATATTGCCAAGTGGAAATACTCATTGTCATTGTAGTAAAAGTATTTTCATATTGAGTATAAACATTATTTGTGGTGTTGTGTTTTTATTCTGAAAGACCGAGGCAAAAGCAGACATTTGATAAGACTTTCCAGCAGCCTGTGAATTTCTGCTGAGTCAGAAAACACTGAAACAAAATATGACTCATTTTTTTTATATATGTCAGAGTTTGAAAAACAAAAATCCACATGCAGCCTTTCCATCAGCAGCTGTCTCTTTAGAAAGCTGGATTAGCCTGTGAGAGATAATTAAGAGAGAAAGGGAAAGCTTTACTAAGCTGAGATACGGAGGCCACGTGGGGAAAATGGCCAGGTTTCAGTTTAATTTAGGCCATAGGTCACAAGGACCTGATAGGGTACTAAAAACTAAGACATGTAAAAATCTTTTGCTCTCTTTTTCTCATCAGTAATAATATGAATGATTAATAAACAAACATGAGATGAAGACATGAAGTGAAATGTAGCCAAATAGGACAGCCTGGTGATTTTTAGTGATTGATGATGCACATTAACCACATTGCCATCTTGCGCTCTAATGTCAGCATGTACCTGATGATATAGTTTGATATGGAAGCATCAGAAAAAAAGAACAGCACTGCTAAAAAGTCACCATTATGAACTGTGAAGCAGAGCTCTGCTGTCAACAATAAAATCAACAAGCCTTTATATTTAACAACTCTGATGCTGAACTCCGGGAGCTGAATTTGAAGCTGGAGGTTAAGGTTGAGTGGTTCATATAAAATTATGTTGTGAATATTCTTTTGTGAAATTCAAGCAGGGGGAAGATGTGAGAATGCAACTTTGTTACTTTTAATGCCATTTACTGTGCTAATCTGCTCGGCCCCAGAGGAAGCAACTTTAATCATCCAAGTTCAAAGTGCTGAAAACGAAGTGTGACAAAAGGAGCTCTTGCATAACTAGCGTGCTGTTGACAAAAAGATAAGCACATGTGAACTGAATGTCATACTGAAGAGGACAGTGTTCAGAACTTTGTGGGGGTTTTGTAATAAAGATCTGAAGCTGTTACACCATAAAATTACATTACTCAGTAAAAAGCTGCAAACCCAGAATTTTTATTCCTCAGTGCTCATGAGCACTTCCAGGCTGCAGCAACTGAAGAGTCAGATTTTGCCTGATAATAAGGTAAGTGTAACATTTTAAGAAATACATGATAAAACTGAAGATTTGTGATTTTAAAATAAAGTGAAACAGCATTATATAGTCGATAGGTTGTTATGTACTATAACTTATGGCTGAGGTGACATTAGTTTTAGTTAACAGTTCAATATCAAATATAACAAAATATGCTATTTTTAATTATTGAACACAGTCTTGTGGCAAATTTAAACCAAGGGTTCTGCTGTGGTTGCTGTCTAAAATCTTTAAAGTGCCAAAGATAGTTTAACATTGCAAGAACTCACTGGTGCTTTAAGAAAACTACACCAGCACCAGTATCTCATTTGTAAGATGCAAATGTGTGGATATAGTTTCATCTTAATATTACTATTTTAATGTGATTCCTCCATATTAAGCTGCTCTGTTTAAAGTCCTATGTCTTCGGTCTGTAGCTCACAGCAATGTCAGAATCACCTAGTCCTCTGACCACACATGTGCTGAACACTGCAATGGGTGTCCCCGGGTCAAATATGGCCCTCAGCCTTTATCAACAAGACCCCTCCACAAACACCTGGAATTTAATCACCACCGGGTAAGAACCTGGAAAAAAAAAGCATCACCAAGAAACCTATAATTAGTTGAAAATCTCAAAGACTGCTGTAAAAGTTGATGTCTTTGTGCAAAGCTCTTCGATCTTATGCTTTTTGAACAGGACCACTAATGATGATGGACGTTGCCCTGGACTTATCGCAAAACAATCATTTAAATCTGGTGTGTACAAAATGCATTTTGAGACGGCTCAGTATTGGGCGAGTATGGGAGAGACCTGCTTTTACCCGTATGTTGAGGTGAGGAAATGCTAAAACTGTTGATATCTCACGATTTACTTGTGGTGTCATCACAATTTTTGAGACTAAATCGGTAAATTTGTGTCCAATTTAAACCATTTGTATGGGCTTGAATATTAATCTTATCTCTGTAATCTTTCTGTTTTTCTTCTTGAAGATTGTCTTCACCATAAATGACCCTGGGCAAAAGTACCATATCCCTCTGCTTCTGAGTCGTTTCTCTTACAGTACATACAGAGGGAGCTAGATATCAAGCAAGAGGAACCTCCTGAGATTACTCCACCTGTCAGCTGTTTGACACATCACATGATGGCACTGAATGAACTGTCACACATATTGGACATATTGACAAGGCACAATACTCCATTTCAATTATTCTTTTTGTTGTAATAGTGCCACAATACCATATTTTCTTTCTTTAAAAAAACAAATTAAAAAACTTATTAATATATGCTGTACTTTAGTCTACCATATCAATTATTGTAAGCTGTTATTTTAAGATGTGTAAGGTCTAAACGATCAAATAATACATCTGTCTAAATCACCAGTTTCTGTATGTGATACAAATTGAAACATATTGATTGATCAATTGTGTTACATGTGCACTGCCTTTAAAAAGACAGTAACCTTCAAGAAACCCCTCCAGGTCCTGTGAAACCTGAGAGTATATCATCACAAGAACCATACAAATCGCTGTAGGATAAAGTTAAGATTTTTCATATTTCCAGTTAGAGATCCTTCTTTCAGTATTACCCCTATGAGGTATAAGTAATTATTGGTGGTAACTTTGGCCACAGCGCTACCCTAACCTTATATTTTGGAGAAAAATCAAACGGACTTCCTGGGAAAAAATGTTATAATGATTGCCAAGACACTTTACCCTACCGCCTACTGGTGTTGGCCAGAGGGGCCGATGGCGCGATATGGCAGCCTCGCTCCTGTCAGTCTGCCCCAGGGCAGCTGTGGCTACAACCGTAGCTGCTTCCACCAGTGTGTGAATGTGAATGAATAGTGGCATTGTAAAGCACTTTGGGTGCCTTGAAAAGCGCTATATAAATCCAATCCATTATTATTATTATTATTATTAAGACTTGGGAGAATAAAATATATAACTTCAGAGGCATAATGATACAGTGCACGACTGAGTGAGCCTGACTCTCTCATTGATTGATCGAGCCTGTCGGATCTGTTTTTCTGACGTCGATTATCCTTCCTTCAGTTAGGCTGGGCCTAGCCTGTGATAGCAGTTTAGTGGGAATTTTATTGCGATACACCATCCCAGTTTTGACTTTTAGGTCAATATTGCGGTTATAAAAAATGGCAGACGAAGAATTAGAGGCGATTAGGCGGCAAAGAATGGCGGAGCTACAGGCAAAGCAAGGGGTAAGAACCGAATAGGCACCGGAAAGCATGGTTTCACCCGCCTTATATGGAGATGCTGAGTTCAGTATACTGCTAGCTAGTGTAGCTAAAACAAAAACAAACCACCACTTAACTCTAACTTAAGGGATATACACAGCTAACTTAATGAGCCTCATGTTTGGTGCAGATGATATTTGCTTCCTCATCTAGATGTGTTAACATCACCATAGTGCTAGCTTTGTATCAGTCAGCGCTTACCCCTCTGAAAATCAAAGCGCTGGCTTGTTGGAACAAAATTGAACAAATTTTTAGACTTGCTACTGATGGAGTGGTCGTTATGCTTCCTCCTTTCTACAGATAATTTGTGTGTGTGTGTTTATCTAAACTTTGACATTAGCACAGCATGTGAGTAAGCGGCAGCAATTTCTGACGTGTTTGGTGAACTGTCAATAGTCTAATACATTACCATATGTCAGAAATAAGTATTTATACTAATTCACATGCAGTGCAGTGATTAGAGAGTCCTCACGTGTCTGGGTTTCTGTCATTGTTTTTGAAAATATTTGACACTCATAAATTTCTATTTTATGTCTTTTTGTGACCTCAAAAAATACAGTGATCAGTGGGTTTTAAATCTCATTGATGATATCCAACTTACCTCAAGAAGACTGTAATTGGAACTTTTCACTGAATGTGCCTATATATAAATCTGTCATATGAGTTTTGTTTGTTTGTTGACAGTAGTCTAACTTTATTTGTTACAAAATAGAGAACATACTGGACTTCAATTCATTTTCTAGAGTACCTACCATTAAAAAAATATCCAAAGCAACAAATTTACAAACTCGATTAAAGATAAGCCATTATGGTATACTTTGCTATACTGGTTTAAGTAAAATATAGAATTTTTAAAAACAAAACGAAGAAACTTGAAAACATAACCGAAGAGATTGCTCTCATGGTCCTTCTTGTATCGTCAGACCTGAAAATAACAGCGAATAAGTTACTTTATCAAATTTTCACCATTACCAACATTAAAGTACTGTTTGATTGGTGGATGGAATAAAATAAAATGTCTACCAGTTAGCTGAATGTATAAATAAAATCTGTATTTAATGGTGCTGTCCTGTATACTTCCAGGAAGGTAATAATCAGCAAGCAGAGGAGGCCAAACAAAGGTACGATGTGTAATTGATCAAAAAAGAAACTACTTTAGCTGAATTTTTCCTGTTTATAGTACTTGTACTTGCATAAAGGACTGTTTTTTTTAAAGACTAACTGTTATATGCCTTAAGTATTGCACTTTTTTTGTAACTGAACTAAAATATTTCCATACAGCAGAAATGTGTATATATACCTTCAGTTGAATATATTTTTTCCTATTTAACTCAGTCTTATTTATATAGTGCCAAATTACAACAACAGTCACCTCAAGGTGCTTATTATTGTAAGGTATAGACCCATTACATTAATACGGAGAAACCCCAACAATTAGATGAGCCGCTGTGAGCCAGCACTGAAAGTTTTTGACATATATGTAATATCTAAACTCTCAGTGTAGCTGACCAACCTGGTATTCTTACTGCTTAACTTCTATATAAATGCAGTATCTTTTTGTTTTCTTTTAGTTGGTCTCAGTTGACCAATGTAATTGTTTTCTAATTACAGAGAAACAGATATGAGGAACTCCATATTGGCTCAAGTTCTAGACCAGTCTGCCCGTGCGAGATGTAAGTGTGGTTTCATATACTGTATATCCTTCATCCTAATAAAACTCCTCTTTGGAAATTAATAGTGCTGTCTCATTGTATTTTATTTTTTAGTGAGCAATCTTGCCTTGGTGAAGCCAGAAAAGGCAAATGCAGTTGAAAACTATCTCATTCAAATGGCTCGTTTTGGAAAGCTGGGAGGAAAGGTAAGAAAGTACAGACATGGGGAAAAAGTTTTCACAGCACTCTCTGCGATCCTATGAAAAACTAAATACACCCCACCATTCAGTATCTTGTAAAACCACCTTCAGCCAAGCTATAGTTGCCAGGCAGATTTAGCACTATAATATTTCCGTGTACAGTGGAGTTTGCAGTTAACTCAACTGCAAGGTGCCTGCATGGTGCCAGCAAAGTGCCAAACTTCTGCTTTCAGAGGTGGTCACACGACTGACGATCATTTAAGTTCATTTAAGCAGCAAGAGTGTATGTAGTTTTTCACTATGCATTCCTCTCAAAACTCTTTTTTTCCTCAAATGACTTTAACTTTGAATGCTTCTAGCAAAACATATTGAATAAACTCATTTCCACTTTTGTCAGATTACAGAATCAGGCTTGATCGAGATCCTAGAAAAAGTCAGTCAACAAACAGAAAAAAAGACAACCGTTACAGTAAGTTTCTCTGAAATGTCACATACATTTGATTTTTTTTCCTGTAATTTATATGTATTACATTTCTAATACACTCTACTTGACAGTTCAACAGACGGAGGGTGATGGACTCGGATGATGAGGACGACTATTAACTTTCAACAGGAGCTCTGGAATGAGCAACCAAATCAGAGTAGTTGACATGCTTTGCTGGGACTCTGACAGGATCGCTGACTAGTGTGTTCCTGTTAGCTGAACCCTGAGATGCCACACTAGCTTCTGTGTGTCTTTGGAAACTACCAACCAAGATGGAAAACAAGGACTTTGATATTGCAGCATTTGGTGGGATTGTTGAACACAATGTCAATTAACATTTTATTTTGTAAACTCTTCAATCTAGATGCTACAAATGTTTACTGCTTATCTGACAGCTCATGGCACTGTTTGACTCTCCTAGTCCATCTCAGTAGTTTCCTTTATTTTCACCACGGTTCATGCATTTTCTTCAAACATTAGAAACTAGTTAAAATGCAGATGATACTGATGTTAATGCATTTTATGTGGGTCTACTCTTTAATTTCCATCTAGGCTACTATCCCATTAGCTGTTATTCTAGGATTCTTGTTGCTGATGTGTACCTTGAGGGTTCACATATAATTAAATGAGCCTTAAATTGAAATGTTTTTCCTTATTAGTGGACTGTTTCTAAAATTGTCCTTCACCATTTAAATGAGTGTTAAATCTTTCTTTTTTTTTTTTAAGTTTCCATTTAGAATTAAACACAAATTGTATTCCACTGACTTGAACATCAAATATCACAACATCAATACACAGTAACGTCCCCACCATACAAAGGTAGACTGTCAGTCTATGGAGGTGGATAATTGACTCTGGACTTTTTGCTTTATAAATAAGTTCACATTTTGACATTCAATTCAGAAGCAGGAGTTAACAGACTGCCAAATGTATCCAACAACTTTTGAAATAAAATGCAAAATGAGGAAATTTGTTTTATATTAATATACTTTATTATCTCTATAAAAGTCTGTCCGAAATCACTGTAGTCACCATACTGACAGAACTGTTTTTATCGGGGTCAGTACCAATAATGATGTACAGTATAAGAAAGCATTTAATGTACCTCAGTTGTTCATTACATGTCAAATACAATAACCGAGTACCTTTTCAGCACTAAATCCTGCAGCTTATCTCTAATTCACAATAGTCATTTCCTGCCTGAGCACTTATTAAGATTTTTAATTCATATTGCGTTTATAATTCAAAATTGCGTTGACTTGAATAAACCCTAACACCGACGACAGGGGTCTGGGTTGGTCTTACGCTTGCCTCATTTTCACACGACCGTGGTCAGATGATTTCTTATTGGCTATTTAGAGTTCAGTACACTCAGCCCGACTCTGATTGGTGCTCGGGTTAGTCACATGTTCATCACTAACCAATCCGGTGAGTCTGCTAGGAAACGCTACAGTAAGGTGCAGGCAGCCACGCTGAGAGTGCTAAACTCGGGGAGAGGGTTGTACAGTGTTTTAAAAAATATTCAGGTAGTCTTTTTATTAGTGTATATGCAGAGCCATGCCGGAGGACAGAACTGAGCAGCCACATATAGTTACATGTACCGCTCCAGTGAATATAGCTGTCATTAAATACTGTAAGTATCACCTGGACTTGTGTTTGAGTTAGCATTGTTTTGTTACGGTTGTATCATTTGGACTCAAGTAAAACTGAATCGACAGTGCCTGTGTGTTAATGTCTGACTGAATATTGGCTATTAAAGGTCTGAATTACTCTCGAGTCTATTTATATTTTATCCTAATATCAGGCTGATGACACCTCGGTTGAGGACTCCGTGTTAAAGCCTTCTTACTTTTCAGGGGGCAAGAGAAATGAAGACATAATTCTACCCATTAACTCATCGTTGAGCGTCACATTGCATCAAGACCAGGTATGTTAATTAAAACGAAATCCTCACGAAGCCTGTGTCTGTAAAAAAAAAAACACTCTTTCTCTATGTTTTCTCATTTCGTCGTGTTTCCCTGTCGAGAGCTGCAGAATAAACTGCTGCTGTGGCAGTAAGAGTTCACTGAATGGAGCCAAAGTCTCTATAAAATAGACTGTTAAGAGAATATTATGTCATAACATTACTGTTAGTCTCAATTAGGATTGCTAGACAAACTTTAAATATTTACCTGCTGTTTTAGTATTTGCAGTGTGAACACAGTTATATTAAACTTTACCTGTTCACGTCTATTAGATATTCTACTAAATGAATATTGGGGGGAAAAGTATTGTGACAATCTGGAAGAAATTCTCTGTTACTCAGATTACAGACGATTGGCATCACTTTTGCACTGTCCCTTGAAACTGGGATACACAGACATACACTGTGTTTTGTGCTTTTCACATGTCTCCGGGCTTCAAGTTGGATATTATGTTATATTAGTAATAACATACACTACTACATACAGCACCATTATTTCTCTAGTTTCTCTTTTGCTCTTCTTTGCATGTTTGCTGCTTTTTTGTTCTGTTCTCTGTAAAGATCTGTCAGTTCTTTGGTCCTTTTTGAAGAACACACTGCACACCCATGATGAGACATGCTTTTGGCAAATAACGCTTTGGGAATCATCTTATTGGTGCAAAAATACATTTTTATATTTTATGTAGCTTTACCTAAAGAAATCACGAAATGTTTTGGAATGGCTGAAGTAACAAAGTTCTTAAAGATACAATTTAAAATTGGTTTGGCTAATTGGTCTGTTATGTATGGACATAACACTGGTTCATCCCTTGAGTCAGGTGCCTTTTTATGCTTGAGTGATTGATAAATCAGTTTTAAGTGGCTTAATAAACAAAAACAGATCCCTCTATAAGTGGTTAGGTACAAGGACTGGACTAAAAATGTGTATAAAAGCATCCAATGTCCAAAGTAAAACTTTGAAAGAACTTCAGAATGCCTGGAGAACTATTGCTCTCGAGCACTCTTAAAAAACTACAAAAAGGTCTGGTTCTTGGAAACATAATAGAAAAAAATGAGGGATGGTTCAAGATTTTTGCACACCACTGTAAATGCAGCTTGATACCGACGTACCTTCCTTTCTTCTTCTGCTTAGCTGAAAACAACCACTACAGTTGCAACCAGCAGATCATTTCAGGAGGATCGAATATGGCTCAACGGTAAAGAGGAGGACATAACCCATCCCAGACTGCAGTCCTGTCTGAGAGAGAGTGAGTGTTGTGCATTATATTTGTAAAATCATAGAGCAGACAGAAAGGAGTGCATACTACAATGTAGTTTTCTTTCTTTTTTCTTTATGTTTAGTTCGACGATTGGCACGGAAGAGGCGTAATGATGGAGACTCTGGCGTGGATTCAGCTAGTTTGTCACACAAAGTCCACATTTGCTCAGTTAACAACTTCCCCACTGCTGCTGGACTCGCCTCTTCAGCAGCTGGATTTGCTTGCCTGGGTGAGCTTGTCTGTGCTATAATTCACTTTTGCTAACATCTCCTTCTCCATCTTTCTTATAGTTGATATTGCTTCACTTAGTCCCAGTGTCTTTGTTTTTTTTGACTGTTCTGTGGCACAGTTTACTCTCTGGCTCGGGTGTTTGGAGTAGAAGGAGAGTTGTCTGGGATTGCTCGTCAAGGCTCTGGCAGCGCATGCCGGAGCATGTATGGAGGTTTCGTCCAGTGGATCATGGGAAACAAAGAGGATGGGAAGGACAGTTTAGCCCAGCAGGTGGAGCCAGAGACTCACTGGCCTGAGCTCAGAATCCTTGTACTAGTGGTAGGTCTGATTGTGGGTATAGAAGAGTGACACTAAATAAGTGAAAATAATACTGATGAATTTGCGCTTTTACAAATGCAGGAATGCAAAAGTTACATCAATTTGATGCACTTCTGTCACAGGCCAGTGCAGAGCGGAAGCCAGTTGGCAGCACCTCTGGAATGCAAACCAGTGTAAAAACAAGCTGCCTATTAAAGGTGTGTTCACCTTATACTGCAAATGTCAGAATTTTAATGTATATTGATTGGCACTTTATTTAAACCCAGCTCACTAATACAACACATGTCTGACTGTCATACCTGTGCCTGTGTTAGCACCGCGCTGAATCTGTTGTCCCAGGCCGGATGGTAGAGATGACTGAAGCAATACGAAAAAAGGACTTTGCAGCATTTGCTGAACTAACCATGAAGGATAGTAACCAGTTTCATGCCACCTGCCTCGACACGTACCCCCCTATCTTCTACCTCAATCATGTTTCGCAGCAGATCATCAGTTTGGTCCATCGTTACAACAAGCATTACGGGGAGACGAGGGTGAGCAGCTTTTACAGTGACATTATGGGAGAAATATCTGGGCACTGGACTTTATTTATTTATACATATTTGTATTTCCATTCCCTTATTTACATTTTATTTTATTGTTTTTCCATGAAATTGATTTTTCTTAACCACTCATCCAACTTGGGGTCACAGGTGCCTGTCCCAGCTGATATAGGGCGAGAGTTTAGTTTAACAGTGGACATGTTGCCAGTCCATCACTCAACACCATGCCATGCTTTCAATGAAATAAAGAAAACTTAATTTCCTCATGTGTTAAAATAATGCATTTTTTTATGATGCCGTAAAGAAGATGTGAAAGATGTGTGATGGTTTTAAACTGGAGACAGGAAAATCTCATTTTTTCTGCAATAGTCACATTCTGTTTATTATCTTTATAGGTAGCCTACACTTTTGATGCAGGGCCCAATGCTGTGATCTTCACTTTACAGCAGCACGTTCCTGAGTTTGTGCACATGGTTCAATATTTCTTTCCCCCAGAAACCAACAGAGCAGAGTAAGTTGAAGGATGTTAAGCTCATTCCCTTTAAAATCCGTCTATAGCAATTAATTAATCCTGAAAAATCAACATTTAAATGCATATATATAGATATATACAGTGGAAAGTATTAGGTCTTTTCGTGTAATCTAAAGCTGATAAAGCAGGCCTTTTGCCCATTAACCTACTCTGAAATTTGTGAAAGTGAAACTTGTTTTGGTTTGTTAAAAATCAAGAACTGAAATCAGTTCTTACCAAGGTGTTTAAACCCTTTGCTGTTGCATTCAACATTTTGATCAGGTGCATCCTGTTTGCTTTAATTATTTTTGACACGTGTCTACAACATAACTGTGGAAACCTAAATGATTTGAGCACAGCTTACCAAGGCATGTGCCTGTAAAGAAAGTCTAACAAATCATATTGTATTAAGGCCCAAAGTCCAGGAAACTCTGTAAAAACTGCCCACAAAACTGGTCAAGAACACCATTTCTGAGGTTTTGAGTGTTCCCAAAAGTGCATTGTACTCAGTAGATTAACATCTCTAGAAGATATTTACCAGAAGTTACCTTGCCATCCAACCAAAATAAGTGATCAAGCAAGAAAGGTCTGCTCTGACTGAACCTCAGAGGTCCTCAAGTTGTTGTGAAAACCTGTTGGAAAGACAGCCAACTTACTGGTCAAATGATCCACACACTTAACTCCCTGAGCAGACCACTATTTCTGACTAATACCAGGCACTGCTTATTATCTTGCTGAAGGCAAGTGAATCAGGATGCTTGCATACTATTGGGGTCTTTCTCCACAGAAGGGACATGAAGACGCAGGGATGTAAAGATTTCAGAAAGGGAACATGAAGATAACCTGCTTCAAATTGCACACAACCTGAAAACACAGAAATAGCCTGAGCTAGAAAAAACCTGCCTAGAAGAATAAATCTGAAATGTCTATGAAGACCTGAACCTGCAAATGCTGCTAAATGGACTTCCACAGAGGACTTAATGTTGCATCTTAATGTTGAATAATGTTTTAGAACAAATGGTAGACTTGTATTTTTGCTTATTAAGGTGTATTGGCCTTCAGTCCTTTTTAAAATGTGTCACTGAGTGCTTCTTTCCTCTCTGCAGCTTTATTAAGGGTCTTCCAGTCAACTGTGCTTCTCTTTCTGAGGAGCTGAAGCAAGGTATTGGTCTGGAACCCATGCCAAAGGGAATAAACTACATAATTAGTACTAAGGTATTCACTCATATTTATCCACACAAGCAATTACTCCAACTTTGTATTATAGGCTTACTTTAAACAGCAGCTGAAAGATACAGAGGTTTTAGATTTAAATGATCCATCTATGCTGCACAAAACTGCAGTGATGTGTCTGCTGTAGGATTGCAAGAAGGTTCAGATGTGTCTATGCAATACCTTTCAACATGCTGTTATGAAACATAGTCTTGCATTGGTCCATTTAACTAGGGCACTGAAAGACCATGACAGTTATCTGAACCTTTGACCAGTGAGTGCTTCATTTGAAAAGCTAACGTTTCCAAGTGGAAAGAATAATTGTATAATTTTGAAGCTGTGAACACTCAGACACACATAATTAATCTGTTGTTTCATCTTCTTGTATTGTCTTCAAGGCTGGACCAGGCCCGCGTGTTGTAGAGGATCCTACTCAGCACCTGCTTTTATCTGATGGTTTTCCCAAGAAAACAATGTGATTTCCTCCTGCAGCCCTAAAGGAGCGAGTTCTACTGAGCAACAGGAAAGCCGATGTGACTTAGTTGCATACAACTTTTATCGCAGCAATACCAGACACCTTCCTCACAAGAGCGGAAGATGATACGTCTCCCTTTAAATATTAAACTGTCCTGTTTGGTCTCTTTTCATATCATCATTACTCCTTTGTGTTCTTTCATAGCTTTAATCATTTCTGTGTGTCTGTAGGTAGATAAACACTGATACTGCCTTGACTCTCTGGTAGTAAATAAGTGGAAACTCTTGCAGTGAGCAATGCACTGAGTCATAAATACAGATCGGACCGGAGACTGGAGCTGACCCATTGTTCTCTGACCTGTCTGATCAAATCATTGTCTGTACAGTTTTTTGTTTCTTCTTGTTAATCACCATTTCCGATCAACAGTGCATATTTAATTCATGTCAATTCAATGTCAATGGCACACAATAAAATATATTTTGGTCAAGATTTCATTTGTTGTTTGTGATTTTTGTCATCATCCGATTCTCATCCAGATGAAAAAATAATTCTCTATTCAATCTCAGAACTTTAAAAGATTGAC
This sequence comes from Rhamphochromis sp. 'chilingali', assembly GCF_963969265.1. NCBI lineage: Eukaryota > Metazoa > Chordata > Actinopteri > Cichliformes > Cichlidae > Rhamphochromis > Rhamphochromis sp. 'chilingali'. The sequence goes on from NC_137933.1 coordinate 25,182,221, forward strand.
TCATAATTCTGGTACAGAAGCAGCAAAAAGGACAGCAAATAATAGATAAGGAAAAAAACTAAACTTTTACAAATTCCGGTAACCTAACAATCACCGCCACAGTCAACAATCACAGTGTGAATATCTTGGGATAAAGCCGGTCTTTCTTTTCCTTGTGTTACCTGCCAGGAGTTTTCGGTTCTTCCTCTTCCGCTGTAGCGCTGCATTTTTTTCGGACATGACGCTTGAAACGGAGATTGGCTAAGGCAGAACAAGCCTCGCCCTCTGACCTGCCCTCCTGCACCCCTCAAATCTCGTAAATACATTTTCTTCCTTGTAGAAACTATTATCACCGTCGGTAATCCACGCCGGAGGAGCTCCAGGAGGTTGCAGAGGTGCTGTTAGGTTAACATAATGGGGAAGATTGAGTGGGCGATGTGGGCTAATGAGCAGGCTTTGGCGTCGGGTCTAAGTGAGTATGAAAACTTTATTATTATGGAGGGAAAGGAGGGGGGCGGTATTTAGCGTGTTTCTTGTCTTATTCGGTTACATGAGCGGTTTAATTCAAACAGAATATTTTCAAAGGGAATTATACTTTTAGCCTCTTGTCTAGCTCATTTACAGAGTGTTTCTGACAACATAATAAAGCACAGTTTACCATCTCTTTGTTTGTGCAGTCTGCTGGAGTGTATAATTTTAATCTTATCTTCCTGTTTTCTTCTTTCAGTTCTCCTCACAGGAGGAATCGTAGGCGTTGCTGGACAGTTCAGAGGGTGGCAGTTTGCTGCTTATGCAGTGTATCCTTTATTTTCAGTTGTATTTTTTAATTGTGTCTGGATTTTTGGCTTATTAAGCTTTTTCTGTGTTGTAGAAATAATAATATGCTAAATAACTTAAAATAAAGTACAGATGTTATTTACGTCACAAAAATCTCGATTAGAACTGATATAAAGTATGTATTCAGGCTACAGTTTGCATACAGGAAGCTGACATACTTATAACAAGTAAATACATTATAGGCTACACAGCTAATACTAGAGCCTTTAGCTTTCTGGTCTGTATTGACGTGATAGAACAGATGATGTGATTCATCTGTCCTCCACTACATCTTAAACAGGCTCTGTTGGATTGAGGTGTGGTGATTGTGGAGGCCATTTTAAGTTCAAGAAACCAGTCTGAGACTGCGTAGTGCACTGCCCAAGTGAAATGAGCAATTACACTGTAGCCATGCAGGGACACATATGCTCATCAACAATACTCTGCTGTTACATTCAAATTATACTAAAACAGTAACGATTCGTTAAATGATGTGCCAAATTTTGACCCCACCATCTAAATGCTGCAGAAAGAGAGTCATCGCCAATCAACCAGGCAATATGTTTTTTCCAGCCATGCATGTCCACTCATGGGCCCACTGTGTGCTCTGTTTACTTTTCTTAGCTGCACAAATTGAAGCCCGTGTGGTCTAAAGCTGCTGACGACCATTTGCTTTTTCTTTGACAGATTTTGTGCTCAGAGATCCTTCTCTGCACAACATGTCATTTTAGTTTCTATTGCATTGTTGCTCAATCAGTGCAGCCATTCCTCTCCTATCTTTTCCATCAGGAAGTGTTTTCGCAGCTCAGTGAATTTTCTTTCTCTCTAAGGCTTATTTAAAGTTATTAATATATGTCAAAAGACATTTTGTTCCGGCCTCATTAGTGACTGAATTGGTGTTTTTATTGACAAGCAGTTGAATGAGTGTTATTAATACAATAACTGTCAAATGTATATGATGCATCACACAGTATGTTAAGCACAATTATGCAGCAAGTTAACATCAAACCTGACCAAATGTTCTAGTATTATGGATTTAACCGATGCTGTGCTTAACAATGTTCACACTGACATGCAAGAACATTATTTCTTTTTATTCATTAATGGCAAAAATACAACATGGGAAAGTACTTTCTTTTCCCCCCAGTAGCTATTCTTATGAAATAATGGACATATTCTCTTTTGTATTAGAAACAATGCTCTCATTCATTATTGTCTTTGCCTGCGGAACCGCTCAGCATCACCAGTGTTTATCTCAATTTCACTTCTCAGACTTATCTCAGTGAGCATTCTTATCTGACTTCTTTTGGTCCTGTTGACTTAGTGCACTGTGTTTACTGATGATGATATATTGTTTCTGTTTTTATGTCTGTGTGACACTTTGCATGTAAATAAAGAACATTATTTTAAAGAAAACACCTTGACAGATAACTAGTGCTGCTGGGGTGTTTGTGTGTCTACTTGAGTATCCCAGAAGCAAGAGGGCCAAGGGCACGAGTGTGGAGAGAACGTAAGCAAACACTATTCATTTGGATGTGTGATGGACTTTAATGGACAAGTTCTAAGTTGCTCATGGTTGTGTCTTAATTTCTCTCAGAGGCCAGTACTGCTTCACTGTGTGCGTAAAAGCCTTTGGACCACTGACCAGGAACTACTATGTCAGGGCATTCTTACATGCTGCGTGAGTTCCTTATCTCAGCTGCTATCTTTGCCAAACAGCTTTCTATCACTGTCGATTAGTCAAGAATTATGACTTGGTTTATTTTGTCTTTTGTCATCAAATTCCTTTGTTTTTGTTTTTTTCCCTCAGCATCTGTGTACCTGGAGGTTTTATGCTTGCCACTGTTCTCGGATGTGTCTGCCTTGGCATTGCCAGCCTCATCTACCTTGCAGTAAGTTTGCAGCTTTTAACGCATTTATTTTTCTTTTGTCCAGCAAGTTAAATAACTTTTTGATAAAGTTGTTAACTGAAGCAGGAACTGGCCAGTTAGTGGAAACAAGGAAATAGCAACAAGGAAGAGGTTGTTTCGTTACTGGCACCTCTGTTGAAAGATGTAGTTATGAAATCTGAACAGTTAGGGGTGTGACTGAATTCCTCAACACCTCTGTGGATCTCTGTGGAAGCTTTCGAGGTTGCACTGTTTATTTTTATATTTTCTAAACTACTGTGAGTGTCAAAGAAAAGGACCAGTAATAATAATCTTCCTAATTTTCAGACTTGAACAGTAACGTTCAGTCATGCTTAACTTAATCATCCACAAGCCAGTCATTGTTGATTTGTCATCTTCTTGCTTTGTAGGCCGCTATACGAGGCGAGCATTGGGAGCCCATTCTTCCACGGAAGGAGACCCGAAAACCAGTTGCACAGAGCATCAAGAATCCTCCTCAGAATCCACCACCAAGACCTCCTCCAGAGATGCGCAGGAAACAAGCAGGCGACCTTGAAAAATCAGCCTATGACAACCCCATGTCTGTTACTGATGATGAATAAGCAGTATAGCTTCAGTCCATAACCAGTTACAGTTGGAGTTTACTGGATTGTGTAACTCTGGATGAACAACGTTTTTCTGAAGTTTAGTGTTTCTGTTGACCGGGCAACAAGTTAGACACACACCTCCTTAACTCAACTCAACTAAGAAAAATGGGAGGAGAAAATGAAGGAAATAATTTGTTCAATGAAGAAAGAAAAATCAGACAACAGAATATAAATGTAAACACTGTAGCTGCTAAGTGTCATCCGCTAACAAATATTGTCAATTTGTTTTAAGTTGTTCTGCATCCAAAATAATTACACTGTGTTTTAACCCTTTACGTATTTCTTAAAAAGCAGCTCATCCCAATGCTGTTTAACAGCTGTTTTTGACTGTATCTGGCTGACATTAAGCCATTTATTAAACTTTTTGCTAGCATTTTCACTGTGTTGTAAATAAACTCATTTTATCCTTTGACTCATTATGTGTTGTAGGCGTATTCTTTAAATCTCTATTCTACAAGGTTTCTGTGGTAAATTATTTTAAGCAATGCAACTTCCCCATTTTGCAAATGTACACAATTTCAATATGTCAGAATTTCCCTTTCTTGTCTCAGCTGTTTCTTTCTTCTTCTGCATTTTTGTCATATTGCCATCAATTGTTGGCTTACAAAGGGAAAAAAAATCTTAGGATCATTCATTTGGTTTAGGTGCTGGTTGTCAGACAAGTTCTGCATGTTTATGTATTGTATTATATCTTTTGTTACCCCTCATGTTTTTGTGTGTGTGTGTGTGTGTGTGTCACAGCTGACCTGTCAGGCAGCTGGCTATCCCTATAAATAGGCATCTACTTATGAATAATGCATACTGTCAGATGATAATCCATGGGTACAGTTGTTCTTCATTTTAGTTTGGGGCCTAGCACTAATGTACAGTGTTTGATCTATTTAAAAGCATTTTTAATGTATATGTTGTATTTTTAAAATAATCATCAAGACAATATGATTCATATTTTCACGGGTTCTTTATGCTGCTAGAAAAGTTGTTTGTCTTGTTTATAAAGTAGGTTAATTCTGCCACCTCCTGTTCAACGAGAGAACTACAAACGAAGTTGTGCTGCATTAGATGTTGATCCAAAGGCAAAGTAAGACTAGTTATGAAATCAGTTTCGTTGATTCATTTGTTATTTTTCAAATCATTCAAAAGAAATTATAAAACAACTGATCTTAATTGTAATGCTCATGATTTTTCTTTAAATAATGAAATAAGTGTGGAAAATCTATAGAAACACATAACTTAACAAATGTCAAAATAAGTTCAACTCGTATGAAATTCAGATGTAGGTCATATAAACACATTTTACAAGTTCTGATAATTTATCGATAAATCTAGCGTCATTAATTGCGCAAGTTATTTAAATTGCATGGCTTTTAATGGCTTGGGTTGTGTATTCCCTAGTAGACATATATCTTGCTCTCCCATCCTCTGTCTTGCTAGTTTGACAATTTATTGCGTGCCTGTTCCTGTTCTTACGTACTTTGCGTAGTGACAGTTTTATATTTATTGTTGCAATTCCTCATCTATCCTATGGATGGCAGTAACACACGGAGAAGCGCAGAAACATTTCGATGAAGAAGAAAAGGAACCCAATGGAATTCGTCCTCAGTTTATTAGTCTGCTGTGTCTGTCTGCTAGCAAAACAACAGTTTTAGTCGTTAATATTCAAGTGTATGTACCTCATGAGTATCAGAGAATGTCTACCCGGGCTCTTCGAAGGCTTAAAGGGAAACAGCGAGGCCAGGAGGCGTTAGACTTGGGGGATCTAACTTTGGGTGACACCCCGGAGGAGCAGGCTGAGGCTGAAGAGGAGCAGTTGGACACGGCTAACGTTTCTCCTTCCAACAAGAAAAGTGACGGCCGAAAGGCAAAGAAAAGCAAGGCTCAGAAAAATTTCAGCAACATTTACGAGTTGGTAAGGTGACGGTGTAATCCACCAACTCATGCTTATCATGAATTTAGCATAAAGTTAGTGTCTTAATGGCAGCTGTTTACGGCTAGCTCTCTCTGGACTAGCCGTATGACATGATGCCCAGCTGGCTGTCGCTTTAGAAAATCGTCCAAATGTAGGCTCTGTCTATACCATCAGAACGAACACCGCCAGAAAAGGTCTGGTATTTGTTTTCAGCGCGTCACTATTCTTTTAAAACTTACCTTTAAAATGCCCTGTACGGCTGATTGCACATGGACCGACAATCGACAGCTGTCGGTGTGATTCCTCATCAACACGAACATAATCCTAGTGGGTTGGGAGTCGTACAGGCGCTGCCTTTTGTACTTACTTCTACTTATTGTGAGACCGTGTTTAATATAACTAACTGAAACCTACAGTGCTGTGAAAAAGTATCTGATCCCTTCCTGATTCCCCCCCTATTTGTCACACTAACATGTTTTTGGAAACTTTGGTTTAATTTTACTTGACAACCAGGCTTGATTACTGCCAGACCTGTTGAATCAATAAATCACTTAGATGAAACTGAACCTGTCAGACAAAGTGTAGTATGTAGGTTAAAAGATCTCAAAACTCAACACAGTGTGCTACCATCTAAAGAAACTAAAGAACAGATGAGAAACAAAGGTGGAAAGGTGTTACCAAGCCCTCTTAAGGCCACAGTGAGTGTCATTATTCATAGGTTAAGAAAACCTGCCACAGTGGTGAACTTGGAGTGGCTGGCCTACAAAAATCACTCCATCTGTAACTCATCCAGGAGGCCACAAAAGAGCCCAGAACATCATCTAAAGAACTGCGGGCATCACTTGCCTCAGTCTGAGATGCTTTGGCATGACCTTAAATAGGCCAGTAATGCTTGAAAACCCTGTGAATTATAACCACAGTTGAAGAATTATTCCATGGCAATGTGAAAGACTCATTCCCACTTTGCGGTTCTTGCTGCCATGGGTGGCACAACCAGTTATTAAATTTAGGGCTAATTACTTTTTCATAGGACAATAACTTGTCTTAACTTAAGGCCATGAAGGAAAAATATTTCTGTCACAGTGTCACCAGCATTAAAGGGTTTCTTTTGTTTGTTTGTTTTTAATTTTCAGCTCATTTCATATCAATACTGTTTACATAGATCAGTTTATTTAAATTCTCCATTGATCAGAATAGAACTAAAAATATGAACTCCTCCCACAATTTAAGTCACAATTCACCCACAAGCTGTGGTTAAAATGTCATCTTAATATACCTTCTCATCATGAACACAGACTTTCGTGTATTAGGTATTGTTTTGTGTTGGAGTTGTAGCTGTGCCGTGTTGTGACGGGATGCTTTCAGTGCCAATGTCCTATTTTTACCAGATCGGTAGTACAGACATCGAAGGAGAAAAAATTTCAGCTGATGAAGAGGCAGAGAAACCAAACAGAAACAAAACAAGCGACCCAGCAAAGAATGACAATAGAGACACCGATAAACTGGATCAAAAGCACGAGGAAGAGTCAGCCAAGGTAAAATGAAAACAAAGCAACAGTGATGCACTTCTGCAGTCTTCTAGGTCCGTGGAAATCTGATCTTATTGTGCATCTTCTCTTTAACAGCCCCCTGGAGACAGAGTTAAAAAGAAGAAGAAGAAGAAAAAGACAAAAGTGACATCAGAAGATGGACAGGTAACATATTTACTATATACACTATTTATTTAATTAATGCTTCAGAATCAGAAGCTAAACTCACAGTATGCATAACTTGATCCCCTCTTTTTGAACTGACTGTGTGTATGTGCTTTACATTCAGGAGGCTGCAGCAGATGATAACATTGATTTATTGCTGGAAAACTTGGAGCAGTCTAACGGTCTGAGTTTGCAAAATGACGATTCTGGAGTGTCAGACAGAAGACCTGTGCTACATGTGGAGCACAGGTGAGGACATGTTTGATCAAGACATCAAAAATGGCACAAAATGATCCTAATAACACACATTAGGATCATTTTTCATTAACCAAACCTGACCAGCAAGGTGGCAGAAGCATTTATCTTTCTATATATATTTGTACACAAAAATCAGTTTTTTTTAGCATACTGCATTAGTTAGAAAATAATAACAAAAAATTCATTCATTTTATAGCTTTAGGATTTTTTTTTAAACAGTGGACAGCTGAAATTCCTTGATTTAGTCAGTTTTAGGTTGGTTTGTTTAGTTTTTAGCCTCAAACATAATTTCTGTGATTCTGAAATGCTGCCATGTGGTGGCGCTTGGCTCACAGAAGAAAAACAAAACACAATAAGGCCATTAGTCGTTCGGATTGTACAACAGTTTATTAATACCAAAGTGCAAAAAGTTAAAATGGTTTAGAAAATGTTGCACAAGACAAATCACCAGTGTTGGTGGCAAAGCATCATTTGTTCCTTTCTGCATTAAAAGACTGTTACAGAACAAACACTTTTTTGTACCAGTAAGTCAGCTGGGTGGTTCCAAATAAATGTGCAAATTCTGCACTGTCAAATTATAATGTTAAGGTGATTAACAGCCACTGAGACATTTCCACTCAACTGTATTTTTCCTGTGGCTTTTGTGAGAACCTTATTTGCTGCTTTCAACTCGCAAAAATACAGTTAATCGTGTGAAACTCGTCTGTGCCCAAAGCAGTAAACAATTACACTGATGACCTGGTTTTATTTTGGCTCTGTACTCTGACTGATATAAAGTCAGCTTTGAAATCGGGTGTGCTTCTGGTACGACCACTTCTTAATCTCAACACTTATATGGTGTGTTTCTCATGGTCCTCAGTGAAATTGTCTGCTGTATGATATTGTTTTGAAATTGAACTTGGATTTAACTGGAATGCATTTCTTCTACCAGTTCAAAGTGAATTTCATTTTCATTTTGAATTTCTGTGGTAACTCAGGAATCTCAACTCTGAGACGGAGCTGAAGAGATATTTTGGGGCTCGAGCTGTTCTAGGGGATCAAAGGTAATAGCAAAACCTTTTTTTTTCTTTTTCTTTTTTTTTTTTTTTTTAAAGTAGTCAGTGCCACTTTTTTAAACAAGTAAATGAATTATATCATCTATAGTTTAAAATATAATCTTGCACTTTTTTTTGTTAGGCCTCGACAGAGAAACAGACAGTTTCACCGTAGCACTTGGATGACCAGTCCAAAGGACAGCTGGCCTCGCTTCAGCCGCCCAGGTATACTTTTATATATTAATTAATCATAAGGAATTTTATGTGGCGTGATTTGCTGATAATTTCAGTAATACTTTTAATGATGCTGATCAAAGGTTGACTTTGTGTGTCGCATGCTGCTGTTTGAAACTAAAACATGAAAAGTTTCGTGATTACCTAATGGTTATTTTGGGATACGATTCAAATGCCAAAACACCCACAAGAACACTACTGATGACACTCAGTGTATAGGCAGCTTTCTGTGTAAATAAATGTTTAGTTAGATTGGTGCACATGTGTTTTTCAGTTGTCCCAGGATGAGGACAGTTTTGCCTGTTAAGCTCTTATATGACACAGCAAAAGCAGAAGACACACAAAAGCACACATAGCTGTGATAAATTAGTTTCTACAGCAATTTATATCAATCAAAAGCTCCTGATCTATTCTCTTTTAACTATACATAATTCAAGCTGACAGGCACATAATGGTGTTAAGACCTTTTCATGCTACTTTATCTTGTAGTTTGAAGGAATTACATTTAGGGTAAAAGTTCTAAACTGTGCTAGTTATAATAGATATTTAGGTGTAACATGTAGTGAATGTTATTTGATACTCCCATCGTAAGACCACCTCATTGTGAACATATTGAAAGTTATCGTTGATGGGTTATTTAATTGTTCAATTTCGATTCTTACACTTTGTTTGAATCACATTTTTCTCATCTAACGTAAAAATCTTTTTTAATATATTAAAAACATTTTTTTCAATATTTATCAGTTGTTTATCAGAGTGACTTTAAATGTAACATGAGTTGTGCTTTTCTTTACGTGATGCTTTGTTCCTTCCTGCCTGACCTCTCCGCAGGAATCTCAATGACCTTACTGGAGACAAAGGACGGCGTTCATTACTTCACGTTTGAGCACAGTCGGGAATACCAACAAGTGCAGTTCAAGTTCCTGGATGCCGTGGAGTCCATGGACCCCAACAACATTGTGGTAAATGAACCGACGACTGTGTCAACCTAAATGTTGGCAACTAATTTTTACTTTAAAACATTTAAATCTACACTGAAAAACTCCAAATATTTTAATCATTTAATGAATAACGTGAAGCAAATGCAATGTAAAGATAAACTAGGTTCATGATGGATTTGAGTGTGGAAAACAAGAAGACTAAAGACGCCAATAAGGTGTGTGTGTGTGTGTGTGTGTGTGTGTGTGTGTGTGTGTGTGTGTGTGTGTGTGTGTGTGTGTGTGTGTGTGTGTGTGTGTGTGTGTGTCCTTTCTGATCCAGGCCCTGCTTCAGCTTAACCCCTACCACATCGATTCCTTGCTGCAACTTTCTGATGTCTGTCGCATACAAGAAGACCAGGAGATGGCTAGGGACCTTATTGGTGAGGATCATTGGATGCTCTGTGTCATGAAATACATTGTTTTGTTTTTTTTTGTTGTTGTTTTTTTTTTTAAATGATGATAGCTGGGGATCCACTCTGTTCAACCACAATCTGTTAAGAGCAAATGACGCATCTAGCTTCAAGGCAAACTAATGATCTGCAAGTACGATGGTGATTTATTCAGATATCTTTAGACTGTAATGAAATTTTGAATCTTAACTGGGTTGTGCTTCATTCACTTGTTTGACCTGCACCCACTCTGGCGTTCTGATCTCAGTGACTTAATACACAAACTCTTTCTGTTCTTGCTGTAGACACGAGGTTTTGGTACAGACATGAAATGCAGCCTGTCTTAAGGCATTATTCTGCCTTAAGACAAGCTTAAGTGCATGTCTGTTGTTCATCATCACTAAGAGGACCGAGCATATACTGTACTTTTTTTCAGTATTAACTGATTACTTAATTTGTTTTGGTATATGAATACCTTTAGAATTCAAGCTTTTAATGTTCCATTTCTTTCAGTATAATTACAATTTAAAAAATGTATTTTATCATCATTTGTAAAATGGAAAAAAAAAAATCTGAACTCTCGATCAATTAAAACCATTTAAAGCAAAAATGCTGGGCTTTCTAAACTATAGGTGATGATGATGTAACATGGTGCCAATTGAGGTTTTGTCATTTTCTTTTTTTTTTTTTTTTTTTAAACCGTGTTGCTGGTATTAAGTTGACTTTTTTTTCCCTGTTTTTTGTCTGTTCTAATCAACTAAATGTATTCACTTCCAATATCTGATGTTTTGTCTTTGTAATAATTTCAAGTAAAAATGCATTTTACCTCATTTCTAAACTGTCTTTCTCCACATTGATTTATATTTGTAGTTATTTCAGAGGTTAGGTAGTTCCTTGATATACTGTGAGTAAACAAACTAGCCACTGTTAACAAGTCAAAATTCATGCAAAGGACAATGATGGGTTTAATTTCACAGGCGCCATCCTATTTATGTCTCTGAAATAGTTTGTGTAGAAGACCACAGGGATACTTTGTCCTCTGCAGGGATAATTTGTCTGATTTACGTAGTAACACGGCGCCAGCCAAATGCAAGCTGAAGGCGTAAGAGACGCTGTTTTCACTGCTGGTACATGTTCGTGTACCAAAACTTTAAAGGTGGAATGATGCAGCCTTGTATACTTATTAATAGTCATTTCCTAAGTAAAACATGTATTTTTGTTTTTTCCAGAGCGAGCTTTGTATAGCTTTGAGTGTGCTTTTCATCCTTTATTCAGTCTGACGTCGGGCACCAGCAGACTGGATTATCTGAGACCAGAAAACAGGTTGGTTGTTCCCTTTTGTACTTTTTAAAAATGTTGTTACACATTGTACTTTTGTTAAACATCTTGTAGACTCTACAGTATAGTTTTCAACTTAAATTATATATTTATGAAGTGATTGAACTCAGCAATTCAGTAATTCAATCTCCCCTGTTTGCAGAGCATTTTATCTGGCTCTGTATAAGCACATGATGTTCCTGGAGAAGAGAGGATGCCCAAGGACAGCTTTGGAGTACTGCAAACTTATCCTGAGGTATAAAAAGAAAAGCTTAAAACGTGGGAAAGGATAAGCTACATAATTAGATATGAGGCATTTATGATAGCAATAATAATAAATCCTCACTCTTCCCCATTCAGACTCTTCCCCCTTCAAACAAACTTTAACTGATGTATAAAACATTATGTTCCAGATTTTTTTTTTTTAACAGCTAATTTACAGTGCTGTGAAAAGTCTTTGACCTTTCCATAACATTATGGACTCTTGTGAAAAACCGAGTGCACCCAATGATTCTATGACTTTGTTTAGTTGCATGTTTTCTGTGACTTTATCGCCTTTCACATTTTGGCCTCTTGTCTGTATAAAATTGCTTTAGTTCAGTGATATTTGTGAGGAATTATTTATGCACACCTCTCTTAAAGACCCGCTATAGCATTTCAAGTCTGGGTGAGGTCCGGCTGGGCCATCTCAACATGTTGATTCTTTTCTTTTCAGCATTTAGTTATAGATTTGCTGCTGGGTATGGGATGATTGTCCTGTTGTGGATGACCACATTTCAGTCACACTTAAATTTTCAAACAGATGGCCTCACATTTGACTCTAAAATACTTTTCTGTAGAGGTTTTTTGTGACATCATAAACACAGTGATTGAGAACTCTCAATCACATGGTACACATGGTCATATTGGACATGGTACAACCACTGCTCACGGGGCAAAAATGTGTTTTGTCCAACTGATTTGTGAGAGGTTTGCAGAGGTTCTTTGCAAGATGCCAACTTCTGTACAAACACTCACCACGCAGTAGTCGGTGTGCTCCATGCAAACTACTGACAATCAAGTCAATCTGCTAGTGACCTGTTGCTAAGAGGTTTTTGCTGCAGGATTAAATAACTTTTGTTACCAATTTCATCCGGTAACTGCCAGCAACCACTTGGAAAACAGTCAGGGAATACATTTCCTTTGCAACCAGTGGTTGCCAGATGGATGTTGTCCAGTGTCTGAGGTCTTATTCACTTTGAACATCACAGTAACTGTAAGGTGGCCAGATTCTGTGACTGCAAAACTAAGCCTAAATCATCACCTCCAGCTGTGCTTTACAGTTGTTATGAGATGTTTGTGCTCATATGCTATTTGGTTTTCACCAAATGTGGTGCTGTGCATTCGAGTCAAACATCTCCACTTTGGTCTCATCTGTCCAAAGGACATTGCACTAGACTTTTGAAACATTGTTCAGATGCAACTGTGCAAACCTAAGGCATACTGGCATGTTCTTTTCAGAGAGAAAAAGCCTTGTCTTAACAACGCTTCCAAATAAACCATCTTTGTTCAGGCTTTCTTTTCACTGTCATTAGCTTTGACATTTAATATTTTTTGCAGTTTCCCTGAGCATTGCACAGTCTAACCTTGGGGTGTATTTACTGGGACGTCTAGTCCTAGGAAGATCGTGGCATTTTGTAACGCACTTGAATGGTCCAAACGTTTAAACGGTCAAAACTGCTTTTCTCGAGGTGCTCGTGATGATCAGTTAATCAGCTGCATTTGATTAGCAACACCTGGCTGCTAGTTACCTTCTTAATTGCTGAGGAATTAATGGGCTGATTGGACATGTGAGCAATAACGATGAAAGAACACGATCTGTTTCTACTCAAAGAGAGAGGATGCACATTTAGACGCTTTCACTGTCCCATTACATGAAAAGTATTACATAAATGACTTTCTAGATAAACAAGAGGAACCTTTATTCTCTTTATAAAGTAAACACTAAACAGGCAAATTTGTTGAGGCACCTTTTTTATGTGCACTGATGTGGTGAGACTGTCTGCTGATAACGATCCGAGATGGACTCGGAATTATTTATAAGGTAAAAAACAACTGAACATGTGTTTCAGACCATTCATTCAGGTCATGTATTGAGATTCGGGCTAATATCATGACCCGTCTTTTACAAATAATAGAATTAAACTTTTATGGAGACATAATTTAAAAACAGTCCATGTGTTTATATCATTATCTCTTATGTTAAGAAATCACTTACCAAAAAGCTTTTCACGAAGTGTTCCTGTGGGGACACTGCTGCCATAAGCTTCAGCTTTGCAGACTATTCATATAGTTGTCAATATTTTTTGTGATTTTCATCAAATTCTGGCTTCCTGATTTAATGTTCCGGCCTGAAGAGCAGCAGTGTGGTAATAAAAAGCACTGGCCCTTTATCACCGGCAGATATTAAGTCACTGTTTGCTTTAACAGAATCTTTAGCACGTTCAGCTACACATACATTATATGAGATGATTAAAGAAGATAAGTAATAATCTCATCTGCTATGATGTTTAACACACAAACTTTATTTGTCGTTATAATCACAGTTGTTGTTAAAGAATTTATTTTTTTGCCCTTAGGTTGATTTTAAGCTATTGTAAAAAGAGACTTGTGTGCATAGATTAATACCTCCCTCCTGGTTACTTCAGTTGGTTTTCTGCCTGAGGGTCAAAATTTACTGAGGAAACAAACAGCAAAGCAGTGGTGTTTTGGAGCTGTCTGGTTTCGACCCTCTTCATTAATGCCGTCTTTACTAAATATCCCTAAATGCCATAACCAACAGTGGCTGTAATGTCTGAAACACCGTAAGCAGCCCAGATCATCGTGGTGTGATAGTTTTATTTGTACTTAGTCTAAGACACATCTTTGTCATGGTTGTTTTATATTCATTTTTTTTCTTCCCCATTTGAATTAGTTTGGACCCGGACTCTGACCCTCTTTGCATGCTGCTGCTCATTGATTTCTTGGCACTTCGATCCAGAGAGTACCAATCCGTCCTTCAGTTATATCAGGACTGGGAGGTAAAGTGTGCACTTACGTTCTGTGTGCGTGCCGGAGTTAGTGTGCCACTGTTAAATTTTCAGTCTGTGACAGGAATTGTTTGTTTTTGCTTTTCAGGAGCACAGAAATCTGTCTCAGCTACCAAACTTTGCATTCTCCACTGCCCTTTGTCATTTTCATCTAAGTCAGCAGGAAAATATGGACCCTGAAGAAAGTCACAAACAAAGGCACAAAGCCGACCAGCTGCTGCAGATTGCCCTCATCATGTTCCCTGCAGGTTAGACCCTCAGCAATGAACTGAATCAAATGGTTGCCCTTTATTTAGCTCTTCATATTCTAAGGCAGTAGTTCCCAAACTACCGTACGCGTACCCTCGGGGGTACGCAAGTGGCTGTAGGGGGTACGCGTGGGTTGGGGTTGGAGTGGGGATCAAAAGTTTTAAAAGCCGAAATTTGCGCTAATGCAGTTTTTTTTGCCTGTCAAATACATGACTATATACCACCCTCTGGTGTTCAGCAAAAAAATAGCTCTGACAAAATACATGGGCGTGATTTGCCCAAATGACTGACACCTAACAGTTGAAGTTGCCTCCAAGCATTCAGTGCAGCGCGAAAATGGACAAGTGGTTAACAAGAAAAAAAGGCCCTACCACAGAGACACCGGCCACAACAACCAATAAGCTCATATCTGAAGATGCATTTTCCAGTGACCGCACAGGTGATTGTTCAACAACAATGTGTTCGTCAGATTTGGATGCTAGCAGTGCTAGCAGGGATGTATCTGTGGTTACTAGCCAAGTGGCTAGCATAGCTGGAGCCAGCCATGTGGAAAGTGATGAAGTGTCTGATGCGGAGCGTCAAAGTGGGAGAAAGCATGACAGCACGGACTGTAACACAACCTCATCAAAGAAGCGCAAATATGATGACAATTATATTTCGCTGGGGTTTACGTGTATAAATATTGGTGGATTTCCCCGGCCACAGTGTGTTATTTGTGCAAAAGTATTGTCTCAGAACTCAATGAAACCTTCACTTTTGCGCAGACATTTAGAGACAAATCATCCCCATTTGAAAAATAAACCAAGGGAATATTTTGAGCGACAGCTAAAATCACTTTCAACAAGTAAAACCTGCATTCAGGTGCCAGATCTTATGAATAAAAACAGACTACAAGCATCTTACATGGTCAGTTACAGAGTGGCTAAAAACAACAAACCCCACACTATTGTGGAGGACCTCATTCTCCCTGCTGCTTTAGATATGGTAGGGACAATGTTGGGGGAAAAGGCAAAAAAGACGATACAGTCCATTCCATCATCAAACAATACTGTCTTACGGCGCATCAATGCAATGTCAGAAAATGTTTTACAGCAGCTACTTCTGCGCATACGCCACAGTGAATGTTATGCAATACAGCTAGATGAGTCCACGGATGTGGCTGGCCTGGCGCATCTTCTCGTATATGTGCGCTACATTCATGAAGGAACCATCAAGGAGGACATGCTGTTCTGTAAACCGCTGGAACAAAGGACAACTGCCGCAGATATTTTTCAAAAGCTGGACACATTCATGAACACACATGGACTCGTGTGGGACAGATGTGTTGGCATCTGTACTGATGGCGCACGGGCCATGACTGGGAGACACGGAGGTGTGGTTTCGCGTGTGCAAGCAGTCGCGCCAGATGCCTCCTGGGTACACTGCAGCATCCACCGAGAGGCTCTTGCTGCAAAGGGAATACCTGTCCGTTTGAAACATGTTTTGGACACGAGTGTAAAAATGGTTAACTTTGTGAAAGCCAGGCCGCTGAACTCCCGCTTATTTGCTGCGTTGTGCAATGAGATGGGCAGCGAGCATGAGACATTATTACTCCACACAGAGGTTCGCTGGCTATCTAGAGGGAAAGTGCTGACCCGTTTCTTTGAGTTGAGGGATGAACTTAAAGTTTTCTTCAGTAACCATCCCTTTGAGCTGTCTGAACATTTGCATGATGAAGAGTACCTTACCTGCCTGGCTTATCTGTGTGATATATTTTCTCGTCTGAACGAGCTCAATCTCGGATTACAAGGCGTTTCTGCAACTATATTCAATGTTCAAGATAAAGTTGAGGCCATGATAAAGAAGTTAAACCTTTGGAAGAACTGCTTGGATACAAACAACACTGAAGTCTTTCCTGTGCTGCATGATTTTCTGTGCTCTAATGATCTCACACTATCTAAAAGTGTAAAGCGCGAATGTAACGTGCACCTTGAGGAGCTGGCGGTGCAGTTACGCCGATACTTCCCAGAGACGGACGGCTCAAATGATTGGATACGTCACCCGTTCACCGCCGTGCCTACTTCGTTATCACCGTCTGACCAGGAGAGCCTAATTGAAATCGCCACAGATGGATCTCTAAAAGTTGAACACGCTCAAAAGAACCTGGCGGATTTCTGGATAGGGCTGCGCACTGAACAGCCCGCGCTGGCTAAGCGCGCTGTCAAGACTCTGATGCCTTTCGCCACCACATACTTATGCGAAAAGGGATTTTCTGCTTTAACAAACATGAAAACAAAATACAGAGCAAGACTTTGTGTGGAAAACGATTTAAGACTCAGCCTTTCCCAAATTGAGCCAAACATTGAAGAGCTGTGTGCCTCTGCTCAAGCACATCCATCACATTAAATAAAGTTCTGTTTAATGAAAGTTCATGGCCTTTATGCTCTCGACAAAAAAGTGAATTCTAATAAATCCTTTGATACACTGCTAGTATTAAGTAGTAAAGTTTGTTATTAAAACTCTGTCATTACTAAAAAATATTGATAAATTCATTTGGTGGTGAGAAATAATCGACTGTGCAGTATTTATCTTTATGCATGCGATATTGCAATGTATTTATAGACACTAAGAGTCGTTCGTAGTAGGGGGTATGCGGCTGAGGGTGACATGTCTCAAGGGGTACGTGGCTGGAAAAAGTTTGGGAAGCACTGTTCTAAGGCATACTCTAAAGAATTTTAATAACTTCCAGGACTGTTACCATTCACCTTTTGAAAAGTGTAACTTTGTAATTCCCTGCCCTTTAACGTGTTCCCTTCTCCCCACTATAGTCTTGATGCCTTTACTGGATCTGTGTACTGTGCAGCCAGATGCCGCAGTCACCTCCCATAGCTTCTTTGGTCCAAATAGTCAGATAAGGTAACGTATACTCTCTTTATTTTCCAAACTATTGCACAATGCAGGATTTTAAAAACAATTGAAACATTTTTTTCTTCCATCTTTGTACCCTCATGTTAAAGCTCTTTGCACTTGTTCCATCTTTAGGCAGCTGCCAGCTCTGGCTGAACTGACAGGTCTGTATGTGGGGAGAACTTGCACTCTGTGGAGGGAGGCTGCAGTAATGCTTTGGCTGGAAGAGATGGTGAAAGAAGTGCTGCGACGAGTTGATGCCAAAGACCCTGTAGTGGAGGACTGCCAAAACAAGTCAGCTTTTTTTTTTTTTTTTTTTTTTTTTTCCTTGTTCTTTTGTTTTTTTTAAACATTGGAGGCATTTGTTGATGACAAAGAGAGGCAAAATTAACTGTGGGCTGGGTCTTACCTCTGCACTTAGTATTCCTTTAATTAAAAGTACATGCCTCTCAAAACCTTCCCCTTCATGTCTTTCTAATAGGAGAAAGCAGAGGTACCAAAGTGCACCAAGGAACATCCATCGCCATGTCCTACTCTCTGAGATCAAAGAAGCCACCTCAACTCTGCCTCTGGTAAGAAACAATCACCATCTGCACCTCAGCGTCTTCTATTCTGAGAACTGCACACAGCAAATTGCAAGTGAAGTGTAAATGTTTTGTATTTTATTTTTTTGTTTTTTTCCTCAAATGTTCTTGGTTACGTTATCTTGATTAGGGTGCTGAACAGTCTGAGGCACCACCCTGATAGCAGAAAGCATACTCCAACCATTGCTAGTGACACATCTCAGTGTCTTCAGTTCACTCTCCAAATCTCTAACTGTAAATCACAGAATAATTGATCTCAGTGTCATTGTGGGGAAATGATTCCCTGTGAACAAGCACACAGTCACAGTGCAAAGAAAACATAATCTCTGGCAGAACCAGATTATGGTGTGTGGTTAGTGGAAAGCAGTTAGAGCAAAGGAGACCTGTGAGAAGCAATAGCTGTTTTACAAACTATTAAATTGTCTAATAAATTTTAATTTAAAGGTTTGTACCAAATGTAGTTTCTTCAAAATCACATGATTACAGCTGTATTTCATACTCTAACAGAAGTCTGCTGTTCTCCAGCTCGCCCAGTTCATCGCCTGTAGATTTAAAACTATAAAAAGACAAACTACACTGCTCAAAAAAAAGTTTTATTTCTGAGCAGTGGACTTTGTGGACAACTTAAGTTTTTTTTGTTTCTTTTTTTCTCAAATTACTGAAGAAAGAGGCCAGACTGCTTAAAATCCATCCATCATTTTGCACACAGGCATTTGATAACTAGCTTTTCTGTTCTATATTCATGTATTTTTGGGGGGATTTGTTTCACCACCAGGAGGTGACCACTCAGCCTGTGATGGGGTTTGATCCTTTGCCTCCACTCGACTCAGTGATATCATATACACGACCAGAAAGGTAATTGTGGATCCTTATACTTTTTTTTTTTTTTTTTGTCTCAATTTTCATTTTAACTTCATGACTTGTTTATTTTTGGGTCTGCATATAGGCCGCGTGTTGGTGCATCCAATGAGAGTACACTCTCACTGTTTTTCCGGTCATTGCTGCCAAACTTTAACATTCAGGTGAGTCAGTCAACATCAGTATTTTTCTAGGGTCAATGTCTATTTTAGATTTTATATTGATTAACGCTTGTCAGGAAGCTTTTAAATGCACTCATAACAATTTGTTTTTAACTTGAGTTTTGCTTCCCCTCTGTTTTGTGCTGCGTTTGCCACACAGACATGCAGCAGAGTCTTTTTCACAAGCACACAGACACATGCACATAGCAAAACAGGAGGAAGAGAGAGTAACTAGTTTCTTTGCAAACTGTTAAATTAAGCTATCTTACAATAAAACAACACAGATATATCGATTGTAGGTCTGTATTATCTCATTTTCTGATGCACTTTCATTTTTAAGGTGTGCAGTGGTATAGCATTGATTGTGCATGTTGGTTGTGTCAGAAATGAGGGGTAAATGCTGACGTGAAGCTATTGACGATGAAGTTGGGGGAACATTTTGAAAACTAGCCAGTGGAAAAGGATGGATGGATGACATTCAGTTATACTGTAGATGTCCCTCCTCACTCTCAAGAGCATACGCTACTGCTATAGCTTCTCTAAACAGCTGCATAGGCTTAGAATACCATGAAATACAAATAAAGAACCCATAGTGTGTGCATGTGGTAACACCATGTGACTAAGCTATAAGCCCCTGACACAAAACTCACACAAGTTTAAAAGAAACAAATAAGCGCAGTTAGTGAATGAATCATTATGAACTGGTGAACTCAGAGGGCTGTAAAGTGATTTAATTATGTTCTCCTTGGTTCTCTGATTTCTTGCAACGATGTCTGTTGAGTTTACATAAAACATCACTAAAGGAGCTACAAAGCTTTGAATGAGAGTTTACCTGGTAGCTGTTGAAAGGATACAGTTGTGGTATACCAGTGGTCAGAAATACCATTATTACTTTAGTATTACTTTAACACAAAATCAGTGTTGAACCAGGACCACTGCTATGAGTCACACTATGCAGCATAAAGGCCGTTTCACATCGGACACGGCATGCTCTGTGCTCACCGCTAACTTAAGAGCGAAGGATCCAGAATTTGTTGCACTGGCTGCTGAGCTCTGCTTGTATATTGTTTTTTTTAGCGGCCGCTCTAGGTGTACTAGATGCACCTGATCTTTGTCGTTTCAAAACGTGTATCTCTCTGACTTTATCTCCTCTACGAGAGTTTGTGTTGTATTAAGTTCAAATGTTTAATAAAAACGTATCTCTCGTTCATAACAAGGAAAGCTTTGTAACTGTCCCAACTAGTGAAGAGTGTGTCATTTCCACAACACTGCTTTTCCTCCGAGGTCAACAGCGCCTTTGAAAACGCCCTGCTTGTCCCTGTGTAAGCACGTCAACCTGTAAGAAAAGGTTTACTTGGACACACACCAATGTTTTCTTTCATGGTGTGGCAATAAGAGACATGAAAGGGCATTTATCCTTCAAGGACCTGCAGTTCAAAAAAAGCACCCCTCCGACAGCCAAACCCATCTGTTCTCTGATTGGATAGTTAAATTTGTGATTGACATGACATTGACCAATCAGCTGAAAGGAAGAAAAATAGGGTCAAAATCCATACTTGTAAGTTGAAACCTGAGTGCAGAGTTTCAACTTACAAATTCTCCTTACACATAAAAATCTTTTTTACGCACACAAATTCTTTTTACGCATACAAAACTGAAGTACAAAATATTTATGACCACAATTTGAGCCCATATTTTTGCCTGAGAGATGGGACTTGAAGAACTGAAAAATCGGGATTAAAAATGAAATACAATAAACAATTATTTTCAAAGTTATGATAAATTAATTTGGTGTCAGATAACAGAATTTAAAAAATGTCTGGCTCTCACCTCCTGACAAGAGCAAATGTTGTTAACCTCTACTCTGTGCAGGTACTTTGTAATTATGCAAAAGAAATTAAAATTAGACACATAATAAATCAAGATTTTTATTCTTCCGTAATAAAGTTTAATAAAGTGACTCTCTCTTTCACCTTCCTAAACGGTCCGTGGGTCTGACACGTTCTGATGACAGTCATACCTCCTCCAAAGCAAACTCCAGTCTAGTGTTCGCCCTCAACACCCTGAATGATGCATTTCAAGTAAAGTTGTGTTTTGGGGGGGGGGGGTTTCGGTTTGGTTTGGTTTTATGATTAAAGCAGACACGCACAGATACACCCATTTAATAGCAGCACCCTGCAGGGCTGAGCTGGTAAACGATCTGGGAAAACATTTTAACACACATCCGTGACTGATGGAAGATTTCCTCTTAAGACTCATGGTCACCCTAAGGCAGACCTTCCCAAAGTGTGGGGCCCGCCCCCTAAGGGGGGCGCAGAGCCATGGC
This sequence comes from Rhamphochromis sp. 'chilingali', assembly GCF_963969265.1. Lineage (NCBI taxonomy): Eukaryota > Metazoa > Chordata > Actinopteri > Cichliformes > Cichlidae > Rhamphochromis > Rhamphochromis sp. 'chilingali'. The sequence goes on from NC_137933.1 coordinate 25,203,496, forward strand.
AGAGGAGGCGCGGTATGAAAAGGGGGGAAAAAAAACAAAAGGCTTAGACACTGCTAGCACGGGCGCCTACAGAAACGAAGAGCAGGAGATGAAGCATCGCTGAATATGTTTCCAAACCAACTTCATTCTAAGCCAAAGACTAGAAAATATGGTGAAGAATATCTTCCCTTTGGTTTCACCTGCACAAGTGCTGAGGTAGGTCTCCCCTGCTTAATTGGTTTTCCCTTTGTCGGGAGCAGCGCTGGGCTCTTCAAATCAGGGACAAACAGTATCCCACATTTTTGATTTTTAGTTCACAAACACTTGTTATAATGACTCACTACTCCTGACATTTTGGAGATTCTAGCTCTTTATACAGTAAAGTTACAGCGGGATACAAATAATATCAGGCTGATCCTGCCACAATTTGTCCCCCGGTTCAAATCACGGACAAACAGTATCCCACAGTTGTTTATGTTTTTAAACCCATTTTGCACAGAGGCATTTTTTGATTTGATTGCAATGTTGAATATTATTACAAAGGGGAAAAAAAACAACTACAAGTAAAATAATTACAGTGATGCCTCTGCTTTTCTAAATAGAGGGACAGTAACTGCGTATATATGTAAGCTGTAAAACCTGAAGATGGTCAGATTAACAGTATTTTGTCTATCTGCTATTCTGCAATTAATCTCATGTAAACAATAACGTGGTGCACAGCCTGACGTGAAAAGGGGCACATACCTTTGACGTTGCGTGACGAACTCTGTATTCCTCGTCCACACGTAAACGCCAAAAAGGAGTTTTAAAAAAATCTCAGTTTTCGGTGATTCCAAACGCCGTTTACGTGTGGACGAAACAGCTGCGTTTTCAAAAATACCCAGTTTATTTTCTTACTACCTGTAATTTATTGCAGATTACTTGTATTTGCTTAATTGCTTACTAAATGTTTGAGGTGTGAAATAAACCGCAATTGAGCAAAATATGGGTGTGTGTGGTTGGAGGATGTGCGCGTGCACGTGCGGGGGGGCGCGCCAACATTTTTCTTGTAAAACAAAGGGGGGGTCTAGCAAAACTGAAAAATATCAAAGAAAGCATATGACCTTATTACAGTTAATTCTGTCGACCATTTCCAAGTTCAAGAAAACGAAATTCATGAAGTGCAAAGTTGACTCGATGTCTCTGCTTTCTCTTTGCTAATAAGGAAGTTCAGTGCTTGGATTTCTTCATTAATTTACATTTTGTTCATCTTGAATGACACCCGTATTTGTAAAATCAGGGTTCTTCTGTTCATCTGTTAATGTGTGAACACTAAACCATTTTCATCCCGTCTCACATAAACCAGCTTAAAGCTCGCTGAGTTTATGTTTATGTAGTTTGTATAGTGTAGTGTGGCTCACAATGCTCATGCAGATATTACAGATTTTTAGTTAACCATGTTTGAGAAATTTGAGGATGTGGATCTATTTTTTTTTTTTTTTAAGATATATTTGATTAATAGGAAGTTGTTTAGTTAATTGGATTAATTTAAATGTCAAAACGTGGAAGCTTCATTACATAAACTGTTCAGTTTCATCATGATTTACTAACTATCTTTCGTTCTAATTGATGTCAGCAGCCCATTCTTCAGAAACAAGATGTAAGCAAATAGTGAGGTGAATGAGCAGGGAGGCTGATTTTTGTCTCGATATTTTCTTACGTCTTGTTTTGTCAGAATGATCTGCATTTCAGCTCAGAGACTGTGTGAAAGAGAACCAATGTATAAAGATTACACAGTCCATACATTTTTATGCTGGGGTAGACAGTGAGACGTGGAACAATGTTTTGTTTTGTTTTTTACTAGTTGCATTCAGACCAGCAAAAGTATCAACTGTCGTTCTCCCTGCAGTAACTCTCTAGGTCTCCTTTTTTTTTTTTTTTTTTTTTACACAGTGTTGCAGCATTTCAACCTAGCATCTTACCTTTAATACCTTTTAACTAGAAAAGGCTTTACAAGCGTTGATCATTGCAGTCGGACAGCTAAAACAACATTGCTAAAATACAGCTTTTCACTGATCTGTGCTGGCCATAATTAACATGGACCAACACTGATTTCTTAGCAGAATTTTACAAGATGCCGTTGTTGAAGGGATAAAAAATGAAGAGTGGTTTATATAGCAGTAAATATACATTCTCACAGCATCAGTTTCTGTGATGTTTCTGACAAGGAAAATGTGCTGAAGAGAGGATGATTTCATCTACTTGGCACAAGCGATATAAAAAGAATGTACTGCTTTTCACAAAACCTGCTGATAATTAAAAAAAAAACTCGCTTGTATGATTCTGCATAAAAGAGGCATTCAAAGGCTTTTTGGTAAACAAGTTCATAACATGTGGCAGTTTAAATGGTGTACTTTTACTCTGCAAATATATCAGAGTGTGGATTTTAAGTAAAGCCCTTGCATTTAAAGTTGTTTTTTTTTGTTTGTTTTTTTTTTTTTTACTTTATATGCCGTTAAGAGGAAGGGAAAAAATTGCAAACATGCTTTCTGTGTGAAAATGGTATATGAATGCATGGAAAGCAGGACCTATACTGAACCCATTTTGACCTTGTTTGGTTGTTTTCTGCAAATAAGACTAAATTGAAAGATTCCTTTAACTGTTAATTTATCTAATGTGTGAAAGTGATTATTGCAAAGACACCACATCCACTTCATGGCTTAAAGCACTTCTCTCGTGCTACACTGAGCATGACATGTGTCTGGTTTATGTCCAGTTTTCCAATGACTGGCCTGCTGAGCATGAATGTCTTCATTGGTCTTACAGGCTCCTGCCAGCATGCAGCACACACCAATCTCTGCCACTTTAAGATACAGTAAATGTATGGCAAACACTCACACAGTCAACTGTACATGCTTACTGTTAACGGATATGCCCGAGGCATGTTTCCATCAGGACAGTTCCAACTCTGTTATCCACTTATGGAGAGGAAGAGATACAATATGGATAAAGGAAATATAGTTAAGAGTTTAATATTTAAAGAACAACGTGGCCGTAAATTAGAATTACATTTCTGAAAACAACCTAAAGTTGTGTTTGATAACATGAACCCTAGATTATTCTGCTATATCCAACATAGATGCCGTATATTTATTTGGACACCATCAGTACAGTTAAAGTAATGTCTTGCAATGGTTAACCATTTCCGAGAACAAGTTAAATTATTAGGACATTGTAGCGGAGCACTTTGGGTAACTCAGGAGATGGCTCAGGTCATCTACTAATTGGGATGTTGATGGTTCAATTCCTGGCTGTTCCAGCCAAATATCCTTGGGAAAGATAACCTGATGCATCCACTGGAGTATGAATGTGTTTGAATGTTAGATAGAAAGAACTTGAATAGAAAAAAGCACTTGAGTGAATGGGCGTGATCGAGGTACTTTGTATAAAGGGCTTTGAGTCCTCTGGTAGAGTAGAAAAGCACTATATAAGAACCTCACTAGAAGTTTGTAGACTGAATAATCTCTCCTTCATTCTCAAGGATCCACCGAGGCAGGAAGATGACATGGAAGTGGCTCGAGCTGGTCAGGAGCTGAACCAGGAAGTAAATCGCCTAATGGTGGCAATGAGGGACATGCTGGCAAATATCCGGTTTCAGGAGCCACCAAGAGAGGACAACCCCTACAGAGATGATGATGAATGGGACTGAAAGAGGAGATAGAGGTGGACTAAGTGATGGATGAAGAGGAATAAAACTGAAAAAAAAAAAGCGATGTTAATAATTACAAGGAAAATAAGTTGGACAGCTGGATATTATTTTGTTGTCATAATTTCAGAATAGTAGGCTGATTTTAAAAAACAAACACAAATACTACTGGGGTAATGTAGATGGATGTGAACCTGGCACACTTTGTTCCAAGCTCAGAAAGCAGATTGTTAGTTGGACCTGTCGTGTTGCCAAGGTTAAGTGTATTATTTATAATTATTAGTTCCATAATCAGTTTCCAAGCATTGTCAGTTCAGCAGCACTAACGGATAATAAGTCCTGCTTTTCTTCCTCTGGTTTCTGGCTTTCTGAGAGTTTTTCATTTTCTCTCATAAACACCTGCAGTGGAAGCTTTACGAAGCTAGAGTGAGATTCATGTAGTCTCATTCTGAGTGCAAGTTCTAAAGCAAACTGCTGCTTATCTGCACTTTAATACATATACACAGAATCATAAAATTTTTATTCTCATTGATTTGATCACTCCCAATAAAAACAAACTGAAAAATCCTTTGAAGTTTTCTTGAAGGCTAAAATGATTACTTTTTTTTTTTAAACTTGAATATTTTAATGCGTAGCTAGTAAAGCATTTTAAATTGATCAGTTCTGTTTTTCTAAAAAGGAAACTGCCTTTTCAGGCAGTTAGTCATGCCATCCATTTAGGTCTTATTTATAATTTGAACTGAATTATAGTTGATGCACATCCAGGCATTCGTATGTGCAATTCTTTTATTTTTGCAGGGATTCTGTAGCCATAATAATCTTACTGTGAGACTTCTATGATTTTTCGGCTGAATAATTAAGAAGTTCCAAAATATAACGGGGGCCACATGAAAAAATGTAAAGTGTTTTGACTCTTGGTAATAAATTTAATCAAACTGAGTCATTTCTGATGACAAACAGTACCACACAAACCTCAGCAAGATGCTGCTCGGCCTGATGACACACTTCTGTTGTGACCTGTTGCAAAAAGCATGAAAAGGTCTTCCACGTACACACCTGACATCATTTTAAGCATCCTTAAACATGATAAACTAGATTTGTTTTGTCTTTCTGGTCTTCGTGGTATTTTCTACTCACTGTCTTAATCATCTTGGCTACTGTTTTTGGTTTGTTTAAATTCTGCTGCTTTCTTTCTCTAATATTCTTATTACCTCTCAGACTTCGGCACAGATTCTCACATTTCAGTTTCAGTTTCAGTTTACTTGCACTTATTGACAACGCAGCTATGGCAGATGTTTTCATTTTTATCTCTTAAACTGGTAATTAAATGAACTCTTTTCTGTGTACACTCAGATTCTCATGGCCTCACTTGATTATGCTCATTCCATGCACACTAAATCTGAAGCAGTAACTATGCTTCTGTTATCATCAGTGATATTTATCGTTTTTAACTTGTGCTTATTATTTTTTTTTAACACTCTCCAACTGTTGCCCTTTCTTCTCAGTGTCCTTTCATGTTATCCATGGGAGACGATTCACCCCATTTATGCTTTACAGTCACTGTTCAAACATTTTTTTTTTCAATACAAACACAAATGACGAGCTAGCCTGAGGTCTGTTACTCTCAGTCAAAGGACAAAATCATTGCGAGATGCTGTACACGCTTGAAACATACCTGCTTACTTTGTGTTCCAATGAGCCGCAAGGATGTGGGTGACTGTGCTAGATGGTCAAATGAGGTCATTGTTCCTAATTCACTTGGAGCTATGGGTGTTGTTGTGAAAACTTTTCATGTGATCATTCTGCTGTATTGAAAGCGCTTTCAGATTAGCGGCTCAGAGGCTGCTTGATGGGACTGCAGTATTACCACTGGTGCTGTGGGTTAAACGTAACCAGTTGCCATAACATAATTTAACAAAAACACCTAGAGCAAATTGAAATTCCTGAAAAAAATCAATGCAGAGTTGCAACAAATTTTTCTTTTCTTCGATAAAATATTTGTGCAACTTACTTGATTTCAGAATTGTTTTTTCGTAGTCACACGACTACGTGTGACCCCTGATATTTTTGTCATGGTATAAATTAAATGACACGGCAAATCCTCAAATTTCAGAAGCTGGACAGAAGCCGGTCTGCTACTTTTTTAGTGACGTGTTTGCCTGCATGACTTGTCACTTTTGATAATACAAATGAATTTGAAACCACATAAACATGCTCAAGAAGTTGAAGTTGAAATTATTAAATTTGATTTAACAAATTGTGTGGATATGTATCAAAGTTACTGTGCCGTTAGCTTGAGAAGCAAGTTTAACCACAAACAGCACGTTTGGCTCTATGAACACAAAGATTTTCACTTGCACATTTGTCTTAAAGCTATTTAAGACTTATTTTTAATGGAAATCATTTTTAAGCACAGGTAGATGTGTGGATTTTGTCCTGGATTACTTAAGCCTTAGATTTCATATTTAATGTTTTCACAATATGTACCTGGTCAGACTGACCCAGGCCAAGAATTGCCTCACAGTGTCTACACCAAATCTAGAATTATGCATCTGTTTAGATTTTTTTTTAATAGCATAATTGTCATTTGTAGATTATTGTCCTAAATTAATGTTTAGGTTGAAGTTTTCCAACCGTTTTTTGTTTCAGAGAAAGATCTTTACTATCACACAATTTCCTTTGTTGTTAAGACATCATTAAAGAGTTTTCATAACTTACCATCCATAATTATTTAAAGATGATTTAACAAAAATAAAATTTAAAAAAATATTGCAAAGCAGTGAAGGGGAGCCTTGCATGTGTGGCAGTTGCACATGTGTTTCCCACACTCACTGAATTAGCAGCTCAGGTGAATTTTATGACACCCCAAGCCCTCATTTGGTCACAGTTAAATCAGAACAAATGGATTCTGACTGTTTTTAGATTATTTAGTTACATTGCAGGTGCTTGTGCTTGCAGGAGCAGATGCTGTGTCTATGTTTAGGGACCAACTTTGTTCCCTACTTGCACCTACTTCCTCCGTCTGCAGGAACCTGGGCAAATATGATTTGAGCACAGTGTTAAGATCCCTCTTGACCCCTCTCTTTATTACTGTCTCAAAAAAAATACACACAGACATGGCGTGTGCATCTTTATATGTGCAGTTGTTTTTAAAATGAGAATATCTAAGAACAAAACAGGAGGCTAACTACGAGTAAAGATTTAAATCTGCTTTCCAGAAAGTATAATGCAAGTTTTCAGAGCTTTTTCTTTTTTAGTTTTCAGAAATTATATTTTGGACACCAAGACTCTGATTAGAATAATATTAGCGTAAGTGAAGCATTTTCTTAAAGCAGAAAGAAAAGTGTTAAAAAAAAAAACCAGATCGAACTATTACTGAATTCAATCCATCACCGTTCAGCTCTCTCCCAAGAAAACTTGGCACAACTTTCGCAGACAGGACCGCAGCGCAGCTGACGCTTGTGAGGAGGAGCCGCTTGAAGTCATTCAGGACGCAGCATCACTGTGAGAAATAATCCGGCATCTCTCTCTCTCTCTCTCTCTCTCTCTCTCTCTCTCTCTCTCTCTCTCTCTCTCTCTCTCTCGTTTCCAGTATACTATAGACAGTGTTCATTGCCACTGTGCTGGTCAGAACAATGTGGATCGGCTGCTCTGTTTGAGGAAAAAACGTGAACTCGGAGTGCAAGATTGCAGTGGAGAAGGAAAGATTACAGATGCCCATCTCGGAGCAGCTGGTTGGATGGGGCGAAAAATAATAATAAAAACTCAATAGGCTATAATAAAAATAAAAGGATTACTCGAGTCAAGAAACTCACTTTTCCCCGGGACCAACGCGGTAGCTCGCCGATGATTTTTCAGGCTATTTAATGGTTGAAATAAATATAAATACATATACTTGAACTTTTTGCGTGGAGTTTGATGATCCTGGACGGTTGAGGCTTCCATGGGTTTAACAAACAGTTCGGATGAGTTGCTTGAATCCCCAACCTGCTCAGAAGCAAGCTGTAACTGCGACAGCTGATGTAGAAGCATCCTCTAAGCTCCAGAGACAGCTGATGAAGGTTCCTTACCCAGTTTAAATCTGTGCTGCAGCAGCCTAAAACCCACACGGAGCACCTGAAAAGCTAAAAGCTTGCAGTTACCTAATAGAAGGCAGACATGGAAATGACCAACGGGTCCCTGCAGTATCCCTCCATACTTCACACGGACTTCGGACCGCTAAATGACCTTCTGGAGGAGAACGAAACGAACTCAACCGCAGGAGAGCGAAACTGGCTGAACTGCGTTCAGATCCGGGTCCCTCAGGAGCTCTTCTTGGCACTGGGACTCATCAGTCTGGTGGAAAACATCTTGGTCATCATGGCGATTATTAAAAATCGAAACCTCCACTCGCCCATGTACTACTTTATCTGCTGCCTGGCCGTGTCTGACATGCTTGTCAGTGTCAGCAACGTGGTGGAGACCATATTCATGCTTCTCAATGACCACGGCCTCCTGGATGTGAACCCCGGCATGCTTCGCCACCTGGACAACGTCATCGACGTGATGATCTGCAGCTCCGTGGTGTCCTCTCTCTCCTTTCTGTGCACCATCGCTGCCGATCGCTATATCACCATCTTTTACGCGCTGAGGTATCACAGCATCATGACCCCTCATCGCGCCATCATCATCATCGTGGTGGTGTGGCTGGCCAGCATCACCTCCAGCATCCTCTTCATCGTATATCACACCGACAACGCCGTCATCGTGTGCCTCGTCACTTTCTTCTGCACTACTCTGGTATTCAACGCCGTGTTATACCTGCACATGTTTGTCCTGGCGCACGTGCATTCTCGGCGCATCGTGGCTTTCCACAAAAACAGGCGCCAGTCCACAAGTATGAAAGGAGCCATAACCCTCACTATCCTGCTCGGGGTCTTTATTTTATGCTGGGGCCCTTTCTTTCTACACCTTATCCTCATCCTCGCCTGTCCCACCAGCCCCTTCTGCAACTGTTTCTTTCGAAACTTTAACCTTTTCCTCATCCTCATCATCTGTAACTCCCTCATCGACCCGCTTATATACGCGTACCGGAGCCAGGAGCTGCGTAAAACCTTGCAGGAGATGGTCCTGTGTTCGTTTTGCTTCGGCGTGTGATATCATGGACATTCCTGAACAAAACCGAGCGCAACACAACATTCTTCCTCTGTCTTCAACATGTCCGAAGATAGAATTAGACACAACTGATATATGTTTAAACATGCAAATGTTGCCCGTGCGCGAGTGCACATGGCAGCTGAAGACTGTCACACTGCAAAAATTTGATAAATAGAACTGGCTTCCGTTTTAGCTGTAAATTTATTTATTATTGCGTTACGCTTTTTTTTTTGTTCTTCACTGGGAAGCTTGTGGATAATCTCGTAAATCAGTCAACAGTTTCACAACACTACTTATTGGATCTGGTCTTAGTGGTTTTTTTTCTTTCTTCTGTAAACATGTTTGATTTTTTTTGTCTAAAAATGCCTCTTATGGTGGTCAAAATATGCTGCCTTAATTCTTTTTTAAAAAGGCGTTCAATTATTATAATTTCTTGAAAATAAAAAAGGAAGTTTACTTTCATTTTTAAAATGGCCAACAACAAAAGGTCGCTACCTTACATCTCTATCCCTTTTAAGATTATTTATTATTATTTCTGAATCAATATCTTAATTACATTTTTCTTTTAATGAATGATGTGCGTTGCAAGAATTAAAAAAATAGAAGCAGCGAATAATCTCTTAGTTACTGCAGCTCAAATGCAGATTATTTTATATATAGACTGTCTTTGGGAAAATGTTCAAGCATGGTGCAAACGGAGCAGGGGACGGATGAAACACAGCTTAATTGGAGGGGCGATCAGACTAAACCTTAAAATGACACTGTGTGACAAACTCCAAAATTACTGTTGCAAAAATAAACGCCAAATATCCCAGTGACTTAAAAAAAAGAAAAGAAAAAAAGGGGACAAAAATCACATGAACATGCTTGGTGGTAGGCCCGAGGCTCATGGCATGAGAGGGTTTATGAAAGAAGAAAGAAGCCATGTCAAAGCTATATTTCTGGAAGTTTGTGGGTTCTCTGAAATGCGCAAATAAGGGACAGTTTGGGCTGAAGTTTTTGTTATGTAGGACAGTCTAGGAAGGAACGGACTAAAGATCCATGATTAAAAAGACAGCATACAGGTTACACCAAGTCCAGCTAATGTAATTAATTAACTTCATTGCATAAATTAATTATTAACATTAATAGTTTTAGTTGATGCATATATTCCATGGTGTTCTTTATTTATCCCACATAAGTGCTGGTAACAGGCCTGCATTTTGCACTCTTATCATTTTCTGTGGAAAAGATGAAATTCATCCATCTTAATTTAAACTCTGAAAAGTTTTAAATCCCCACATGATGGTGGGAAGAAAGGTTTCTGGGTTATCAAGCTGTCTGCCAACAGATAAATAAAGAAACCATGATAGCAACAATGCAATGTGTAATGTGAAGTTGTGCTCTGTGTAATGTTTTTGTTGTTGTTGTTTTTTAAAGATTAATTTTAGAACCCATTTTTTTCTTTTTTTTGTACACTTTGTTTTTTGTATACTTGATTTATTAGACTAGCTTTATTAGGATTGTTTTCAGAGTGCTAGCTCGATATAGAACTGATAATATACAACATTGTCATGTATAAGTCTTTAAGAAAACCTCTGTTAAAGATAATGACAGTCAGAGCTTCAGTATACAGCCACAAATAAACACAATTCCATACATAGTATAAAATGAAAATGTATAAATGTGGGTGTTTAACAAAAAAGAAAAAAAGAACAACTGTGTGCATCCAGGTCAACTTAAAATTGAGTAAAACAGGACTATGTTGTTCTGCATGTCATATGTATATGTATGTTAGTGGAATTGTTTACCTGTTTTCCCAAATAAAGGGGTCAAAACATACAAAATAGTTTGTATTGAATCCAGAACAACAGTGGTATTGCTTAGTTATCATCTGTCCATCATAAAGTCGAGTATTTTTCATCTCATTATTATCTTCAGATTTTTGCACATTGCTTGTAAGCATTATTTGAAGTCTTTATTCATGTGCAATCAAGCAAAAAAAGACTGCAGCTTCTCTAGGAAATGCCTCTGCAGTCAAATAAAGAACACGATATCCAGATTTTCAAATTATGGACAAATTATGGTTGCTGTATTGCATTAAATGGTAAATGGTCTGTACTTGTATAGCGCTTTACTAGTCCCAAAGGACCCCAAAGCGCTTTACACATCCAGTCATCCACCCATTCACACACACATTCACACACTGGTGATTAAGGTAGAAATTGTCAGTGTATTGTATCTGTAGGTATCTCTGCAGCGTCTGCAGACGACATTCTAACTTTAATTGCAGAGCTTTTAAAGTTTGCCTATTTATTTGCAACATGAACATTTTCTGGTTCACATTAACAAAAATATGCAAGGCAACGTTTGCTCTGGGCAGACAGTAGAGCCATTGATATACAACACAACAGAGGCGTTTTTTGAAATGCTCCATTTTTAAACTCATGATCAAGTTCATTTGCTGTGCCTTAAATAACAGCAATGAGCACAGGGGATTTCCAGTTTGAAAGAAAAAGAAAAATCCCTCATCCTGTCCTCAAGGAAAAAATTAAAAAAATCCTAATTGTTTAAGATGATTTAAAAAAAATTCTTGGCTTTTTTGTATGTCACCCACACGCACATTATTAGAGGGAAATGGCTCATTTTTCCATTTTATGAAAGAAATGGAGGGAATGCGTACAAGTGAAAATGTACATATGTCAGTTCGTTAAGTGGACATTCTTATATACTGGTTTTCTACTTGAGCACTGAAAGTATCTATACAACATGTCTCATTCACCTGTTCACAAATTCATTCATACAAGCACCTTTTTCTGCTTCTAAGTGCTTTCTATCTAACATTCACACTCCTGAACATATCAGGAGTAACTTGAGGTTTGATATCTTGCTCAAGGGCGTTTTGGCATGCAGACATTGGCACAGCCTAAATTTCAAAGAAACTTCAAGATGATGAAAGATAATCCCAAAATGAATGAATGCTATTCATTGTGATGGTTTGTGTCTAAAAATAATTTATTACCCTTATTAAATAGTAATTTGTGAATGGCAGTTGCTTTGGAAGATTGTCTCACGGCTTTGAAACATTTGTCTCTCCTGCCAATCCCGTCTCAGATATTAAATAAATATTAGGGTTGATCACGACACGTGCTTCTCAGAGGAAAACTGACATGGACCAGAACACACTGACATCACTGTCAGTGACCTGTAATGATAACGTTGACCATGAACCCCAGATTCGTGACCATGAAAATAAATGAAAAATGAACCATATGTTATCTGTAGTGTCTCACTTAATTAGAATTACTGCTGATTAAAGGAAGGAAGAGACGTGTGACTACATAATTTCCGGGGAACAGCATGTTATTATTGGTGCTATGACTTCTGCCTTCATTTAGCCACACAACACAGCTCTGTTTGCAGTAAAGGAAAATCTCCACAGCTGCTTCCCCCAACAACAAACACACTCAAGCTATATCAGAATCAGAATCAGAATCAGAATACTTTATTGATCCCTGGGGGAAATTATTTTTTGTTACAGTGCTCCATTTTAAACCAACATTAAGACAAGACAGACAATACGCTAACTAAGAATAGTACAATATATACATATATATACATACATACATACATAAGTCACTTATAAATAAATATTTGGAAAAGAAACATGTGTAGTTGTAGCAGCAAACAGTGTGTTAAGTGGATGCGTTGTACAGGGAGATGGCCACAGGCAGGAATGATTTCCTGTGTCGTTCAGTGGTGCTTTTCGGTAATCTCAGTCTCTCACTGAACGAGCTCCTGTGACTGACCAACATGTCATGGAGTGGGTGGGAGGTGTTATCCAACATTGTCTTTATCTTGGACAGCATCCGCCTCTCCGACACCACCTTGAGGGAGTCCAGCTCCATCCCCACAACATTGCTGGCCTTACGGATCAGTTTATTAAGTCTGTTGGCATCTGCGACCCTCAGCCTGCTCCCCCAGCATGCAACAGCATAGAGGATCGCACTGGCCACCACAGACTCATAGAAAATCCTCAGCATTTTCTGGCAGATGTTGAAGGACCTCAGTCGCCTCAAAAAATAGAGACGACTCTGGCCCTTCCTGTAAAGTGCTGTGGTGTTTTTAGCCCAGTCCAGTTTATTGTCAATGTGTACTCCAAGGTATTTATAGTCCTCCACAATGTCAACACTGACCCCCTGGATTGAAACAGGGGTCAAGTGTTTCCTGGTCTTCCTGAAGTCCACGATCAGTTCCTTGGTCTTTGCCACGTTGAGCTGCAGATGATTCTGCTCACACCACGTGACAAAGGAGTCGACCACAGCCCGGTACTCTGTCTCATCATCCCTGCTGATGCATCCAACCACCGCAGAGTCATCAGAAAACTTCTGAAGATGGCAGGTCTCTGTGCAGTGGCTGAAGTCTGTGGTGTAGAGGGTGAAGAGGAAGGGGGAGAGGACAGTCCCCTGTGGTGCCCCTGTGTTGCTAATCACCTTGTCAGACACACACTGTGGGAGACGTACATATTGTGGTCTTCCTGTCAGGTAATCAACAATCCAGGACACCAGAGAAGCATCCACCTGCATCGCTGCTAACTTATCACCCAGGAGGGTCGGCCTGATGGTGTTGAAAGCACTGGAAAAGTCAAAAAACATGACCCTCACAGTGCTCGCCGGCTGGTCCAGATGGGTGTAGACACGATTGAGCAGGTAGATGATGGCGTCCTCTGTTCCGAGACGAGGCTGATAAGCGAACTGAAGGGGATCCAGGTGTGGTCTTACTATGGGTCGCAGCTGGTCCAGGATGAGCCTTTCCAGGGTCTTCATGATGTGGGAGGTCAGTGCCACGGGCCTGTAATCCTGGGGGCCACTGGGACGAGGCGTCTTTGGTACAGGGACGAGGCATGATGTCTTCCACATCACCGGGACCCTCTGCAGACTCAGACTCAGCATAAACAGTTTATGAAAGACTCCACACAGCTGGGGGGCACAGGTCTTGAGGACAAGGGGACTCACTCCGTCTGGTCCAGCCTCCTCATTTGCATCTCAACCTGGTATTGAGTGAAGGTGATGGGTGGGGGAGGGGTGTCAGGAATCTCACAGGAGGCAACATGTGAAGAGAGAGGCTGGCACAGTGGTGTGGCTCTGGATTCCAGGCTGACTGCAGGTGAGGTTGTGGGGGTGGGAGCAGACACTGTGGTGTCGAATCTATTGAAAAACAGATTCAACTCGTCGGCTCTATTCTCACCTCCCTCAGCTCCCCTGCTGTTGGTTGGCCTGAATCCAGTGATGGTCTTCATGCCCCTCCACACCTCTCTCATGCTGTTCTGCTGGAGTTTCCACTCCAGCTTCCTCCTGTAATTGTCCTTAGCCTCTCTGATCTTGTCCTTTAGTAACACCTGGACCTTCCTCACCTCCTCTTTGTTGCCCCCTCTGAAAGCCCTCTTCTTGTTGTTGAGGAGGGCTTTGATGTCCTTAGTCACCCACGGCTTGTTATTTGGGTAACAATGAACAGTCTGAGCTGGAACAATGGAGTCGGTGCAGAAAGTTATGTAGCCTGTGATACACTCAGTAAGCCCATTGATGTCCTCGGCGTGAGGCTCACAGAGTGTTTCCCAGTCGGTCACCTCGAAACAGCCCTGTAGTTCCGCTATTGCCTCCTCTGACCACCTCCTAACAGTCCTGGTGGTCACAGGTTCCCTCCTCACAATTGGCACATAGCGGGGGGGTGAGGTGAATCAGGTTATGATCTGACCTACCAAGTGGGGGGAGGGAGGAGGAGCTGTATGCATCCTTGACGTTAGCATACAGTAAGTCTAAAGTTTTCTCTCCCCTGGTGGGACAGTCCACATATTGTTTGAATGTTGGTAGTGTATTGTCCAGTGATACATGGTTGAAGTCACCCGAGATCACAATAAAGGCACTCGGGTGCTGAGTCTGTAGCCGAGCTATGGCAGAGTGGATAGTGTCACATGCAGCTGTGGGGTTAGAAGAGGGGGGAACATAAACAGCCACCAAGATGACGTGAGAGAATTCCCTGGGTAAATAATACGGCCTGAGTCCAACAGCACACAGTTCAGTGTCCGGGCAACAAATCCTTTCTTTGATTGTTATGTTGGCAGGGTTACACCACCGGTTGTTAACTAAAACAGCAAGCCCACCTCCTTTACGCTTACCGCTAGCGATGCTGTCCCTGTCCGCCCGAACAGTGTGGAAGCCTTCCACGGAAGCATTCTCATCGGGAATGACCTGGTGCAGCCATGATTCGGTGAAACACATCAGGCTACACTCTTGGTATTCCCTCTGACTCCGTACCAGTGCTGAGAGCTCGTCGATTTTACTTGCCAACGATCGCACATTTCCCATCACGATAGACGGCAGACACGGTTTAAACCTCCTCCTCGCTTCGAGCCTCCGCTGTCTCACCGTCACCTTTTTTCTTCTCTTCTGTCCTTGACCTCTGCATCCCCGATGTGTTTTCCTCCAAATTTCAGCTGGTACTTCTGCGGGCACTTCTGCGGGCCTGGCCAGCGAGCCGGCCGGTGTTGTGCCAAAAAGTGATTGTCTGCCAAAAACTGATTTCCAATGTTTCTGTGTATTTTTTATGTGTAATATCTTTACGTATGTTCGTAAATAGACTTCGGTGAACAGGGTTTACAAAGGGGTTATATAGAGAATTAAAACAATATCTGTTTTTCACTTACATTATAACCAATCCGGTCCTTTATCCCCACTTAAAATATTTTTACGGAAATATTGTAATATTTGCTGCCATTTCTGCTGTCCTCTTGGCCAACTTACTCTTACAAAAGACATTTTTAATGTTAATGAGATTTTTTTTTAACTGGATAAATAAAGGTTATATAAAAGTCACTGCCAAAAACTGATTGCGGCTTCTACCTTGTTACACGAATGTTGTTTGTGGCTCAAGATGACTTTATGTCATCCATGAGGGATGCATTTGACATATGTTTCACATATTATAGCCCAACAAGTTACTTATAGCAGTTTAAATACGAGCAATCAGTTTTTGGCAAATACCGGAAATCAGTTTTTGGCAGACAATCACTTTTTGGCACAACACCGGCATCAGGGCGATCAGCTGATCTCTGGAGTAAACAGAGTCTGGTCATATCCATATGACCAGACCACAAAATGCCTACCCTCAGGGATGAATGCCAATAAAATATATTTTTAAAAGGTTTTTAATCAAATGATTTTGATTAGAAAATCTTTACAAACAAAACCTCCCATAACTGAAAATAGTGGATACTGAAAACTGAAACAATTATAAAATAGCATAAAGTAATGCAATAGTTCTCCAAAAGTTGATTCTGTTCATCTGGACGTAGCGTTTTTGGGAGAAACGTTTCGTCACTCATCAGAGTGACTTCTTCAGTCTCAGCTGACTGCAGGTTTCCCCAAATCTTATAAACAGTACATCTGCACAATCATCTGCACTGAAACCAGCCCACTGAGGGGACAATGGGCTGGGAGGTCAGTTCCTTAATCATAATTATGTAAATTCTCATTTGCCCAATTAGAGAGACTGGACATTCATCCATCTGTCTTCTGTGTATCCAATTCAGGGCCAGCAGGCTGGAGCCTATCCCTGCTGTCATAGAGGCAGGGCAGGTAGCCAGTCTACCACAGGGCTACCACAAACAGGCAGACAACCAGCCACACTCACATTCGCACCTGTTGCCCATTGACAATAACCAATTAACCTAGCCCTCAAATCAGATTGAGATGCTTTGGCATGACCTGAGTTAAAATAAAGAGCGGGCCAATATTCCTCCACAGCAGTGTGAAAGATTCAATGCACCATACTGTTTGACAGCAGTTCTTGCTGCTGAGGGTTGCTCAAGCAGTTAATAGGTTTAAGGAATATAACCTGACCACCTAACCACAGGGCTAAGCAGGTTTGGATAACTTTTTTCCCTTAATAAATTAAATCATTATTTAAAGAGTGCATTTTGTATTTATTTGGGTTGTCATTATCTAATATTGAAATGTGATTATCTGAAGCACGTAAATGTGACCAATAGGGAAAAAAAACCATAGAGGCATGCACACCTCTAAAACATTTCTATACACTGTGAAATTGTTTTGGTACCCCCTGAAAGTTAACACACTCGTGCACATGTGATGGTCATTGTCCACAAATCTCTTAGGACAGCCGTGAAAGACAATGAAAGACCCGTGTTTACCGAGTCTCTACAGTGAAAATTTGCTCTACAACCTCTGATACTGAACATTATCTCCATAAATCTGCTTTAAGCTGAACCAAAATGGGGTCTGAATGTAGTACTGGTGTGTGTTTTAGTTTCCATTAGATGCAACAAGTAAACCCATATGGAAAAGATCTATATAAATCTTATAAAGTTTGTATCTGTCTTGTGTGAAACTTGGATGAAAAGCATACAAGAGTGAAAACGGATATAAGATCCCTTGAAAAATTATATAAATGAAACTTGTATGTTCTGGATACTTACTAAAACAATGTATGAAAGTAATGAGAAAGTGGCCACTTTCATGAGTAAATCATGTAAGTTTTTACTATTTCTTTTCCACATGGGAAGGCAGCTCTGCTATGTATGGTGGTTATTTGTGAATCTTAATTTCAATTCAGTTCATGTGGCGGAGGTGTGGTCCCGGGCGCGTCTGCAGGGGAGGAGTGGTGCAGTGGGTTCAACGGGGCTGTGCTGGAGATGCCGGTGAGAACAGCTGATGGCGATTTGGACTGATAATGGTTTCCTTCCCTTTTTATAGTGAGACGGAGAGGAGCGGAAAAGAGGGAAATCAGCTGGGACCGACAGCTGTCAGACTGTGTTCAGTCATAACCTGAGAAAATTGTAAATAAATGTAGAACCTGGTGATAAAGACCTGTGTGTGTGTGTGTGTGTGTGTGTGTGTGTGTGTGTGTGTGTGTACCTGTGTATAGTGCATTTCACAGTTCACTTTTTATATAGTTCCAGTTCACAACAACAGTCATCCTAAGAAGCTTCACATTGTAAGTTAAAAAAAACTTTGATTGCAAAGAGAACTTCAACAATCAGACAATACCTGCTGAATATCTGCTAAAACTGGTTTGGGTGGGAGACAGAAAAGAGACCACAACAAAAAGAAGAGAGTAGAGAGAGAGATAATAGTGGCATACGATGAGTGAAAATGGGGAAGAAGAAGTCCATAAGTAGCCTGATCCTATAACTTTATTAGTCTAGATAAGAGTTATCAAAAAGGTAAAGCTTTAAATCTTTAAAGCAGTGAGAGTCTCTGTCTCCCAAACCCAAACTGTGAGCTGGTTCCATGGCAGAAGGCTCTGCCTCCCATTCTACTTTCAGAAACTCTTAGAAGCACAAGTAACATGACAGTCTGAAGAAAAGCTGCTCTATAAAGTCTTTATGTAACCACGAGGCCTTATAATTCAAGACTTTGTATGTAATGGAAATAATCATCTATAGAAATAGAAATGGAAAAAAACAAAATGCTCATTGCCACACACTTGCTACATTTGTGCACAAATAAATGAAACTCAATGTAAAAAGGTTTTTAGGGCAGATTCCTAGTAGATTACAGAAGCAGCATCATTCCCAGAAGCAGTAAAAACAAGGAACAAGGAAAAGAATGAGGCACCAAACTGATCACACTGAAAAATACAGTTATGATAGGGTTATGGCCTCTTCATAGATATGGCAGACATGTAGCAACATCAGCATTCATTTTCTCTGGAAGCCAACTAAGGCAGGTTATTATTATTATTATTATTGTTGTTGTTGTTGAAGTAATGCAAAGTGACGTTTCTTATATGTGACAAGTCTAGGGATCTTTCCATGTAGATTTACTAAAGCCCATCTTTATGTATTTTAGCTTGGTGCAAAGCTTTAAATCTAATCTTCAGTGTGAATCATACATGGTAATAACTTCTAGGAACTCCCAAACTGTTGTAAATTATAATTCATAACAAGCTTGGTGGTCAAAACATTTTCTCCAAAACCAAATACTGAATACTGTTATTGGAGAAATGTTATAAAAAGACTGTCAGCTGCTAAGGGGATAATGTAAAATTTTATTTAATATGTGCAACAACCCTGAACTCCAACAGTACCCTCTCCCTCCTTTATTTGAACTGGTTTCATCATATTCCACTGAAGTGCTTTTTACATTTTTAAGCATTTTTAACCAAGGCAACAAGCCACGGTAATAAAACCACACTTAAAAAGGTTTCTCTGTAGTTGCTTGTGTATTAACAGCAAAACCACTGATATACTGGACCAGATATAAACAGACTGCTTACACTGTATTGATTATTATTTATTTATTTTCGTTTTCTTTTGTTTTTTCAGTTTTTACGCAACATGTTTGCTGCGAAGATGTTGTTTGCCATATTCAGTAAGCTCATGAACATTCTCCCTTAAAGCTAGCATCTGTGATATTTATGACCAGTCACTAACTCTAATTTTTCAGAAATCCTTTTGTGGTATTTAAAACGGACAGTTTATGAAAATGACATTAGATGAGTATAACATATGGTTTTGCAGAGTGCAGTGTTCAGGTGCTAAATTTGTAATAATTTATTTCCCCAGTAATATGTGACCTCATTTTTTGTACCCTTGAGCTAAGCAGCATGAAACGCGTTTTGTCCTTGCATGAATCCAAAAATTCCCAGTTTAAAATGAGGAGTTTGAAATGGAATTTCCTACACAAATCATTCTTGTCTTCAAGCAAACAAAAGCCACTGAAAAGCCAAAGGGAACTATAAAATCAGCGGTCAAACAAACAAATAATAATAATAATTTTAACTGCCATTTAGGAGAATTATATTGTATTTGTTGTAGAGAAAAGTATTATTTATATGACATTTCTTTCATTATCAGTACAACTAATAATTCATTTAAGGATTATATTTAGATGATGTGTATAAAAAAGAAAAAGACATGCAGTCAGCACTTTTAAAGGGATCTTACTGAGGAAATTAATTGGAAGGTACCTAAAATCACATAAAATGAGAAAAACTGAGGATGATGTTTCTTTTCAAATTAAAGGTACCGCTTTATTTTACACCATTAACAGTAATCTATATTGGTATACCACGTGTCAAAACATATTTACTAAGTTGCAAATACAGATGTCGCTTTAAATGTAGCCTTTATTTACCACTTGAGTTTCTTTTATTTCTTCTACACTACTTCATTATGGCAATGGTTATTTTTTTATTTTGAAAATCTCGCCGGAACTCGCTACTTTGACGAAGTATGACTTGACGTTTTTTTCCCCCCTGTGTGATGTTACCCATGACAAAGGCAAAACAAAACGGGGACGGCTGTCTATATTCATCATAAACGTCGTCCACAAAATATATTATTATATTATAATATAGCTGCTAGTTTGCTGCTGATAAATTCGTTCAACAACGGGGTAAGCTTCCAACTAGACGGCCGCTTTAATGACCAAACATTAGCATCAAATCAACGGACGACTTGCTGGTTTAAAAGCTTGTTAGCTAGCTAGCATTAGCTGTTTGTTGACATCCGTGTTTGGATATGGACTTGCCCTTTTAGCGCCCTGTTAACGCCCTGTTAAGCTGTTTAGCTGTGATGAACGAAATAACATTAAGGTTACCTCTTAGCACATTATGACTTACTGCAGCATCATCCTTAAGTGGTAATAATTAGTGAAATAAAGCTCCAACTTAATGTTTCTCGGTCT
The DNA here is from genome assembly GCF_963969265.1 of Rhamphochromis sp. 'chilingali'. NCBI lineage: Eukaryota > Metazoa > Chordata > Actinopteri > Cichliformes > Cichlidae > Rhamphochromis > Rhamphochromis sp. 'chilingali'. Next base: position 25,223,983 of record NC_137933.1, read on the forward strand.
TTTCAGTATTTGCAGTGTTACCTCGTTTGACCTTATTTACTTAAGTCGTCCATAAAATGTCTGTAGGGCGTGTTTTTGTTGACTGTTGAAGTAGAGCTTACACATACCACTGAGATTCATGCATCTTCAGCCTCAGTGAAAATTAGACTTAATGGTAATTAACCAGCCAAAGGGAGTGCTAGTGTACCTGTCAGGCTGTCTCTAGTGTAGCTTCATAAAATCTACATGGAATTAAATTACAATTACTACTACCCTTAACCCTTTAATTATGTATCAGAGTTTCCTTCGTTATGGTTACAATTTTCAACAGGACATTTGTATTCTCTGGTATTCTAGCATATGGATGTGGAGTTTGAAAGTTTGAAAGAGTTTTGTGAGGTAGGGAGGATCTGATGAAAAAGTAGATTTTGTTTCATTTTAGATGTAAAGGAACTTTTTCTGTAATGTGTAAGACTAAATCTTTTTTAAGATCTGACCTAAATTGCAAGTATAAAATAGCAGTAGCCTTGGTATAACTCTCATTCAGGACTATGTATTATGTATTTGAACGAAGTTAAAGATGTGCACGGATTCATATTTCTGCTTGTAACATGCAGCACATATTTTGCCTTTATTTTTCTTGAAACCATTGGGCTCTTAGTGAGAGTTATGACCCATGAACAGCTCATGACCAAGTAAATGTCAACACAATGTCTATCACTGCACAGTAAGCCGAACCAAGTATAAACACTGGCTAACCAGCTTCCTTCTGAAAGGAAACTGAGATTCCTCGTAATGTTTCAATACATAAAGCCAAGAGAAGACAATTGCTTTGTTTTGTTTGTCTTTCTTAGATGTAGCCAATAAAATGGAGTATGATGAGAGACTTGCACTTTTTCGCCAAACCCGCCTCAATCCATTTGATCGTGGAGAGGAAGAGGATGGTCCCCAAGGAGACAAAACACCCCCGCAACATGGTGAGGTTTGCCACAAGTTATGATACAACTGTCTAAGGATTGCTTTCACACCTGTAGTTAAATTCAGGAAAATAATATACATTGTTTTCTTTGTTGTCTTTCATTTGCCTGCTTCATCTTAGTATTAAGCCATATAGACAGAGTTTACACCTCACACTGATCGATTTCTCTGACTGTCTTCCTTCATCGTCACATGCGTATTTAACATTTTTTAAATCTCTTTATCATGATGATGCAAATTTTGAATTTAGCCGTGCCTGTAAAAGGTGACTAGTTTGATAGACAGGAAAAAAGTTGAATATACAAAAAAATTGCATCTGGTCTTCCAGTGATGTATCTGCTGTTTGCTGAAGCGTCGTCAGAAATGGTCTCAGTGAAAGAAGCCATTATTAATAAAGGAAAACACTGAGAAAATTACAAATTGCACAAGAACTGGACAGAAAATCAATGGCAACAGTACTTATGGAGTGATGAAGAGAAATACAATTAGGGCTGCACAACTGACAGTGCTTGGAAGATAACTTTTCAAATTCCACTGCAGATTACAGAATACATGCCCAAAAATGTAGTTTGCAATGTAATACGTTACTCAATGTGAGTAACGTATTCTAAATACTTTGGATTAATATATTGTAATGCCTTTCACATCTACATTATTGCGCTAATGCTCTGTGATTTATTACTATTACTGAAGGCTACTCGCCACCGAGCTAACATTGTTAGCTGGCTTTAGCTGAGTTTAGTTCATAGACTGCTTTCAGAACTTCACATGATTATTGTTACTGCTATCCATCAAGTCTTAACAGTCTGCAGTCTATTTTAAATACATAAGGTAACATGTATTCCTTTACTCCCCAGCACTGACAACTGATAATCAAGATTATTTTAATTTTTTGATTATGATTATTTTGACTAATATTGAGATCGCACAGGGGCAGCACGGTGGTGTGGTGATTAACACCACAGGTCCTGAGTTTGATTCCACCATCTGGCCGGGGCCTTTCTGTGTGGAGTGTTCTTGTCCCTTTTCCGTTTTCTCTGTGTTTGTGTGGGTTCTCTCCAAGTACTTTGGCTTCCTCCCACAGTCCAAAGACATGCAGTTAGTGGGGTTTGGTTAATTGGTAATTCTAAATTGCTCATGTGTGAATGTGAGTGTGAATTGTTGTCTGTCTCTATGTGTTGGCCCTGTGACAGATTAGCGACCTGTCCTGCCTCTCTCGCCCTATGGTAGCTGGAATACGTTCCAGCCCCCACCATGACCCTGACAATTATAAGTGGAAGACAGTGGATGGATGGATTGAGATCACATGTAACCACAACACTGCTTTCCTATCTTCACATCTGTCCAGATCTTTGCATGAAAATAAAATTGGTCCTTTTTATTCACCTAAATTATCTTTAAAGAAAAATAACAAATATTTAAAAGAAAAAAACCAGTACCAAAACCTAACTAAACAAAATTATCAGGACACTGCATGACAGGATAACATATGGTTTGCGCAGTAAGTTTACCATTTTCCTGAAAGATTTGTTACTCAACTTCTTTAGTGGGCACACGTGGTGTATGTCTGCAATGGTACTGAATGATTCATGCTAGCAAGCACTGCAATGGTTTTCTTGGCCTTCATGCATGAATTTTACTGCAGTTTTTGGTGTCTTTTTAGGTGATTGAAGTTGTGTTGCTTTGCAGTACAGACACATAGAAGTAGCTGCATATGATTTGTTCCAGGACACTTGTGCTAAATCCAAAGGATTCCCAAGCAACAGATGATGATGTTTTGAGGGACAAGCTCTTCATATCTGTCTTTCAACATAGTGTTACTCCAAATTAGTCCAGGAACCGCCAACAGCTGTGATTAACACATGGAGGCATGTGCCAATCACAGTGCTTGATTTGTTTTTACTTTGGATTTTAATTGGGAGCGCACACATTTTAAATATTGCTCAATCATGTTCATTTAATTGCGGGAAGCTAAAGTTGCAGTTATACAGCCATCTGTATAGCCTGGTGGTGGCTTTGTGATGCTTTGCGGCTGCATTACAGCAAGTGGTATTTGTGATCTTGGCATTTACCTTTCTAAAACAGTTTGTTGTTGCAGTGGGAAGTGGGGTTTTTTTGCATTCATGGTTCCAGTTTTTTCTTAATGTCACTATGTATGTTTGCTTCCTTTTCAAAAACACAAGCAGTATATCTCAGTTACTGTATAGGCAATAAATCCCTCATTAAAGTTAATTTGTGCAGAAACGTTTCATCACTCATCCAGGTGACTTGTTCAGTCTCAGCAGGTTTCCCCAACCGTATAAACAGGACATTTGCATAATAACTGAAACTAGCACCACTGACAAACATGGGCTGTGAGGTCAGTTTCTTGATCATTAAGCAGTCAGCTGAGACGGAAGAAGTCACTTGGATGAGTGACGAAACATTTCTCCTATGGAAAACGCTACATCCAGATGAACAGAGTCAACTTTTTGAGATTTCCCTACCTGAATGATTGAGCTTGCATCAATTTGTGCACTTAGTTTAATAGTTTCCTTGTAATGTAGGGCAGATCCTGCTAATGCATAAGGAGCAAGGACACTGGTCTGTTGTGACTAAGGAAAAGGAAGTTGGAAATGCTGTAGCTGAAGTAGAGGAAATGAAACGCATGGGAGTAAGCAGTACTTCAGTAACACTTCCTGTAATTTAGGACTTGGAAAAATACACTTTTTGCTTTTTGATGAGCAAGAATGACTCACTGATAGCTGTTCTGATTCTACGGTGCCTCATTACTCTGAGTCTATTGGGAACTACAAGGCTGAATTCCTTCAACATGTTTTGTTCAGAGGTGTACGCAGGTAACAACACTGTTTGTATAATGTGATTCTTTTAGTTTATTAAACATTATTTGAATAGCTAAACACTGACTTAATCTTTTTAAATATATTTGAATTTGTTCAACCTTTAAATTCCATCATTCAGTTCTGTTTACTAATTTTTCACTTCATCAGAATAATCTCAGTTGTCAGTATGGATAGCTGAAAGTTTACTCTCACTGCACTTTAAATGTTAATTTGTCACTTGCTTTAATTTAAATTCAGACTTGTATTGTAACAGATGAAAATGCCAAACATCAGTTTGAGTAAAGAATGGATATTGATCAGACTGTGAAAGTGTTGGTGTCAATTACTGCTGCGCAAATTTTGATATTGATGTATTTACACCAAGTAAATGCAGGGCCAGTTATTGCTGATATCAGTACTGATACTGATAGTTTTAACTTGTAGACAGGTTATGTAGGCCAGGCTAGTGCGTAATCATTTATGAGAAGAATTGTCATTAATTTGCTAATGCTGATCACATTTTAATCACTGTCACTGTAATTTTACTTTCCACCATAACACATAGATAAAAACATCTTTCAGATTTTCATGTATCTTGAAACTTGGGGTTTTTTGAAGACCAGTAATGTAAATGTGCTGTCTCTAAAGCACTTTGGGTGAACTTCTGTTGATTAAATATGTTATATATGAAAAAATAGATGTGACAGTCAACACAAAGTATATATTTTGTGTATATTTTTATGAATGTTAATTTAGTATAGTAGCATATAGTGTATAGTTTAGTATATTTTAAATTTAAAATATACTAAACTATAAAAAAACAAACATTTATTTAACGCAATTCAGTAGGCTACATACTGAACTTGGAGGATAGAAACGAAGCATCGATCCTATCACACTAGTATCTGTCTAATGCCATGGCCAGCATTTGCATCAATAATATTGATATTTGGATCATTCTGCCAACATCTAGTGCCAATTATTAAACTGTATGAAAGAAATTGAGATTGGTAAAACACAAATTCTATACAAAGTTGTTCTTGTTGTTGTTGTTTTTAAACAAAAGTACAAGTCATACAGGGCTCGCAGAATTTCAAAATCCCTGGTAGCCCTTCGGGCAGGCACTCTTCGTTTTTGGTAATCCAAAATAAATTTAAGTTGCCCAAATAAAAAAAAAAGATTAATGTTTTGTTTCCTTTACAATATTATATTGTAAAGGAAACAAAACATCAATCAAAAAATAGTTAAAACACAAATTACAACAACTGTATAAAAATTACAATCATCAACTCAAATATTTGGTTCAAATTGAACAGAAATTTCTATGAACTTGTAAGAACTGTGTAGGACATGAATCAGTGTGTGTCAGATCCTGATTTTGAAATTTCCACTGAAATCACAGGTAAGTGGAACCGAGATCTAGGCCATTTGCCTTTTGAAGTTTGCAAAGGCTGCTAAATTTTGCCAATGGTAGTTCACTCTTTGCAACATAGTACGCTGTTCTAAACAGATTTTCCAGGACTTCTTGTTGTGCTTGGTTTATTTTTAGTATGTTTTTTGAAATTGGTGTTTGTTCTGGGAACGATACTGCAGACTGAGCAATAATGCATTTCTTGCATTTCTCATGGGTTCTGATGGGGTCTTTCTTAAAATTACTGGTCCCAGTAACAAAGGCGCTTGCCGACTCAGAATTTGAGGGAAACTCACGACACACCCGGCAGAACATTATGTTACTTAGCTTATCATATTCCAGCCACAGAAATTATTTTGTCCATGAAACCAAAAAAGCTGCGCTTTCTTTTTGCTTCATCGTCTGATTTATAATAACTTTTCTGTTTTGTGGTAGGCTTTTCTTTGGCTCTCCCTTCTTCACCCTGAACTGTCTTATTTGGCTCTGCAGAACTAAAATACCTGCGTAAATCCATCTGCTTTTACACACGTACTTACATAACGGTCAGTGATTCTCTGCGCAATCAACCTCTATCACATGTTTAAGCTTGCTGCGGGAGATTTTACTTGTCATGTTTGAATAGTAAGCTAACGATTGATAAGACGATGCCAGAGGAATTGGTGCGCAATTAATCTGTCACTCACCAATCAGTACTGCCGCTCTCTATACACAGTTCATGCGATCGCAACGTGAAAGTGAACGCAAAAAAAGCACAAATTCAAACGGCATTTCAATATGTCACATATTGACAGTGACTCATTGATGCCAATGACAAAATTACCCAGATACATTTGCGAAAGAATGCAGAAGCATTGACATATATTTTTTCTTCCTATGATAGCCCGACAGGCAGGGCTGAGATGGATTTTGGTAGCCCGACTGGAAAAATCGCTAGCCCTGGGATGTCGGATGGTTTAACTAATTTCGACACATTCAGAACGAATAATTGTGAAAGAGATTGGTTGCAGACATGTAAATGTGACAGTAATAAAGCAGTAATAAAGCAACTCAAAGTTCATTCCACAATAGTCATGTGGATGAAATTAGCAAGCGTGACCGAGTGCACTTGCCAGAATGTAGTGTGTATGCTTGCAAGAAGAACAGCGCTTTATGCCATGTTTTCCTCAATTTAGAAGCAAGACCTGAGGTTTTCCCTGGGACCAGAACACACAGTTCAGATCGAACCATGGACCTCGGTCTAGCTGAGGATCACTTCTCAAGGCCTGTGGTAAGTACTCCTTACGTTTTTCTGATTTGTAACCCAGTAAAAATAATTTATCACTTTCAATTTAACTGTTTATACTGTAAAATGTGAAACTTCCTTGTCTTCCATTTTCATATCATGTTACAGGGTTCTTTTGTGGCATCAGACATTGAACAGCTTAAACTGGCAATAGAAGAATGTAAGAAGCTGATCTTGGAGCTGCCAGAGCATTCAGAGAGACAAAAAGACAATGTAGTGAAACTTATCCACCTGCGCCTCAAACTGCAAGAACTTAAGGTTGGGACTGAGGGGAAAATTGAGAAGGGCATGACATTATATTGTAGTTGTGTGTTCTTGGATAAGTGTAACAGGCTTTAAATATTAATGGAAATCTGTACAAATGCAAAGTTCAGTTTTATTAATATAGTTTTAAATTATAATGTCATCTGAAAGACTTAGTAAGGTCAAAACCTTAAAATCAAGTTGAACTCTTAAGAAACCCTTAGAGAAGTGACCATGTGTGGAGGATTGATGTCAGAGGAGGAGGAGATTCTTAGTGATCATGTTGGGCCTGTAAGTATACAGGGTGATAACTATGGTAGGAAAACATCTAAAACACTCCAAACTGCTTTGATTTGAGTATTTTGCCCTTTATGAAATGTGTGAAAATGCATTGCAGACATTCTTGGAGAAGAGTTGGCGAAGAGTTTGCATAAATTCCCTTTTTTGTTTATAAATGATAGAAAACAAAGTTTTACAGTCTAGTGTATTAAAGGGCTTTCAAATAAACAAGCTCATTAATCAAGCCCATTCATCAACAGTAAAGAAAGTATCAGTTATCATCTGGCTTTGTTTTTCAGTGCATTAGTTTGTTTCCAATAGCAAGATCCCGGTTGACCAAGAAAGATTACTCTGAAGTCACCCCCCATGTCTTAACAATTTGACAGTTTCTTCACTTTAACAACACTTAAACACTAACAAGAGCACTTTAACACACAGGCAGTGTGTCACACTGATTACTGTAACATAATAAAAATGTTAAAGAATAAGTCACGGTGATAATAACGGACAAAGGAATCTTCTTCTTCTTTTTTTTTAAATAAAGCAGTGAAACATATACAATTGCTTAGCTTGATTCTTAACATCCATAATCTCTTTCATTTTGAACTTTATCATGTGAAGCAACTCAAATTATATCTCTATCTATGAAATTTACCCAGAGCACTTCAAATTCCATCGTAAGACCGCTGTTATGCCTTCTGGTCCAAGTTCAGCAGAAAAGTTTTGTGAATCAAAAGAGTTTCATACATCAGGAAATTAATCCTTGATGTTTTTTTATGCATTCCCATCAGTTTTGTTTAGGCTATACAAAACACAAGGTAGTGTAAGTGTAAACAAACTTAATTGCACATAGGTTGCTATCTCTTGCAGATGTACACAAAACAGTGTTACAGCCATGTTTTGTGTGTTCTGTTTTTCGCATGCATCATTTTAAAGGATCCAGAGGAAGATGAGCCTAATCTGAGAGTCCTACTGGAACACCGCTTCTCCAAGGAAAAGAGCAAGAGTGTGAAACAGACCTGTGATAAGTGTAGCACTATTATCTGGGGCCTTATCCAGACTTGGTATACCTGCACAGGTGAGACATAGTAGATACTGGTAGAGCGCTGTAAGATTACCGAAAGTTTAGTTCCCAAAAGTTTGAAACATTTCTGTTAACACTGCTCAAAATTCAGACTTCTAATATCATTTGCTGTGCTCTCAAGCCTTAATACACTCAGAAGGTAATTAGAGATCTGTGCAATCCATTTGCCCCCTAGTTCAAAGAGGCTTAACTTCCATTCTGTTGTATGAAATGTTTCTGTCTGAACCAGTGACAGGTGAGACAATGAGTAATCTTGATGGCGAAAACAAAACTATATATTATAATTTGAAGTTATCTCTTTCTTTTTTCAGGATGCTATTATCGTTGCCATAGTAAGTGTATGAATCTGATCACTAAACCCTGTGTCAGGTCAAAGGTCAGCCACCAGTCTGAGTACGAGCTCAGTATTTGTCCTGAAATAGGACTAGACCGGCAAGATTACCGCTGTGCAGAATGTCGTGCACAAATTTCACTGAGTGAGTACAAATTCAATGTGTTTATGTTTGGTTAGCCCAATTAGGAGTGTATATATATATATATAAAACGACCTCTGGTTGCCTTAGTTGTGGAAAATTTAGATATTTATGTTTTCTATAGTATTTTAAATGCATTTTGGTGATGTGTACATGTTCTTTTGTTTTATAGTTTAACTGTACTTTTTTGTATTTATCTTGCAGGGGGCGTACCTAGTGAAGCCAGACAGTGTGACTACACTGGCCAGTATTACTGCAGCACATGTCATTGGAATGACACGGCTGTCATTCCAGCTCGTGTCATCCACAACTGGGAGTTTGAATCAAGGAAGGTAACCTCAACAACCGCAGATACACTCAGCACATGAAAATAAAATTTATAAATGTGTAAACTAAATTTCATTAACATGTTATCTGAACATTTTGATTGGACTGAAAGAGGCTAGAATTTGTAAATGTGCTTTTAATATTATTTAGTGGATGCTACTGCTTTACATCAAAGTTAGACAGAATCGTATACATATACATGCATATCACGCATGGACATTCCACTGATTAACTCAATTTACTAGAGTACTACAAAACTGCGAAACCATCCTTTAAAGAAGTTTCCCCAGGTTTTAAAAATTTACTCAAGGGAAGTCAGATTAATGTTATTTATATGTCACTCAACTCAATTACATTCCCGTGTCTGGTAGAATCATTTATCTGGTGGCATGTGACCTACTTTTAAAATCATCCCAGTGCAGGGCGAGGTTTGTGAATTTGAATCAGATGATGCACATTTACTCGTTAAAGCTGTCGACCAGTGCAGGATTAACCAAGCTCACTGTCTTATGATGAAGGTATGTCAGTGTGTTTTGAGGGCGTATTGAGCCAGTTTGTGTTCTGATAGTGTCTCTATCTCAGGTCTGTCGCTCCTCAATGCGCTACCTGGCCCTGATGATGTCACGCCCCGTGCTGAGGCTGAAAGAAATAAACCCGCTGCTATTCAACTTTGTGGAGGAACTGGTTGAAATCAGGGTGGGTAGCTTCCCATTGAAGTTTATTTTTCAGCTTATTTTTAATAGACTTGTTTTAAATAAATAATTACTTTCACAGTTGTGTTGTCAGCCAACCTATCCCTAAATTTTTTTTTTTTCTTCATTCAGTGTTGCCAGGACAGGCAAGTGGGTGAGTCACTCCATTCACTAAGAGTGACAGAAATGTTTGTGTGTGTTTTCTCCCACAGAAACTTCGTCAAGATATTCTGTTAATGAAACCCTATTTTATCACCTGCAAGGAAGCAATGGAAGCTCGGCTGCTACTACAGGTCAGTAACTTTTTATTGTCAGAGGTTTAAGATGTAATTTTTTAGTAGATTTTAGTAAATTTTATCAGAGATGGGCAGTAACGCGTAATCTGATTACTTTTTTCAAATAACGAGTAACTTAAGGGATTACTATTGCAAAAACGGTAATTAGATTACTGTTACTTTCACGTAAGCATGCTGCGTTACTAAAACTGTGATTTTTTGCGAGAATGTCTCATGACAGTGATGTAAGCGACGTTCGTGACAACAGCTGTGTACAGATCAACAATGGATAATATATCGAGTGTGGGAGAGAGTATGAGCGTGCAGCGTTTAAAGCGTGGAAGTACTGACCTTATTTTGAGTTTGATTCCATAAAAAGTGACGAAAACATTAGTGTCCGTTGTGCATGGGAAGAAAACGTCTTTTTACAGCGAAAAAACCCCCCTAAACTTCCAAGCAAGCACCGAGTGCACAACGACGTAATGGGAAATTCACAGAGAAACTCGCGGATTCTTCAACTGACCGCTGCTGCACACCTGCACCAGGGCAAACCTCTGCCTACCCTACTCCTGCTTTATAGGTGAAAATAGAGCAACAGGACCACTAGTCTTTGATTTTATTTATTTTCTGCTGTGTTTTACTTGCATTTATTTGAAAGAGTGAGTGTAAACACAAAAAACTATTTTATTTTATGTGCTGGAATGTGCAGAAAATAGGTTTAAATGTTAAACTAATTTATTCCAGTCAGAGAATGTTGCATATAATTAAGTTTTTGCTTGATGCATAAAGTTAAAAGATTTAAAGTTTTAAAAAGAGACTTTTCCATTTGATTACATTTTATATGATAGATTATGCAGAAAAAGTAGAATTGGGCTGAAAGATCTATCGCTTTATCACCTATTCAGGTTGTAAATCGTGTTTTTAAAAAGTAACTAAGTAACTAGGTAATTAATTACTTTTGAAAATAAGTAATCAGTAAAGTAACAGGATAACTTTTTGGGGGAAGTAATCAGTAATTAGTTACTGATTACTTTTTTCAAGTAACTTGACCAACACTGAATTTTATTGGGTAAAACAAGGACTTGCTTTCAAGCAGAAACGTTATCTAGTTATAATAAATTATCTCAATTAAACCTGATCCAAGCAATACTATTAGCCTATTAGACAATTCTGCATGTAAATCATAAAATTATCTTGTAATTGCCCAATGTCTAATAGGCTAATAGATTCTTTTCATATAAGGTTGGGATGAAGAACTGATAGCCTCAACTTTTTTAAACTGGCATTTACAAATTTAGACTAGGCCTTTTTTTCTCAGCTGTATATAAGCGTGTGTGTATTTGTACAAACAAACATGTGCATTAAGAAAGTTTTTTTTTTTCATTATCATATTATAAACAGTTAATATTGTTTCAGTCTCCACTGGATGATCAGAGTTTACAATTTAACCCTTCAAAGTTAGCAAGAATGTAAACAACCCAGTTTGGAAAACTTGCTATCAATTTACTTACCATTTAGAAAAATGCAAATGGAAGCACTGACACAGGCAGCCTATTAGCAGTATGTTAAAACAGCACCACCATGTGATAGAAGTGAAGAGTACTGAACTAAAGAAGGCTGATGATGTACAGTCGGGTGAGCCACTGGATATCACTAATTAGCTTGCATAAATTAAATTGACTCTTGTGATCTCAAGTTCTGTATTAGCTCAGTTTTAATCTATACTAAACATATTTTTATGAATTGTCAGTTTGAATTGTTTTAAAATGTTTCCCTACTGTTAAAATAAATAAATAATATGTTTAAAACTATGCTTGAGTCTGATATCCTTTTTTTGCACTAAAGAGTTGAGTCTCATAATATGAAAGTTGCCCATTTCCTTTTTTTGCATTTATATTTTCCAGCTACAAGATCGCCAACACTTTGTCGAGAACGACGACATGTACTCACTACAGGATTTGATTGACATTTCCACTGGCAGACTGAGCTGTTCCCTCACAGAGATCCACACCACATTTGCTAAGCACATCAAACTAGACTGCGAGGTGAGCTCATACATAAAGCACAAACTTCCCTACTGATGGCACTGTTGAACTATATCATGAAGAAGAGGGGCTGTGTTGGACTTGCAAATTCACCATGTACTAATATATGGCTGAAATGTTTTTAGTATTTGTTGATATCATTGTATCTTTCTGTGCCATATTAATGGTTTGTGCTGTCCATGTGTGTATTTGTAGCGCTGTCAGGCCAAAGGATTTGTGTGTGAGCTTTGCAAGGAGGGAGACATCCTGTTCCCCTTTGACAGTCACACCTCAGTGTGCCATGACTGCTCTGCTGTCTTTCACAGGTTAGTCATCACCAACGATTTGGGCTCAAAAATACAGCAAATTTTCTCTTTGTGAAGTGTTTAAAATTAATTGATAAAAGGAAATTGTTTGTATAAAAGTTTTGAGTGGAGATACCAATAATAAAACAGATCTTCAGAATAACATACCTTCAAATTCCATTGCTAAAGTGGTAATTAGGAGTATTTCTGTTTAACAAATGGTACTTCAATTTGCAAAGCACTATGATTTCCCAATTATTAAACTGTTACTAAAAGAAATAACCAAACTGACATGAATGTTGATGTTTTTTTGTTGTGTACCTCTGTAGAGATTGTTACTTTGACAATTCCACAACTTGTCCACGATGTGCACGAATGACTGAGCGTAAGCAGGATGAAGAGGAGCTGGATGTGAAAGAAAGCTAACTCTGGAAAGGACCCTGGGATTTAAGTGGATGCTGCACTTTGCTTCGTTATGGAAAAAAAAACCCCACAATCTTTCTTTATTTTGTTTTATGATTATGCTCTGACTTTTGTTTTTCCTGTGCACTGCATTATGAGGCAGGGTATTTAAAATTCATCTGGAAATGAATATATTTTTATCAAACCTTTGCATTCCTACAGAACTTAGATGTACAAACCACTGCGTGTATATTTAATGTTGGTGTGTGTTTCTAAATTTACAAGTAAATGCTCTGTAGAGAAAAAATCCACCTGATCAGTAGGTGGTTATGCATGCAGAAATTGTATATTTACTGTTACAAGCCTCAACTACTTTAATCCAAACTGCCAATAATGCTGAACTTTAAAGTTGCCATATATCAGAATTTTAAAGTTTAGAAGCCCAGCGTCCAATAAGAAAATCGCCAAAAATATGCCTTTCAGCATCCAGTTCCTGTGCTGCCATGTCCAAGTTTCAGTTTATTAGGTTCAGATGGGTGATGTTGCACAAAAAAAGCTATATGTTGACATAGTTTAAAATGGGATTAAATCTGTTAGACTGTGTGACCAGTTGGTCACTGCCACTTACCCATCTCCCCTTTTTGGACATATTTTCTATGAGTTCAATTGCTGTTTATTTAGAACCAATATATTGATCTGTTGATATTTCATAAAGTCTTCAATTATGTAGATTTTCAGGCCTTAACTGTTTATTTTCAGCTCTTTTCCTATTTGCACCGTACCGAATGGTATAGGTGAACAAAAAAATTAATGTGTATACATACAATCACTGAAAACATAACTTCAAATATGTGTACTGTATTGGCAACAGATATATATAAAAAAAAAAAAAAAACACCCAGCACGCCCCTGCGGGCGGTTTATCCTTCAAGCTCGGGTCCTCTACCAGAGGCCTGGGAGCTTGAGGGTCCTGCGCAGTATCTTAGCTGTTCCCAGGACTGCGCTCTTCTGGACAGAGATCTCCGATGTTGTTCCCGGGATCTGCTGGAGCCACTCGCCTAGCTTGGGAGTCACCGCACCTAGTGCTCCGATTACCACGGGGACCACCGTTACCTTCACCCTCCACATCCTCTCGAGCTCTTCTCTGAGCCCTTGGTATTTCTCCAGCTATATATATATATATATATATATATATATATATATATATATATATATATATATATATATATATATAATGAAAGCATGCATTAGCAGTACGGTACTTTTCCTTGTAAAGAAAATTGTTAAACTGTAAGACACAAAGACTATGAGAGTTGTTTTATGTGCTTTCATTTTTTTAAATTCAAAACTGTGAACTAATGCTGTGCAGTTTAATATGTGTTTAATCAGTGCTGTTTTCATGCAGTGTAGCAAATGTCTGTTGATGCTCATGAAAATTGTGTGCCTAAGGCTGTCAGGTTACTTAACAGCTGTTATCCAAACCCTTTCATACCATCATGGTAGTTGTTTCAGTCTAAATTCCCTTAATTAAGTCTCTGTATGTTAAGTGGCAAACCTTGGTTAATGTGTAAATGCTGACCTTTATGTATTTGTTTTAAAATAATGAGTTTTGGCTGTGTTATCTTTCAGCATGATGTATTGTATATATATTTTTTCCAAACTAATGGACTTACATGGTGTTGGTAAACACCATGGCTTGTTAAACATATGAGTAGTGCATGAATAAATTAATGAAATGCATTTAAGCAATGGTTTTAATTCTGTCTGTTAATGACCGGTCTGCAACTAAGAACAACAAAAAATCCAAATGAAGATAGATCTCTTTGGCTTTCCAACATTAAAACTGGGCTTAACAAAAACAACAACAACAAAAAAAAAAAAAAACCCGCTGGAAGACTGGTGCCTACCTGTAGCGTCTGTAACCAAAATCTCGCGAGATGACTGTGATACGCACCGTGCCTCCGGTGCCTCTCCTAATGGCTCTGCGGTGAGTCGGTCCGTCAGTCAGTCGGGCTGACAGGATGAGTCTCCTCTCTTTGACTGTCGGCTACTGTAGGAACCGAGTCCGGACGCTGAGCCGCAACTATTCCTCTTCATCTACTTTTCGCTTCTTCGTGGTTCTCACGTCGGTAGGTTGTAAAAACGCCGTTATTGTTTTATATCAGCTTAACTACACTTAAAAAAAAAAAAATAGATGACGCAAGTTTTTTTGTCACCTGCGTTTGCTAACAATGGTTTGCAAGGAATTATGTTAAAAGTTTGTTTTTTGGTATTTTTTAAAATCCAGATATAGCAGTCAACTCCAAAAAAAAACCCAAGCAAGCTGCAGCAGTGTTTATTTATCATTCCTGCATTGTTTGTTCTCTCACGGTAGGCGATGTCCGTTCCGTTAATGTAGTTTATAAATCAGTTTCCTCAGTTTCATAATACATTTGTTTTTAAAGGGGCTCTCTCTCTCTCGCTCATTTATCCATCCAGTTTCCTTTAATATTTAAAACTGTTTAAGAAGATGAATTGCATCACCCATTGTCTCTCCTTCATAAAAAAAAATCTACTAACTACTATTAAAAATACATTCATAGTATTCAGTTTCTTTCTGTAGTCAACTGTATAGGGGAAAATTGTCACCAACAGGTGCCTGTATTCCACTATGGGATCATTATTTTTACCGGTGTGAATGTGTATGGTTGAGCTGTGTAAGATTAATTTTCCAGAGTCATAACCTGCAGCAATGGTTTTATTGCGTGCACTATTATGTATGTTTGATACTGAGAAATGCTCTCTCATAGTGAATCACAATTTGAGCAGTTGTATGGTAATCAGTTTAGTCAAACCATAAACATAACTGAATCAACATTAAATATGTGCAGATGGCCAAAATGAAGTAAATATTTGACCTTAACAGCAGCTGTTCAGTGTTATTGTTGCAATGACTGCATATAATTAGGTTATATGAAACACATTTCAGTGTGCCTAGATCTTAATCAGATTTCAGTAGTCCTTAAACATGTGAGCAAACAAAAGAGTTTTTTTTAAAATGTAAAAACACGAATACAGTCTCTGCTTCATGAGACTGTATCCTTTCTCTCAGTTAGTTTGTTTACATCTCTGTTTTCTTTGTATTATTGTAGGCAACTGTTGTTGTGATTTGGCAGTATATAAATAAAATTTAATTGAACTGAATCTATTTCATGTACATTTCTTTTTATACATGGCTTTTGATGACTGACTTCACTGCTAACCTATTTCAGAAGAAATCACTCATCCAAAGAAGATGCGGAGGTTTACATCAACACATTTTCCAAGTTACTCGGTTACTTAGCTCAAGGAAACAGCCAAAAGGTAGTCCATCTTTTAGTGCTGTTTACCTTTTTAATGACTCTAAATCAGTGTGCACATAGACTGTAAACCTTAAGGGCAGTGTGAAGAACACAATTGCTTACTTTTCTATGTATTGTTGAACTGTGTATAATTTCTTTACCCAGTGAGTTTATAAGCCCTGTATTTCTCAGCTCTGCCGCAATGAACAGTTGTGTTATTATTGCTGTTCAGATGGAAATATAAAAGAAGAGTCTCGTGGAAGGGAATGGCAGGACTCAAATAACGGGAAGGACCAAAGACGAAAACGATGGAAAAAAGGGGAATCATACTGGTGGTCACGCTTTCAGGTGTGAATCATAGCCAGAATTGTGGCAATAACTGCCTCGTCTTCAGTCACTAAATAATAACAAAATATGCTTACTAAAATGATTCTATATAGGAGTTGTAAACTAAAATATTTTTTCATTATCCTATTTCTAACAGGAGGAATTTCCCTTTGATGATAAAACGGTCCAGAACCTAGCAGCCGGTGCAGCAGGCATGGCCTCAGCTTTCTTGTACTTTCACTTTAGAGAAACAGGAGTCCAGATCTCCTGGAAGGATTTTGTGCATCACTACTTGAGTAGAGGCTTGGTGAGAGGCAGAGATCGTTTTAATTACGGTGTCTTCCTTACACCTGTGTGTCTGTGCTTGTGTTTGCAACCATGTGAACAAATGATTCCTTCTGCTCTCCTCCCAGGTGGGCCATGTCGAGGTTGTCAACAAACAGTATGTCAAAGTATTTCCAGCCCCCGGCGTGAACACATCACGAGTGGTCAGTTTCATTAAATGTCCCAGTGTGTAATTGCAGTGTCTTATACAAACTAAATGCATTTATTTTTACTGTTAAACTGATGAGAATCGACAAAATGTACTTCACTATATTGATAAAAATGACTGTATAAACAAACAAAACAAACATCTTTCTTTTTCTCACACACTGTATTCCCATTTGCTTTTGTTGGTAGAGGACACACATACTTTCTGAAATTCCAAGAGCACAAGTTTTAAAATACAGATCTCAGCAGTCGACATATTTGTATTTGGCACATAAGTACTTTCGTTTTCATTTTCTCACTGTCTTTCCTTATCAATTGCTTTTTTTTTCTAAATAAAGCTTGCTAACCTTTATTTGCAGCAGGCATTTGACTGATTACACTGAGAAAATCACACGAGGAACAATTGCTATTCTAACAATGCACAATGGTAGTGTGCCTCCTCCGAGGGGCTGCAGTCCAGATGAAGAGTCAGTCAAAGTACAGTAAAGGTAGATATACTTACTACATATACTACATGCTGTTGTCTTCATGTTTCAGAACTATTTGTGGTTCAACATTGGCAGCGCAGACTCATTTGAGCATAACCTGGAGCTAGCACAGCAGGAAATAGGTCTGGACTCCATTCAGAAAGTACCTGTGCTCTACAGCAGTGAAAGTGATGGGTGAGAAAGTACAGCAGCTTCACTTTAAAGTTACTGCATATATAGGTTATTAGAATCGATGTCCTAACTAAGGTTTTTCTCTTCCCATAGGACTCTGTTTTTGAGTGTTCTCCCAATCTTACTTGTGGTCGGATTTTTACTTTTTGCAACACGGCAGGGGCCGATGGCAGGAGGACTTGGTGGCTGGGGGAGAGGAGGCCTCTTTGGGATAAGTGAATCCAAAGCCAGGATAATTAAAAACAATGTCAGTGTCCATTTTAAAGATGTTGCAGGGTGTGAGGAGGCCAAACAAGATATCTTGGAGTTTATCAATTTCCTGAAAAGCCCACGTCAGTATCATGACCTGGGTGCTAAGATTCCTAAGGTGTGTCATTTCTTGATAAAGAAATTTATTATTTTTATTAAAATAAAGCAATTCTGCACTTCTGTATTCTGATCATACTCACTGGAACAAAAAATTCCTTAAGATAGAAAATACATTAAATCTGATTAACTCCCTTGTTTACAGGGTGCAGTGCTATGGGGTCCATCTGGAAATGGGAAGACTTTGCTAGCTAAGGCCACTGCAGGAGAGGCCAACGTTCCTTTCATCACAGTCAACGGCTCGGAGTTCCAGGAAATGTTTGTCGGTGTGGGTGCAGCAAGGGTTAGTACGGAGCTGAATGATTGGACTCTCAACAGGTCTGAAAACAAAATGATGGGTCACATGCTTGTGATGCTGCAGTGTGACCACAATATGTGCAAATACAGCAGATCACTGAATTACTCATTCTCGTATCAAATTAAAATGATGAAGACTTTCTACTTTTGGGTGTTTTGGCAATGTCAAAAATTAGTATAACTGTAGAAATAAATAGATCTTTTCTGTGTTTTATTAGATAAGAGATTTGTTTGCCACAGCTCGAAAAAATGCTCCTTGCATTCTTTTCATTGATGAGATTGATGCCATCGGCAGAAAGCGGGGCAAAGAAAACTTTGGTGATGAGGGCGAACAGGAGAACACCCTCAACCAGCTGCTTGTGGAAATGGATGGTGGGTAATTATGTTTTATGTCAACATTTCTGATGCTATTTTTTCACAAGCCCTCAATCCTCTAAATGCTTTTGTCATTGCAGGATTCAACAGCAGCACTAACATCGTGGTTTTAGCTGCAACAAATCGAGCCGATATCCTGGATCCAGCTCTGATGAGGCCTGGACGCTTTGATCGACATGTATACATAGGTGAAGTATAAATATTAACCTCAGATCTGCCTACTTCCTCTGCAGTCTCCTCGCTTGTTGCAACTCAGTTGCCTTTTATGAAAACTATAAATATAAAACCATTATTTCTTTGTTTATTAAGATGCATTTCAAATTTCAGTTAATTTTCAGATTATTGGTGTCTGACCACAACACCAAGCTCACTTTTACTTTTGCTGTGATTAAGTTTATTTTCTTTTTGATTTCTGTTTCCCAGTTTATTATTCCACATGTGATTCACTGGCTCTGGTGTGCATGCAGACCCAGATGGTCTGCATAACTTTGACTTTCCCTGCTTTAGATGAGGTGTTACGTTTGACATTATTGAAACTCATATCTTGTACTTACTGTATGTTTCTTCTTGCCTGTTTACGTCTTATGTCATTAAAAGCACGTGTTGCATAATGTTTGCTTTTATCTTCGGTTAATTTGATATTTCCTGCCTGCTAAGATCTAATTTTCCTAACACCAGGACTACAGGGTGGGTGGCCAGACCACTTTTCTCTATCAAAGAAAACAAGATCATAATGAGAGAGCTGTTTTTCTATAAAGGACAGATTAGGTAACTGGAGGCCAACACGAGGGATGGGATATGTTGCTCATTTCCCTGTTATTCTCTGTTCCCCGTCCTTCTGTCTGTGTATATTGTCTTTTGTAAACAGATGACAGAAAGATGGGAGTGCTGAAAAAGTTCACATTTCTAATTGGTTTAATGAGCAATTAGTTATGTAACTTGGTATTCCAAGCCACAAGTTTGGCCACTGCCTTAGGACTTATATTGGGTCCTTTCCTGGATGCTTGCAAATGACAAAGGGTTTTTAAATGGTAAAATAAATTACGCTGAATTCATGGCTTTAAAAGCGAATTAAAACATTTCTCCTCCAGTAAGAGTTAATGCTTCTGTACTGAAACTTTTAAGTCAATACATTGTTGTTTTAGAATTTGCTCTGCCTTTCGACCGAATATAAACCTTTAAAAAAAAGTGTTATTGTAAAGTTTCTACAAACAAGATTCACCACCTTTTCATGCTGGCATGGTTTCAGTGAACTATTTTTGCAGTTGCTAATTGTGCACGTGTAATGCAGCAGAAGGCTGAGTAATTGTCAGCATCAGCTCTATAAGCTTTTTGTTTGCACAGTACTGTGCAAACAAATTTGAGCTGCCTCTCGATTCTTTATATTTTGCTAAATAAACTGAACATATGTGCAGTAATTTATTAAAGCATTTTCAAACATACATGGAAATACAGTATATTAGGTAAAAACATTCAAGTTAAATTCAGTTCAATTCAATTCAATTTTATTTATATAGCGCCAAATTAATTAATTAATTAATTACAACAAAAGTTGCCTCAAGGCGCTTTATATTGTACAGTAGATTGCACAATAATAGATACAGAGAAAAACCC
The DNA here is from genome assembly GCF_963969265.1 of Rhamphochromis sp. 'chilingali'. Taxonomy (NCBI): domain Eukaryota; kingdom Metazoa; phylum Chordata; class Actinopteri; order Cichliformes; family Cichlidae; genus Rhamphochromis; species Rhamphochromis sp. 'chilingali'. The sequence continues at coordinate 25,244,009 of NC_137933.1, forward strand.
ACCAAACATATGACCCCCTATGAGCAAGCACTTTGGCGACAGTAGGAAGGAAAAACTCCCTTTTAACAGGGAGAAACCCCCAGCAGAACCAGGCTCAGGGAGGGGCGGCCGTCTGCTGCGACTGGTTGGGGTGAGAGAAGGAAATCAGGATAAAGACATGCTGTGGAAGAGAGACAGAGGTTAATAACAGATATGATTCGATGCAGAGAGGTCTATTAACACATACTGAGTGAGAAAGGTGACTGGAAAGAAAAAACTCAATGCATCATGGGAATCCCCGGCAGCCTACATCTATTGCAGCATAACTAAGGGCTGCAATGGACGTAGGCTGTTCATTGCATTCATTGATATGACCACCTTTATTCTTCAAAACAGCCTTAACTCTCTCAGGCAATTTTCTTGTAATTTCTTCAAGTAGTCTTCAGGAATAGGCTTCTTGAAGGACAATCAAAGTTATTTTCAGATGTTGGCTCCTTTTGTTCTCTACACTATCAAAATGATCCCACTCAGGTTCAATAATGTTGATCTTCAGGATCTGGGCAGGTTCTCTTATGAGTTCCTCCATACATATTGATGAGCCTTTAAACTAAAAATTGTAAATTTGGTTTCAGTACTTCATTTTGAGTCCAATTCTTGCATAATTTGACATACTTCAGCCTTTTCTTCCGGTTGCTCTTCCTTTAGAATTGCTTCTTGAAAGCCACCCTTCCACTTAGACCATTATTAATGAGGCTTTGGTGAACAGCAGATTGATTAATTGAAGGACCAAATGCATCTCTGGTCCTGTGTCAGGTCTTTGCTCGAAAGCCTGATGAACTTTTTCTCAAGATCACTTTAGAAAAGTCTAGCTCAATGAAAACCAAATATAAAGGAATTAAGGAGTGAGACTTTTGCACAGTGCTGTATATGTGACAGAACTTGAAGCAGAGTGATTTATTAATGAATTATACAGACAGTGGTCTTCTTTTTTGTTTTTTGCAGGTCCTCCAGATATGAAAGGCAGGGCATCAATCTTTAAGGTGCATTTAAGACCTCTGAAGTTGGACTCCAGTGTAGATGTAGAGACGCTGGCCAGGAATCTTGCTGCTTTAACCCCAGATTTTACTGGTGGGAATAAAAGATCATGATCACTGAATACCAAACAAATCTAAAAAAGAAAATCATACAGTTTCAGCTGATTCTTGCTTTAATTTCATCACACTCTAACTTATTTGTTGCTTCTCTGTGTTTGTATAAGGGGCTGACATTGCAAATGTGTGTAATGAGGCAGCTCTAATAGCTGCACGTCGTCTCAGCCAGTATGTCAGTAGCAAACACTTTGAGTGGGCAGTTGAAAGGGTTGTTGGAGGTAAGTCAAACAAAATGAACCAAAAGAAACTGATAGTATATATGTGAATCTTTCCATAACCACTTTTTTGATTACATAAATACAATGACAATACAGTACAACTGAGTTATAAAAGCAGTGGTGTCAAAATATAGAGCTTATATGTTATTTTATGTCAATCCATTAACCTGATGTTAATATTATGATTTAAGCATTTTTTTAAGATCTCTGTTGTGTTCTCAGGTCTAGAGAAAAGATCTCAGGTTCTGCAACTTCCAGAAAAAACTACTCTGGCATATCATGAAGCTGGGCATGCTGTCACTGGGTGGTTTCTTGAACATGCAGACCCACTTTTTAAGGTATTATTTACATTTCTTGCTCTCTTTTTGCAGTAATCCTGTAATAATTATAATGATTAACTGATTATAGATTCATCATTATAATGTACTCCACCAGGTGTCACTTGTTCCTAGAGGGACAGGTTTGGGCTATGCACAGTATCTACCTAAAGAGCAGTACCTATTCACACAGGAGCAGCTGTTTGACAGAATGTGTATGATGCTGGGTGGTCGAGTGGCTGAGCAGGTTTTCTTTCGTCAAGTCACCACCAGGGCACAAGATGATCTCAGGAAAGTCACACAGTCTGCCTATGCACAGGTACTCGCCTCACTGCAGAACAGGCTTATTGTAGAAATTTAGGCGTAACCAAACCGTATTTTGTCCAACAACAAAAAAAAAAGCATAACCATCCATGGAATTAAAATGACTCATAGAGAATAATTTATGATTTTTATTGACTATATATTTCTGTTCCAGTCTTCATATTCTTCTTCTCTTCATATTTTAGATTGTACAGTTTGGAATGAATGGTGCGGTGGGTCAGGTTTCTTTTGACCTACCGCAATGGGGCAGCCTTATAACTGACAAACCTTTCAGTGAATCTACAGCCCAGGTTATAGACCAGGAAGTTCGCTCACTCATAGATGCTGCCTTCCAACGAACACTTGAGCTCATACTTGACAAGAAGGAAATGGTGGAGAAGGTGCGAACTTTTTAACATTTGTAGTAAGTGCTTCAGAGACATTTGCAGAGTGTGATGCTGCAAATGGATTTTCATTTGTGCTGAGCATTTTTCAAAACTGTCATATATTTGGAGTATGAAAAAAATGTGTATTTTAATGACCTCAAAGCTTGATGTTTCCTGTTGGTCATGTAATGCAGGTGGCAAAGCATCTTCTAGACCAAGAGATTCTAGACAGGGCTGACATGGTGGAACTGCTAGGACCTCGCCCCTTTCAAGAGAAGTCCTCATATCAAGAGGTTGTTGATTGCTTGGAGAAATCTAAAGAAGACACTTTTCTACCTGAAGGACTAACAGACTGGCAAAACAACAAAGGAGATACAAAACACCTGCAGAATCGGCAAAACACATCAGCCCTTTACCTGTAGGTTGTCTTTAAGGTTGTCTCTCATGTGCGGCACCATCTGGTCTGGACTGCAGTTTGTCAGAGGTCTGTTAGTGGTTCATGTGACTGACAACCTTAGGATAAAAGATGGTGATGTGTTGCCCAAGGTTTTGTGCAATCTGCAATTTTTTTCATTGTAGTTTTTATGTACAAGTGCACTATTTTGCTGCAGTTGCCTTATGTTTCCTTTTTCCACTCTGTGGAAGTCTCTAAGTGCAATAATACTAACAAAACATACCATGAATAATTAGAAGAGAATTATATTATGTTATTAGAAGGGAATAAGCCATCATGCTATGTTCTTATCAGCTGCAGGAATCATGTGTTAAGTTTTATTTTGAGGTTTGGATTTTCATCCTTTTGCAGATACAGTTTTCTATTCTATCCTATTATTTGCCACATGTTTAAAGTTCAGATCTATTTGATTGTTGATTGTTTTATATTTCAATCCTTTTGCAGATGTTGTTTTCCTGTTGTTTGGGGCGATCGTGGCTCAAGAGTTGGGAGTTCGCCTTGTAATCGGAAGGTTGCCGGTTCGAGCCCCGGCTTGGACAGTCTCGGTCGTTGTGTCCTTGGGCAAGACACTTCACCCGTTGCCTACTGGTGGTGGTCAGAGGGCCCGGTGGCGCCAGTGTCCGGCAGCCTCGCCTCTGTCAGTGCGCCCCAGGGTGGCTGTGGCTACATTGTAGCTTGCCATCACCAGTGTGTGAATGTGTGTGTGAATGGGTGGATGACAGGTTGTGTAAAGCGCTTTGGGGTCCTTAGGGACTAGAAAAGCGCTATACAAATACAGGCCATTTACCATTCCTTGGAGTCTGCGTATATTTATCAGTAAAGGTAATTAGAAATCAGTCAATGTTTTCTAGCTTTCTCTCTGCGCATACTAATCAGTGTCTCCCAGTGTCTCATAATAATCAGGGTAAACATTTATGTAGATATAAGAACTTCGGATTAGCACTGGGAAAGTGTAGCTCAGTATGGGTCAAATTGTTTGTCTTGTCTCTGTGTTACAAACTGTCCCTTAGAATATATGAAAATATCACCTGCATAGTTCACTGGTCAAAGTAGTGATTAAGAAAGATTTCTGTCCTTTTATTCTTTCAAACTGTGTTTTCAGCACATTTAATGAGGATAAAAGAAATTAGCAACAGCTTAAAGTAATACGAACACTAAAGTATTTGTTTGGTACTGTAAAAACATGAACTTTGCTGTTATTCAGGAAATTACTCTGTCAGTTATGTATTTATTTTATTTTTTCCTACTTCCTGTCTACACTCTGTCATCTACTGTTGCATTTCTTATGCCAGCTGCTCCTCTGCTGGGTAAATAGTATTTTTGTAACTATTGTACTATTATATACAAATATGTACACTAATATATACCAATCATTACTTGAACTTGCAATATGAGTAAAGTGGGTACTTTTGCACTTTTAGCCAGGATTCCCATTAATGGTAAGCCGGTGGTACATTGGTGCTATAATAATTTTAATAATAATGATTATTCAAATTCTTTGGAGATCCAAGGATGGTGAAATAAAGTTTAAAATTTCTGTTTGAATTTAAAACTTTAACAGAACAGCCATCTCAGACTGGGTTTGGCAGTTGCCATAGTTTCCCTGCTATTTATAGAACACATTGTCTGCAGTGAACATGAGAGATGTGCATATTTATTTGCGCAGACTACATTTGTAGCGAAAGACTGATATGAAATCAATTGCTCTCCATACCATACAATACAGAATGGGTCTCCTCCACACTAGTAACAACAGAAGTCACATAATAACTTACACTGTTTTCATTTTATTTTTTCCTTCTACCATCCCAGTGTCACTTTGAATCCACTGTGTCACAGCATTCAGAATTATTGGCACTCTTGCTAGGGATGATGCAATGATCGGGGACCATTCTTCATTTCGTTGTTCTCGTGACAATGACAATAAAGTTTCTGATTCTGATTCTTGGTATAGACAAGCTGAATATGCGACAAATAAATCAAGTAATCAGCTATTCCCTTTACTGAAAAAAATAAGAAATATTGCATCAGGAGTTAAATTCACCTTTTGGGAGATTTGAGTTATAAAATTGTTGGCACTTTGTTTTGCATGAATCTGCCTATAGTGAGATTTGACCTTTTTTTTTTTTTTAACTGCTTTAAGTTTTACCCCATAATGTTTCAGTGTAACTTTTTTTTTTACTAACTTTGGATTGCTTTATGCTAGTAGCAGCAATTGTGGCAGATAATCTATTCATAATGATAAAGTGAGCAAATTTTGCAAACACAAAGTTGGGTGTGGAAAAGTACATAGCATATAGCTGCTACTTGGTCTGTTTATCTTTGTGAATCATCTGCACCAAATGCCAATAATTCTGCAGGGCACTGTATATACAGTTCAGTGAAGAAGTGCATTATTTTTATTTAGGCATTTAAAACAACAGCACACATTCTTCATTACGATTGAGAAAAGGTGGTGGATAGAGCTGAGCCTTGCAGAAACCAACATCCCCTGCTTCACTTAACTTACTTCGAGGCGTTACAGAATTAGCCTCAATAAGAGCTCGATGTGATGTTTCATTTAGGAAAACAAATGTTTGATTTATGATTTATCTTATGACTTTGTAATTGAGAGTGAAGCTCACTGTCATCTGAGTTTCACGTGAAGTCTAACCTAACGCTGTGGTTATGTCCGGATCAATCTCATTGTGCAAGCCCATGCTGAGAGGTTTCACGGATAAAAGTGCTATTATTCTGCTGACCTAATACCCTGTCTGTCAACCAATAAACAAAGATTATAATCTGGCAGCTCAGAGTGCACTAAGAACCTTTTGCTTGAGCAACACAATGATTGCATGTGTTTGTGAGTGTGGGAGAGAATGGGACGGGGAGAGAAGAAAGTGTGCACATTGCACATCTCAGCATCTTTAGTTAGAGTAGAGAGCACAGTGTCCAGAGTTCAGCCTGAACTCGCCAGCACCATGTAAGATTATGTGAGAGCACGGTGGCAGAACGAGGCATCTTGGTCCGCTTTGTGTGACCGCTCTGGCTGTATGTCTGGCTCTGGGTTTTGTTTTCCTCTCTGCAGGCTGGTTGGTTCATGTCAGAGATCATGGTTGCTTTGGCCTTTCCAGCTTCATTAAGGGCTCTGTGGTGTCTGAGTCACTGTGGTGCTTTCTCTCTCGTGGAGGCTCAACTTTGCTGCATCGTGTCCACGAGGGGGAGCGCATGTACCCACCTCTGGGAAGCGCAGGGTGATGGGAACCTGAGAATTAAACACACAGCGGCCTATTATAAAAACAAATGCAAATTCTTTGCTGATAAAAAATACAGATGCAATGTTTTGCCTCATATGGAATCCAACATATCTGTCATGTTTGAGCTTAAAAATGCAACAGTCTTCATGTTGATGAGCATTTGTATAGATAACTTTACACCTGCTCAAAAGATATTAGAAACTCAACACTACAGAAGCAACAGGAACCTTGCAGGATACAGCTGCTGCTTGTTTTTCCTCTCAGCCATGAAATCCTTTAATCCATGCTTGTACAAGCAGGCTGCACATATCAGCAGTGTATAAGTGGTCCAGTTTTTTGTTCATTATAGACTATTGTGAAAACAATAACCACCTGTCAGGGTTGTTATACTGTTTTCCCTGTTTTAGCATTTTCTGTAATCCAATCAATTTGGAGTATTGCTTGTATCATTTTTTTTCACTTTTGAATAAACTAATCAATAAAAAAAATTGTATTACTGCTGCAACTCGCCTTTATATCAAGTTAGTTGTTTTTTAGTATTAGCCATACGAAGATGTTTCCATTTCACACCATTTGGTGGCGATGTTGCCCCTACTAGGAAGATAACAAAGCAGCATGGGAGACTGTTAAAGTGACAAAAAGCTGAAAACTGGCCATCTTTGATTTCATTTCATATTGATCTGACATGATTGATGGCGTTTCCACTGGGTTTTAATTAGAGGGACAGCAACCTTCTGAGCACTGGAAAGAGTTTTGCTGACAAGCAGCTGATGATTGTTTGTTGTGTTCAAGTAGATCTATAAATGTTTGTCTAATAAGTCTGGTATATAAATATGTAACTGTGTAATACATGCACAGTAAATCTGATCTGCATTCCTTGTGTGCTTTGCTCAGAAGAAGCGGATGAAGATGAATACAGGAAAAAGCTGAAAGATACACAGAGAATAATGCAGAACAACGCTTCTTAAACACAAAATTCTCCTGCATGTGTGAAGGTACCAAGAAGGCAGCTGCAGCAAAACACTAAAATTGTACAGTTTACGAGAATGGTTGGTTTTTTAAAGCCCTTAATGGTTTTTCGTTTGTTTGTTTTTTAAAAAACATTTAAAGGTTGAATTGCATTTAGTGAATCTTTTGACAAAACAAACAAACAAACAAAATAAAAATCACATATCAGTTTAAATTTGTATCATATTTGCTACAACAGGCATTTTATTTATTTATTTATCTTTACAATTTATTCCTTAAAATTGTATCATGCATCAGGAGGAAAATCACACCGATAATGTAAAAGTCTCAAAAACTCACAAAAACTAGTGCATCAAATGATACATTTGGCTTTAAAGGGTTAATCCTCTGCTCGCTAATTCCAGCACAGCCCAACAGAGTTTGGGAACTAGGGCAAGAATTTATCAAAGATAATGATCTGTTATGTCATTTAAAGCACATGGCCTAGAGTTCAGCTCACTGGAATCTGACTGTGCAAATTTAAGACCGTGAATCTATGAAAAGGTGTTTACAAAATGGGTTGTAACATAAAAATGATCGCTGAATGGCAACAGACAGCAAGCTGCCATTGCACTGTGTGGATTTACAGGTAATACGTTTCACATCTCAACCTGTGACTCACTGCAAATTTTGTGTCTTTGAGAGCAGAGGGGAAACGCCTCCTTTGACATGATTGATCTGGGTGTGGCATGCATAATTGGGATCATCTGCACTGCAGCACATGAACATATCCTGGGGCCCTCTTGGTGTGTGGGGGGTGGGGTCCTATTATCACTCACAGTTTCTACAAAGGATCTGGCAATGACATGATCCCTAACTTCCATTCCACAAAATATTTAACCCACAGCTTTTAATACCATAATATGCAACAAAAATAATACAAATAGACACAATGTTTAATGATTTAATGTGCAGTAAAAGAATGATGGGAGGCCACAGCTATGCCTGTTGTTGTTTTCCAGAGATATGGGTAAACTTTATGCCTCATCAAGCTCAATTGAAAGAACAAAGAGCAAACCTGCTGGACATCAGGCTTTTGTTCATTGTCTCTGGCGCTGCTCTAGAACGTGACGCTTGATGAAACAGTAACTATGAAGCTGCTCAGCTGATCGTGTTTGGCAACATTCAAACTGAATGCTTAAAAGAACACACACGATAGATTGAAGTGAAAGAAAGCAGCTTTTGAATGTTGAAAAGGTAAACATACAAAGAAGACAGCAGAGAGAAGAAAACAAACATGCTGCAGACATACAATAGTCATATGAAAGAGGAGTTACACAGAACATGATAAGTGTTTAAATGCCTTTTGAAGGACCAGGCCTTGTTTCCAGCAGGGGGAAGTGAATTATTCAAGAACCTACATTTAGCTTGAACTCGGTCACCCATCTTTTGCTCCTCTCCTCTACTTTGCTTCCTTTAACTGCTTCCTTAGCTCCTACTTGCGCTCAGTAGTTTCCCATGGAGGCTTATGCTCAGGCAACATAGCTCAGTGCTACCTGACCCACATTTGCAATGCAAACTTCACCAGTAAAATAATTAAATCTAAGTCTCAATCTGAGGTCACCAATGGCTTTATGGGGAAAACTTGGTCCACGTTTGCTCAGTCTCACAGCCTTTAGCGTGTTTTGTTTTGCCATATGTAACTGCATGCTTTCAGCAGGATTGTTAACAATTTATTAAATTATAATTTGCATAAAACTACATGGCTGAATCATGAAGTTTTTAGGGAATCCATAAACAAATACACTGGTCCTCAAACTGGATGATTCCTACTATTGTCCTATTTGATTATGTCATGTTGTTTAAATATATATCTTTGAATCATTTAATAAAGTTATTCCTTATTAGAAGCTGTACTCTATTACCTTAGAGTAATTTAACCAATTTAACATTTTAGCTCATCTTTATGTGTTGAGTTTTCATACAAACTCACAAGAATAGCAGCTTGGTGCACTGCCCTATCTGCTGAGTTGGACACAACCCAGTTTTTTATGACACCTGAAATCATACAATACAAGCCTGAAACTGCACGAAACTGAAGCAGACATGGAGAGAGGCAGACAATGGGATTAGAGATAAAGATAACCTAGAGCACAGAAGAGAGGAGGACTGTGTGAAAGATTAAAAGAAACATTGCTACAAGCAGAGTTTTTTTTTTTTTGAAGAAACACACTGCACAGAATGAAACAGTTTATTTTGGAAAGGTTAAAATCTTCAGACAAGTAGCGCCTACATTCTCAGACAGCTGAGCTATTTTTATTCATGATGATTATACAACTAAAAGGACACAAGTGAATGAGATGATTAGTTTAAAAATCATTTATTGTGTGCTAACATTTAATCATTGCTGGGATTCCTAATTGTTTGTATCATTAACAGCAGGATGCTGAGTGGCAGCCATAACAGCTGGTTGGATTCTCTAAATACTAAGGTGCTTTACTGCTTCCTTTATTGCCTCACCCATAGGACACACTAGACCAGGGGTGGGCAATCTCAGTCCACGAGGGCCGGTGTCCCTGCAGGTTTTAGATGTGTCCTTGAACCAACACAGCTGATTTAAATGGCTAATTTAGCTCCTCAACATGTCCTGAAGTTCTCCAGAGGCCTGGTAACGAACTAATCATGTGATTCAGGTGTGTTGACCCAAGGTGAGATCTAAAACCTGCAGGACACCGGCCCTCATGGACTGAGATTGCCCACCCCTGCACTGGATGGTTCATAAAAATGACCAATAAACTGACTTGCTGATATGTTTTGAACCTTCTACAAGAGGCTGTTGCACCTGGTAAAACCCATTAAAATATGAACTATGAACATCAAACTGCTGTAAAAATATGTAGATTTACATAGATTTACATAAAATCTCTAAATCAAGATTATGAGATAAATTAATTGATCAAAGTATGTTCTATGGCTGTGGTTCCTTTACTAATGTCTATTATTGGTATTGCTCGCCTTTAAGGTTTCCAATAAGTAAAATTTGACAGGGATAGGCTCCAATTGGATAAATGATGGATGAAGGAAATTTTTCCTTCAGAGACTGAAGCAGGGATCTTAAAGGTTAAAATTCCCACTTTTCTAATTAAGTGATATTTTTTTACCAAAGGTTCTCATTTATATGACTTGTATGAAGCAAGTCTCAGAGGATGCTGGGGCGAATTTAGCTGTTGTTTTGGTGTTAAGGAATCTAGCATGAGTGCGGTTAAATTCTCTTTCACATCTTTCCCTGATGTCATACAATCTTCCATCAAGGTCAAGGAAAAGCGTTTAGAAAAAGGAACTCATTTTTAGATGCCATGACACAATATTAAAGGGCAACAGCTGACAAGTTGCTTGGCTGCTTGTTCTCCTGCCTTTGCACTTTCGTCCTGCAAGCAGCTGTGGCCTTTTACTAACAAGAGGAAAGTTAGTTAGATAGTTCTGAAGAGGACAGCTACAGTGGGGCAAAAAAGTATTTAGTCAGCCACCGATTGTGCAAGTTCCCCCACCTAAAATGATGACAGAGGTCAGTAATTTGCACCAGAGGTACACTTCAACTGTGAGAGACAGAATGTGAAAAAAAATCCATGAATTCACATGGTAGGATTTGTAAAGAATTTATTCGTAAATTAGGGTGGAAAATAAGTATTTGGTCACCTCAAACAAGGAAAATCTCTGGCTCTCACAGACCTGTAACGTCTTCTGTAAGAAGCTTTTCTGTCCCCCACTCGTTACCTGTATGAATGGCACCTGTTTGAACTCATCATCTGTATAAAAGACACCTGTCCACAGCCTCAAACAGTCAGACTCCAAACTCCGCCATGGCCAAGACCAAAGAGCTTTCGAAGGACACCAGGAAAAGTATTGTAGACCTGCACCAGACTGGGAAGAGTGAATCTACAATAGGCAAGCAGCTTGGTGTGAAAAAATCAACTGTGGGAGCAATCATCAGAAAATGGAAGACATACAAGACCACTGATAATCTCCCTCCATCTGGGGCTCCACGCAAGATCTCATCCCGTGGGGTCAAAATGATCATGAGAACGGTGAGCAAAGATCCCAGAACCACACGGGGGGACCTGGTGAATGACCTGCAGAGAGCTGGGACCAAAGTAACAAAGGTCACCATCAGTAACACACTACAACGGCAGGGAATCAATTCCCGCAGTGCCAGACGTGTTCCGCTGCTGAAGCCAGTGCATGTCCAGGCCCGTCTGAAGTTTGCCAGAGAGCACATGGATGATACAGCAGAGGATTGGGAGAATGTTATGTGGTCAGATGAAACCAAAGTAGAACTTTCTGGTATAAACTCAACTCGTCGTGTTTGGAGGAAGAAGAATACTGAGTTGCATCCCAAGAACACCATACCTACTGTGAAGCATGGGGGTGGAAACATCATGCTATGGGGCTGTTTTTCTGCCAAGGGGACAGGACGACTGATCCGTGTTAAGGACAGAATGAATGGGGCCATGTATCGTGAGATTTTGAGCCAAAACCTCCTTCCATCAGTGAGAACTTTGAAGATGAAATGAGGCTGGGTCTTCCAACATGACAATGATCCAAAACACACCGCCCGGGCAACAAAGGAGTGGCTCCGTGAGAAGCATTTGAAAGTCCTGGAGTGGCCTAGCCAGTCTCCAGACCTCAACCCCATAGAAAATCTGTGGCGGGAGTTGAAAGTCCGTGTTGCTCGGCGACAGCCCCAAAACATCACTGCTCTCGAGAAGATCTGCATGGAGGAATGGGCCAAAATACCAGCTACTGTGTGTGCAAACCTGGTAAAGACCTATAGTAAACGTTTGACCTCTGTTATTGCCAACAAAGGTTATGTTACAAAGTATTGAGTTGTATTTTTGTTATTGACCAAATACTTATTTTCCACCCTGATTTACGAATAAATTCTTTACAAATCCTACCATGTGGATTCATGGATTTTTTTTTCACATTCTGTCTCTCACAGTTGAAGTGTACCTCTGGTGCAAATTACTGACCTCTGTCATCATTTTAGGTGGGGGAACTTGCACAATCGGTGGCTGACTAAATACTTTTTTGCCCCACTGTAAAAGGATCATCAAATGTGATACACATGTAAATTTACCATCATTTAAATTTTACCCCCCAAATTTTAAATGCTGTGAACTTTCAGTGACTATAAGGATTATGCAGGATTATCTTATATTCTTCTAACCACATGGATGTGTTCATTTATGTATCTACCCATTTGATTTGAGTCAATGAATTTGAACAGTTTTCAAGTCCTTTTAGCTGATTTTAAAGAAGTGCACAACCATTTTATGTGTAAACATTAAAATACAAGTGGGTAACCACATGTGACTATTTTCTCTAATTCTACTCCACTAACTCTCCAGGTCTTAAGATATTAAAGTCAAAAGTGTGTAGATGCAATTCTGCCCTGTCATACTTTTTCATTTGTGTTAGAGCACTATAATCAACTGATTTATAAGGACAATGTATCAAGTAGCAACATGAAGACAAAGTGACAATGCAAAAGGGTTGTTTGCATAAACCCATTGGATTATCACATCAACCTGCAGCTATGCTCAGCTCTTCGAAGCTTCATAGTTTATTTGAGGTCACTGTTTTGCTGTCCAAGAGGGACCCGCAACTTACTATTGTGCCATTGTCAGCAGCAGCAGCAGGCAGCTATTTGTAAAAATCTTCTACAATCCACTGTACTACACCCGTTCACCATTCAGCAGCAAACAGAAAACAACTGATACCATCCTAGGGCCTAGCTGAGACCTACAGCGGTACTAAATGAGAGTGATTATTAGACTTCAACAAAACTCTGAACAAACAATAAAGATCTGTAACAACTGGGTGTAAAAAATAAGATGATAATAATGTGTTTCCGTATAAAGCCTACAACCTGCTTCATCGTCAGTCAAAACATTAAAGTTAGATTCTGCTGTATAACAGCTGTGGCTGGCTGGTGGTTTTCTATTACTGTTTGGACCGGATCCAGATGTCCCCTGGAGTTTCTCCCTATGTGTGGAAGGCTGCTGTTTACCTCAGCTGTCAATGTAGCTGAGAAGTGTCCACCTTTATTTGTTCTGGAAGATGCTGTAAAACCATGTGAAAGGAGTCTGATATGCTCACTTCTGACCAATGACTGAGGTGAATTGTTGAGGATATGTTAAACCAGTGGTTCCCAAACTTTTTTTGCTAGGCCCCCCTTTGTTTTACAAGAAAAATGTTCGCCCCCCTGCACAAACACATCCTCCAACCACACACACCCATATTTTGTTTCCAAACTCGATTGCGGTTTATTTCACACCTCAAACATTTAGTAAATAATTAAGCAAATACAAGTAAACTGCAATAAATTACAGGTAGTAATAAAATCCACTACTAACTCTTTTATGCTATAGCCACACCTACACGGGTATTTTTGAAAACGCAGCTGTTTCGTCCACATGTAAACGGCGTTTCGAATCACCGAAAACTGCGATTTTTTAAAACTCCTTACATGTGGACGAGGAATACAGAATTCGTCATGCAACGTCAATGGTATGTGCCTTTTTTCACGTCAGGCTGTGTGCCACGTTATTGTTTACATGAGATGAATTACAGAATGGCAGATAGAGAGAAAATACTGCTAATCTTACTATCTTCAGGTTTTACATGCTTACATATACACACGCAGTTACTGTCCCTCCATTTAGAAAGGCAGAGGCATCACGGTGTAATTATTTTACATGTAGTTGTTTCAACATTGCCATCAATACATTTGTCTCTCTGTGCAAAATGGGTTCAAAAACATAAACAACAGTGGGATACCGAGAGCCCAGCGCTGCTCCCGCCGCAGGGAAAACCAATTCTGCAGGGGAGACCTACCTTGGCACTTATGCAGGTGAAGCCAAAGGGAAGATATGCTTCACCATATTTTCTAGTCTTTGGCTTGGAAGGAAGTTGGTTTGGAAACATATTTGGAGATACTTCATCTCCTGCTTTGCGTTTGTGTGGGAGCCCCATCAAAAACCTGTCCACTATGCTAGCAGTGCCCAAGTACTCTTTTTTTGTTTTGTTTTGTTTTCCATACCGTGCCCCCCCTGCAATGGCTCTGCGCCCCACACTTTGGGAACCTCTGTGTTAAACTAAGCGGTACTGTTTTTGCCACTGTTATCGACTTAGCCTATGTTAGCTGCTGCTTGCTGGCATTAGTGAAACTGTCTTTGAACTAGATGTAGCATCATTTGACTCTGATGCTTAGTAAATAAACTCTCATGAGATGTACTGTAATCAAACTGTTTATCAGAGGGAAAGTGATTTTTAAGCCACCTGAAGCTAATGTTACCTAGCTTAATGTTAGCTTATAACCAACTGTTGTTGCTGTTTAGTCAGCTCTTGTCAGCTGTCCCAAGAAGGGAAGGTCACATGTGTAAGCTGCTGCCAATTAGTAACTGTGACAACATCAAGAATAAATAAATCCAAAATAAATTTATGGACATTTTCATGTGTTAGAGTCTTGACTACAGTGCAGGAGAAAAGGCTTGAGGTGGGAAGAAAGAGAACATTTTATTAAGAAGCTGGTAAAAAGCTCACTCCTTCTCAGTTTGGACCTCTTCTTTAAGAATAAAACATAGCTCTGTTTTAGTAACCACTCTAATGTTAAGCTTAAGTGTACATGGGAAGGAGAACTAGGAATTCGAATACATGAGGAGTCTTGGGAACAGGCTATAGCGAGGGTATGATCTTCCACCTCCTGTGCTCGTCTTGGACTTATTCAATTTAAAGTCATACACAGGGTGCATTTCTCTAAGTCTAGACTTTCTGAATTGTATCCAGAAGTGGAAAATAAATGCCATGGTTCTCCTTGTCACCTTAGCCACATGTTTTTTCTGTGTCCTGAGCTACAAGGTTTCTGGACAGGGTATTTTGCTATTATGTCAACTGTTCTTGGGGTAACTCTTCATCCTTGTCCTCTGATTGCTGTATTTGGGATTCCTGTTCGCTCACTTACACTTGATTCCACACAAAAGGATATATATATATATATATAAACACCCAGCACGCCCCTGCGGGCGGTTTATCCTTCAAGCTCGGGTCCTCTACCAGAGGCCTGGGAGCTTGAGGGTCCTGCGCAGTATCTTAGCTGTTCCCAGGACTGCGCTCTTCTGGACAGAGATCTCCGATGTTATTCCCCGGATCTGCTGGAGCCACTCGCCTAGCTTGGGAGTCACCGCACCTAGTGCTCCGATTACCACGGGGACCACCGTTACCTTCACCCTCCACATCCTCTCGAGCTCTTCTCTGAGCCCTTGGTATTTCTCCAGCTTCTCGTGTTCCTTCTTCCTGATATTGCTGTCATTCGGAACCGCTACATCGATCACTACAGCCGTCTTCTTCTGTTTGTCTACCACCACTATGTCCGGTTGGTTAGCCACCACCATTTTGTCCGTCTGTATCTGGAAGTCCCACAGGATCTTAGCTCGGTCATTCTCCACCACCCTTGGGGGCATCTCCCATTTTGACCTCGGGACTTCCAGGTTATACTCGGCACAGATGTTCCTGTACACTATGCCGGCCACTTGGTTATGGCGTTCCATGTATGCCTTGCCTGCTAGCATCTTGCACCCTGCTGTTATGTGCTGGATTGTCTCTGGGGCATCTTTACACAGCCTGCACCTGGGGTCTTGCCTGGTGTGATAGACCCCAGCCTCTATGGATCTTGTGCTCAGAGCTTGTTCTTGTGCTGCCATGATTAGTGCCTCTGTGCTGTCTTTCAGTCCAGCTTTGTCCAGCCACTGGTAGGATTTCTGGATATCAGCCACCTCCTCTATCTGCCGGTGGTACATACCGTGCAGGGGCCTGTCCTTCCATGATGGTTCCTCGTCTCCCTCCTCTTTCTTGGGTTTCTGCTGCCTGAGGTATTCACTGAGCACTCGGTCAGTTGGGGCCATCTTCCCAATGTATTCTTGGATGTTCGTTGTCTCATCCTGGACTGTGGTGCTGACACTCACCAGTCCCCGGCCCCCTTCCTTCCGCTTAGCGTACAGCCTCAGGGTGCTGGACTTGGGGTGAAACCCTCCATGCATGGTAAGGAGCTTTCTTGTCTTTATGTCAGTGGCTTCTATCTCCTCCTTTGGCCAGCCTATTACCCCAGCAGGGTACCTGATCACGGGTAGGGCGTACGTGTTGATGGCCCGGATCTTGTTCTTACCATTCAGCTGACTCCTCAGGACTTGCCTGACCCTCTGCAGGTACTTGGTGGTTGCAGCTTTTCTAGCGGCCTCTTCATGGTTCCCATTCGCCTGCGGGATCCCCATGTACTTGTAACTGTCCTCTATGTCTGCAATGTTGCCTTCTGGTAGTTCAATCCCCTCAGTTCTGACTACCTTCCCTCTCTTTGTTACCATCCGGCTACACTTCTCCAGTCCGAACGACATTCCAATGTCATTGCTGTATAGCCTGGTAGTGTGGATCAGTGAATCGATGTCTCGTTCACTCTTAGCATACAGCTTGATGTCATCCATGTACAGGAGGTGGCTGACAACTGCTCCGTTCCGTAGTCGGTATCCGTAGCCAGTCTTGTTAATGATCTCACTGAGGGGGTTCAGGCCTATGCAGAACAGCAGTGGGGACAGAGCATCTCCTTGGTAGATCCCGCACTTGATGGTGACTTGTGCTATGGGCTTGGAGTTGGCCTCTAGTGTTGTACGCCACATCCCCATTGAGTTCCTGATGAAGGCTCTTAGGGTCCCATTGATCTTGTACAATTCTAGGCATTCCAGTATCCAGCTGTGGGGCATTGAGTCATAGGCCTTCTTGTAATCAATCCAGGCAGTGCACAGGTTGGTCAGTCTGGTCTTGCAGTCTCGGCTGACTGTTCTGTCTACCAGTAGCTGGTGTTTTGCGCCTCTGGTATTCTTGCCAATTCCTTTCTGTGTCCCGCTCATGTATTGACCCATGTGCCTGTTCATCTTAGCCGATATGATGCCTGACAGGAGCTTCCATGTAGTACTGAGGCAGGTTATTGGTCGGTAGTTGGAGGGGACCGGTCCCTTCTTGGGGTCCTTGGGGATCAGGACCGTCCGACCTTCGGTTAGCCATTCCGGGTGTCTCTCGTTAACTAGCAGCTGGTTCATTTGTGCTGCCAGACGCTCGTGGAGTGCAGTCAGCTTCTTCAGCCAGTAGGCGTGAACCATGTCGG
The DNA here is from genome assembly GCF_963969265.1 of Rhamphochromis sp. 'chilingali'. Taxonomy (NCBI): domain Eukaryota; kingdom Metazoa; phylum Chordata; class Actinopteri; order Cichliformes; family Cichlidae; genus Rhamphochromis; species Rhamphochromis sp. 'chilingali'. Next base: position 25,261,214 of record NC_137933.1, read on the forward strand.
GCCCTGGTGCTGTCCAACTCTTCATACTGGAGACCCTTTCTTGGATATCTGCCACTGTGATGGTTACTGGACCCTGTTCAGGGAGGTCGCTGTGGTCTGCCCTCAGATCCTCTAGCCACTGAGCATTGCCGTTATGGGTTGCATCCTTCTCCCATATGCTCTTCCAGTATTGCTCCGTCTCCAGCCTTGGTGGTGCTGTTCTCTTATTGTTCCCTTGCCACTGAGAGTACACCTTTGCTGGTTCTGTGGAGAACAGCTGGTTTATTCTCCTGCCTTCTATCTCTCTGGTGTACCTCCTCAAGCGGCTGGCCAAGGCTGTGAGTCTTTGCTTGGCAGTTTCCAAGGCCTCAGGTATGGACAGCTTGCTGTATTTCTTAGGCACCTTATTTGTCTTACCTTTCTGCAACTCCGTTAGTTGGCTAACCTCCCTCCGTGCTACTTTGATCTTGCCCTCTAGCCTCCTTCTCCATGGAGGGTACTGCCCCTTGTCGCTGTTCAACTTGTAGCCAAGCATCTCACTGATCACTGCTGCCGTATTGTAGATCAGCTTGTTAGTGTCGGTAATCGTGGTTGTAGGTATTGCCCGTAGTGCTGCATTAACATCATCTAGCAGACCTTCTGAGGGTACTTCACGTAATCTTGGTAACCGGCTACGGGGGATCCAGGTTTCAAGCTTGGCCATGATCCTATTTTTCAGGTCAGTTCCTCTCACACTCAACGATCCTTCTCCTATCGCACTTGGGGCTATGTACCCAATCTCGGGTGGGGGTGATGATATCGCCCCCCTGACCTGGCGTCCTGACTCCTCCTTGCCGTAGCATTTGTGTTGTACCTCGTCAATCTCTAGCTGTGAGAGCAGTCCCTTCTTTCGAATGTTGGAACACTGAGCTACTAGTTGTTTCGCCGTCATTGTGGATGTTGGGTATCGAAGAATCCATAGGTCCCTCATCCTATTCATGTAGCCCCTTCCGCCGGGGTTACTTGTGTAGTAGTATTCCAACAACGCCCTGTTTTCGTCTCTTGCCCACCGATGCCTTCCAGTTATTTATTTATTTATATATATATATATATATATATATATATATATATATATATATATATATATATATATATATATATATATATATATATATATATATATATATATATATATATAAAGTTTATTTACTTAGGAAAATGAAGAAAGGTTGATTGTATTTCGGTAACTGCAAGTACTGTTGTTTTCTTTTTTCAATAAAAATATTTTCAAAAAAAAAAAAACATAGCTCTGGTCCTTCACATCTTGACTCTGAAAGGTGCTGAAGGCATTAAATATCCTTCCACAGCACACCAAAATCTATGGCTTCTTTTCTCTGGCTTTGTTGTACTACGTATGTGGCCGGCCTCTTGCCACATACATTAAACTCCACTGGGAGATCTCCTTCCTGGCCATTGTATTCAAACATGGCAACTTCAACAAACTGCAAACCCAAACCTATGTATTTTTAATAGATTAACTATAAGTTTAAGATGGTGCATCAGTTTTTTTTGGATGATGCAATTACACAATATTATATGCATATTTATTATTACAGCATCCTCTTTTTTTCTATTAAAAGCCTAAATAAATTACTGAAATTACTAAATTATTAAATTTTTTCCATCTAGCTGAGTTGCTACAGTGAACCATGAGAATACAGTTATCAGCATACCATTACATACAGCACATAAAACAGAGTGGATTTACTAAAAACAAAGGAAAAAGTCTATTTTTGGACATAAGATGTCCCTGCAGTAACCACTGTATCTCAAATTTAAATAAATGACTACAGAGCTGGAGGCAGCAGTATATAGCACAGATCCCACTGGGGCTATAACTCACACTTAACACACTGTGTCATGATATAGAACAGTAGCAATAAACAGAAAATAAAAATGAAAGAGGTTAATGCTGTTACTGTAGGTGCCTATAAGAGTGTACATGTCATATCATCACCAGCACTGCTGTGTTACGGTGGATTCAAACAGGGTCAGCACTTTATGCTAATATGTGTTCAACCTTCTTTTAGGTACTCTTGGACAAACAAAGAATGAACGCCCCACTGTCCATGGAACGAAAATAGACTGCTAATGTTTATATCAGACTTTTAAATCTTAAGCTGACAAAAACCTATAGTGCATGTTGAGACGCTCAGAGGACAAAGTTGACTTTGCATGTGCAGCACGCTGCTACCTATGGTGTTTTTTTGTTTGGTTTTTGCACAACAGCTTTTTTGCACCTGCTGCTATGACAGCGAACCGTCTCACCTCTTTAATACGCACAAACCCCATGTGCTGTATTTGACTAATTTGGCTGATGTGGGGTTGAAGTGATGCAGCTCCAGCCCTTAATCACTATAATCAATATGAAATTCTTTCCTCTCACTGTTAGGCGACGTAAAAATGGAAATTAACCAAGTTAAACTGCCCCTTTTACTTAACCACTGTGACACTGTGAAATATGTTTTTAATGAGTCTGTGAAGGAGTCACATGATATTTCAAATCGTTACAGCTCAGCAGGCTGTTTTAGGACCCTGCTGAGCCATAATGATTTGAATCTGTCTCTTGCACACACACGGTCGTGTTTCCATTACTTCAGAGGACTTTACATTGACTCGCATTCAGTTCCTGGAGACAAAGGCCTGTTTACTGCTTGCATTGACCTAATCTTACTCTACCCTTATACAAGGTCTTACAGTACTAACACTGATCGATTGATTTTGTTGGGGCTTGTTGATGTCAGATCAACAATGTTACTGCGTAAACAGGCGCATGTCCCCACAAAATGAGTAACACAAATACACATTCTGTCTCTCTTACGCACACCCTCCACCCCCACAAAATGATTGCTTCTTTACTTTTTACACCCACAGTCACTAATCTGGGAAATGCTTCCCTCGGCAATCAAGCTACAGGGAAAAGAGTTGCAAAAAAGTTTTGCGCCTTGCATAAATTAAAATCTGTGCATGGAGTACAAGATATCTTAAGGAGATTGCAGAATGAGGATAATCAGTTTTTGTATGTGCCGTTGTCTCAGCAAACCTTGAGGAAATATAACATATGGTGCAAAACTCTCATTTCAGGGGAATGGGGAGTGCAGAAGTACAGTCTATGAGGCAAAACAGCATTTGTACAAATCCAACACACTTGAACCTTGATTTAACATGACTATCTTTACTCTTCAACACAGTCTGAACACTCCTAGGTAAGGTTTCTTGTAATTTCTCTTTGGAATCAATGTCATGCTGAAATATGAAACTGCTGCCACTCAGATCCTTTACAGATGATATTGAATATTAGATCAAAATGTGATGGTTCTTTTAACCACTGGTGGAAATGCAGTCCCAAACAATGACAGCACCTCCACCATGTTATACAGGTGGCTGTAGACACTCACTGTTGGATCTCTCACTTGACTGCTTCAGACATATTGATAACAATTTCATATTTGGATTCCTCACCCCATCAGACCTGGATTTCCAGTCCAGTTCTTGTATTATTGGCATACCTCATACCTTTCTCCCTGTTTCCCTTCCTAAAGAATGGTTTTTGGATAGTTCCCATTCCACTGAGAGCATTTCTGGAAAAGCTTCATTGAATAGTAGATGGATCAGCTGTAGGGCCATGTTTCTCTCAGTCTTTGCTGGATTTCCCATCATGTTTCTTAAAGACACAACTTTCAAATAATGTTCATCTGCCTTAAATAGTTTCTTTAGGCCTGCCACTTCTTTGGCCCTCCACTTGTCTAATTCCCTAAACATTTTGAAAGGACACACCGCACATCGTGTTGAGATATGCCAACATGGTCAGGTACAACGAATGTTCTGAAAATTAGTGAAAAAGCAACTCAAAAATAAATAAATAAATTGAGAGACCTTGAGACAGGCGGCACAACTATTGCTCAAGAAAACTTTATAGAATTACAATAAAGTCTGTTTCATCAAAGGCAAATATAAATAAATGAGGGGTGACTTGTACACTCCTGTAATAGTCCTGGTTCTCTTTACTTTCATGTTTTAATGATCAGTGTTTATTGCAACATATATATCTAATCTCAGAAATCCTTACCTGCTGGGGACTCATTGTGGTTTTCCTCATCAGAGTCAGCGAAAACTTCAGCCAGCTCCTGGTCAGACATATCGGTAAGTTCAGTGAGATCCAAGAGGTCAAAGTGCACCTCTAAAGAAGAGACACTGCTCAACGGTTCTATGAAGCAGAGAAATAAAAGAGTCCTTTTAGTCTGGAGAGAAAATGGGAGATTAAAATCACTCATTTTTGCTCACAGTGCAGAAAAAAGTGTCTCTTTCAAAGAAGTAGGAGATAAACTGCATATATTTCAACAGCTCAAGTAAGGAGCTCTTGAATCTATTGTACTGATAATCAGATCGATACCTGGCTCTTGCAGTGCTATTGTAAAATCGATTTCTTTTCTGCTCCTGCATCCACTTTAATCTGTACAACTTGTACAGTGCTCTCTATTACAGAAGCATTTCACATACTGTACATTTCCTTAAATCTGTGTCTGATTTTGATGCGTCATTCAGTGAATTCCTCTCTCACCATGACGCCCCTTGTGTTGACTCAGGAGCTTACTGAAGAAATGAAACAAGAGCTCTGTAGAGATGAAAATAGCCAGATCTTCATTTTTTTTCTCTTGGGTGTGTTGCACCTGTTCTTTTCTCCACAAGCTTGTGATTCTTCAGCAGGCCATTTCGTCCGCTGCTGCACAGAACCGGGTGGTATTAATGTACACGGGGTGTGCACCCAAACGCCTGACTCAGCTTTCCAGTCAAAGTGCCTCCAAAGGTGAGATTTTAATGTAATGTATGCAAAGTCAGATTTATTCAGAGATCTAAATAATCTTTGCATAAAGTGCACCAAGAGAACATCTGCTTGTCTCAGCATTACCCAAGTTAGGAAACAATTAGATGTAATTGAGCAGGACTAATCTAACAGTATAGTGAGAAAGAGGTCTCTGGTGAGGCAGACTGACGTGTGCTTGCATTTCCTTATCAATCAGTGGGTGCTAGCCTTACATGCAAAGTCCTGACTAAAGCACATCATTGGCTGGTTGTAGCGTGACTTGTAAAAAAACGATGGGCTCCATGACAGGTTGTTATTATCCCGTGCTGTTTGCGTGCTATTTTCCAGGCAGTTTAAGGCACTGTCTCAGGCTGAAGCAGCTGAAGAAGCAGAGCCCACTCTCCTCCTGCTGCTCCTTGTCTGCTGCTATATTTCATTTAATTCATCATGGTCCTGATAGAGCACATATTGATTTTTAAAAGACTATTTATTATGCCAGGGAAGTAGCTGTGTCATTTTTAAGATATAAGAGAAACACTCAGCAGAAATCCCAAGAGGAATGAAACAGGAAGCTGTGACAAAGAGAATATAAATATAAGTAACTGAATATAGTAGACATTTGAAATATATTAAGGATTCAGCTAGCCAGCTTCCATTATCACTCCATTAACCACCACAGTACATATAATTAAAACAGCCACAGAAAGACTCAGCAGAGAGCTCTCAGAACTTCACATCCAAAGCTTGAAGGTCTCTATTTCTGCTGTCTGGGATTGGTTTTAAATAAGCACTAAAACATACAATAACTGTTTAAAAAAATCATAAAAGTTCTTTTTTTCATGTCTTTAGGTTGATTCTTGTGCATGTTTCTGAATATATATTATGTTTTCTGCAGGCAGAAAGGTGCTTGCTACAGTTATCAGTATTTTTAACTGCATTTTGGGAGGTAAAAAACTAAGGCAGTGAAACATGAAGAAAACTGTGGGGGAGGAGATGAAGAAAGATGAGGGAGAGGCAGGGCGATGGGAGAAGAGGGAGCGTTAGGTAAGGAGCTAAATCTAAAATAATAAAACGGGTATGGCGAAGAAAGAGACAAGAGGGGGAAATGAGGCATTATGTGAAACAACACAATACCTCCTTATAAGTTCTGTCATTATTTTCAGCTGATAAGGGTTATTCCCTTTCTATTGCGCTTGCTTTTAACCACCTCTCCCCCATCTCTTCTTTTTCCCTTTTCCACACCCTTTCTCCTTGAATAATTGATCAGTCGGTTTCCAGTCCCAGACAGACACGCTGAAACAACTGCCTCCAGTTCAAAAGCCAATCAGTGGCACTCTGAGAAGTCAGTGGGGAGAGGGGGAGGACAAAAAGCAAAGACTCCTGTGCATACAGCAGATGTAAGAGACGACCATTTCTTGGCCGGTGGCCCGCACATTCACATTCATTCATTTTGTCTCCTTCTTCACTAATACTATATTTTTTCATCACATGCTTGCAGTCCATGTGTGCAAAACAAAAGTCCCCTGATTTCAATAGAACCTCGCATTTAAAAGTCTCATTTACTTCAAGACAACATGACTATTCAGTATTCTCATTTTTCCTTTTTCTTTCCTCTCTTTACAAGTATAAATGTACAGATAGGTTCAAATGGAAGAGCAAAAATAGGGAGAATGGATAAGAGGGAGGGTTTCACATTTGGGAGAAGGGATCAGAGAGTGGAATGGATGCGCCGTGCATCTTGGATCTGTATAATCCCCTTTCTTTCCTAGCCTATCAGGGCTCTGAGGTCATCAGTTCAGCCTGAGCAGATTGTAATAATGACTGAGACCAATGAAGTGAATAAGACTGACACCAGGCTAAGCTATTGAGATGTATATATTAAACAAAGAGTGTCAAAAATTTCTATCATGTATATAATGCATTCTTTTTAACGGATCTGAATGTTATTGATAAACATGGCCTAATGTTGTTTACTTATTTTCTGTTGGATTGCTTGTTAATGAATAAATGAGGTGTAAATGCTACACACATAGCAAGAAGAGTGCTTCACTAGGGGATGAAATCCAAATTAAAACACGCTGGAAACACAGGAAAAAGAGCTAAAATACCTCATCGAAACGATTCAAACGCCGGCCTCTGCAATAGCCCACACAACCAGAGTAAACCAACATTTGCCTACATTTATCTAAATATCTTTTCCTTACAGGATGTTTTAATTTGAAGGACACAAGCTGAATTAAAATCCTAATTAAAATTCCTTTGATCTTACCCACTTTCTCCTATTAAAGAAACTGATAGTATGGGCGGTTGCCATAAATGTTTTATTTCTTTCCATCCATGCAATCAGAGTGCAATTGGTTTACAGTGCGGCTTTCTTTGGCTTTGTATTTATTTGTGGATGTACTGCAGGGTTTTTTTTTCTTACCACCTTAGTTCCTGCAAACCAAATGATCTTTTCTGGGATATTAAGATGTTTGATTTTTTGAGGCTGAGCCTAAAAATAAGCCTTGCAGATGACTCAGGAGCAAACTGCAGCTCTAGGAGATTATTTGTTTCTGTGCCATTTTTGGATGACGTCGTGTTCTTTAGCACTTTAGCGTTAATGAATGACTCTCACTGATCAGAAGGGTAATCTCGTTCAAATCAGACTCTAAATGTTTTGGAAACATTTCAAACCACCAGTCTAGGTTTCACTCTCTCTCCATAGACTCTCTTGCCATAGACTATTAAGCTGAGCTGCCAGGTAGCGCGATTATGTCGTGGGTTACGTTAAATCAGAGAGACACCGAAATTGGCCTGTGGATGAGGTGTCTCCTTGAAAAAGAGTTCAGTTTGTGAAGCAGAAAAAGGCTGCCTTGTCATCCATGTAGCTCCTGTATTCGTCTCTGTGCTTTTGTGCTTTGGGAGTCTGGCACTTACAGAGAAGCCTCTGTATGAGACTGATGCACAATGGGTCTGTTCAGTCGAGGCTGTGGTGCTTTGAGAATGTTGGACCAGAATACATAAAACAGGCAGTAGTAAATCCAAAGGGATCCATATACCTGGACTTGACTAAAGAATGCTTGTATAATCCATAATTACATGTGTGAAGTATGTATTAGAGCTCCACAGATATGTTAGTATGGGATTGTTATTGTGTTATGATATCAATCCGTGACCGGCACTGATAAAATACATTTTCACAGAAGAATATCCTCTTCCATCATTACTTATTTTCTTCATTAGAGACTATTGATCAGGTATCTTGCTCAAGGCTTTTCCCATTTATAATTAGCCTGTAACACCTCTTTACTGCCAATGAATATTCATCACTATTTCATTTTGCTAAAATAACCCACTCTTTATACTATCGCTTGTACTCACGTCTCTTCTCGTTGATGTGCAGCAGGCTAGCAGTGTGCCCTGACAAGCTGCCCTCCTCCTCTGCTAATGGGTGCTGAAACAGCTCCTTGGACAGGTCACCTGAGCTGGAGGGCTTCAGCAGCTTCTGGATGTCTTTATTGGGCTCTGTCATCCGATGAAAACCCAGAAAAGGAGATTGAGCATAAAAGAGAGAATTAAAAGGAAAGCTAAGGAATTTTAAGCCTCAGGTAAATATTAGGTATGCTTTATTGTTGCTAATCAAATGCAATTTAAGGCAACACAATAATGCAGAGAAGATGTTGAGTAATGAAATGAAACAAAGTACTCAGAAATTTTCCAGAACTGAAAGAACTTATTATTTGCTCCCATGTTTGCCATGTTTCGTGATAATCCTCCTTGTATAACCACTATTATGTGTTTTCCAAATCAGACACCAGCTGGCCATTAATCCCAAGCTACCTGCGTCACCTTATAACGCTCAAGCATCTCAGCTGCTTGTCTTTTTGTTATATAATGCAAAAAGTTCTTCACAACATCTATGCAGCCTACGCATCAGTGTCAGTTTAGTGTTTAATGGTACATGTCTGTCATACACAGTTAGATGCATACATTTGTGTATAACCACATATACACCACTCTGTGTACCACCACAGTGTTATTTAAACCAAACAGTCACAATTTGATTAAAGTCAGTTTTTCAGCTTTAATTCAAGGAGTTTTACAAAAATAATTAATTTCTTAGGAAATCAGTGACTTTTATGCACAATCTTCCAACTGAAAGTAATTGGACAACTGAGTGAACTGGACAAGCAGTTTAATGAGGTCTGTTCCTTTATTATTTCATGACATATTAAGCTGATAGAATATATCAGACTGATTCCAATTGTTTTACTCGCACTTGTTAGGGTTGTTTATTGTTTTTGGGATGGCGGATTGGCCAAATCAACAATCTGCTACATTGTTAAAAGGAAGGAATAACAGGTCATTTCATCAACACCAAAAGGCCTGAACGATCAAAGAAGTGAAAGAGCACTAAATTGCACATTGATCGAATTATCTCCACCTTCACACCTTCACAACATTTAAGCAAGTTGAGAAAATGTCTACAAGAATCTGCACAGTCCTGGAAAAAATTCGTTGAAATGATTAACTTATATCGGAATGATGGAGAATATCGAGAAGGAAAGAAAGAGCTCGTGAGCTGAAGTATAACACATTATCTGCCAAGTATGGTGGAGGCAGTATTTATAGGCAGTATGGCATTTGCATCTATGGCTGAAGGCAGAGAATCCACAAACAAGGAACAGCTGAAGATGGCTACAGTAAAAGCCCAACACAGCATTTCAAGAAAAGAAAAACAGCATTTGGTGATGTCCATGGGCTACAGACTTCAAGTAGTCATTGATTGCAAAAAAATATTTATCCAGCTATTAAAATGAATATTCTCATATTTAACATTTCTCCAATGTTGCCATACTGTAGTTCAATATCCAAAAATGTGGAACTACGTATCTATAAGAATGGCTATAATTCCTAAGCAGTTAATGGAATACTTTTGTTAAACCTCTTGAATTAAAGCATGTGTGGTTCCTTTCAGTGAGATTGGTGTTGGCTTTTTACAGATCCCTAATTCATCATTTCTGCTTTACAATATAGTCACTATTACAAAAGATAATGCATTCTAACAGCCCGGTCATGTTCCCAAAAACATCTCAAACATCTATTGAAAACAGTTCACAGAGGCCATTAACAAAATCTGAAAATAGTAGAGACTTAAAATAGCATTCTTCCACACTCAGAAGCATGCATAAAATCTAAATTGGTTAAACTTGATCAAGGTTAAATTTTCACCTGTTTGACAGAGCTGAAAGCACAATGCAGTATGTGAGGAGACTAAATGAGGTAAGCTGCACATTTAGTGACAGGAATAGAGAGCGTAACCAGTATTCCAGACACCGGTGGGAGTTTAAAATTATACAATAGTTTTATCAGATAAGTAAACTTTCTGATCACCACTGCTGTCATCTGGGTAAGCTCTTCCTTCAGATCGGTGCGCTACAGCATGTGCATATATTATTCTAAGTTGTAACCCAAAACATGTTTTGTGAAGTCACAGTGACCTTGAACACCTAAAAAAATCAACTTCCCCGACATACTGCGTCGTGAGATTGCGACAGCTGATGTTGCCAAGGAGACATTAACCATACATTTGAAAGTAAGGGGAAAAAAGCTGAAAAGAAGAGTCATTTGTTTATGGCGCAACATGTAGCAATAACTTTGGCTGCATTTGATGATAACATGCAGAACAGATGCAACTGTGGGAGTACAGCAGCTTCCTGGTGGGCCTCACCAGATGGTCTGTACCATTTCTGCTTGCAGTATGTTCAGACTTTGGAATTTCTTATTTCAGATGAAAAAAATATGTTACAGCCAAGGTGAAAGCAGAACATGATGGATTTTCATTGCAACCTAAGACGCAAAGTGTTTATCGCCAGCTATTGATTAATTTCCCCAGTGAGGAACCACACAAACTGAAACACTACACATTTACCCCTGTTGTTATAATGAAATGTTTGCTCAATATTTTGACTATAAACAGCTCTGGTTTCTATTTCCTTCAATGAACATTTGTTTCCATCCATCCATCCATAAGGAAATGTTGCCTTTTAGATAGAAGATACATGTAAGACACCAACAAATACATGTGTGTGTATGTATAGGCTTGCATTTAGCATTGTAGTTAAAAATGACTGTCTCCAAGGTGCAATATTAATCAGTAACAGCTGAAAAGGTCTTTATTGGAAGTCACAGTATTCTTTGCATATACAGTTAGGCACTTTGCACAGATGGTCTGATCTAGCCACCAACTGCTACAATGTCTGTGAAGAAGCCCGAGTAAATAATGACAATGTAAGTCAGTGCTGTTAAAAGACAGCCAGTCATACATGTGCCCTTTTTCAGGATGCCAATGACCCTGTCTTGAGCTGTCAGCCATGACTGTCTATGAATCAGCTAACCCGAGACATGCAGACAGATGGTGGGAGATGTAGAAACAGAGCGAGGGAGGTTGGTGGGATGGTGTACTGTACGACTGCCAAAAGTTGAATCAAATTCACAGCCTCGGTGTAATAAATCAGTTGCTGTTTGACTGTGTTGCACTGGCAGGAAAAGTTAACATGGTCTATGACCTTGCCAGGTCATTGTGCTTGCTAATTTCTCTCTGTCTTACATCCCATATATGCTCTACTCATATTTTACGCTACACCCGCAGTGGCAGATTTATATAAACATTACTCCCACGGGGAAGTGATTATACAGAGGATGATGAATATTTGGCTGAATTGAGAACACAGTTAACATGGTTTACAGTGTTTTTAATGCAGTTTCTTTTAACATTATTTCTCATCCTTATAGATAAGACAAAGGCCTTTTTTAATAAGCTGTTACTGTTCTTAATTCAGAATCTCCCTTCATTCAAAGCAGTTGCTGTGTTTGCCACATGATGCCATCAAAAGGTCATGCTTTGTGACCCACTTCTGTGATACATCACAGTAATGATGTTCACTCTAATTCAATCACATCTTAATGGACAAATATGATCATTATTTGTGGGCAGGTAGCTCTGGCAGATAGCATGAACATGCACTGCTGAGATAAAAACAGTGGTACAGGGATCAAGGCCAGGAAATGGCATTTTCCATTTAAAATGTAATTTCATTCAGTACTGCTGAAAATGCTCTTATAGCGACATACTTTTACTTAGTGGACCACAGTGGATAATAAATCAAACAATCAAGAAGTGATTGAAGTGTAAATTTTAAGCTTCAATTCAGAGTCTCAAAAGCAATAAACTGACTGAGAAAAAAAGTTTCATGGACAAGTGAGGCCTGTTCCTTTGCAATTCCATGACAAACAGATAAAATATAGGGAGGAGAAACCCCTTACAACATCTAGTCAAGCCAAGGACGCTCTTGAGGATGCAGGTGTATCATTGTCAAAGTCTAC